>NC_077222.1:27986798-28317679 GCF_024763615.1 Phlebotomus papatasi
TTGATCTAGGCGAAACTGCTAAGCCTGTTTTTTTTGGTATATGGGTGCGTGACTATAGCTCCGATTTTACAGAGCCGATTTTGATCGTAAAGAATTAGTTGTACTTAAATGACCAATAATTCTCTTCTAGCATTTTTAATCAAAGATTCCTCATGCACTTAATAACATGTTTAAGATACTTTTTGCGCAACATTATGTCTATACACTTTACTCATCTGTCATATTTTTTTAACACCGATAATTTTGTCCACGAAAGAAACGACCACAAAGTATTATTGATACACGTTGACAATATTTTTCGAATATTTCTTTTAACTTTTATGTGTAACAAATGACCCGTTTGACACCAGAGGGAAATGGGGGCATCTTATGCCCTGTAATTATCCTGACCAAACCCTGAACGAGTCTCAGAGAAAAATTGCAAGACTTGACCACTGATGAAGGTTTGGAGACCGAGCCGAAAGCTCTGGAGATAGTTGATGTGTTTCCCTGAGTGATTGTCTCTTCCCGACGACTTCCGGATTCCCCTATTGTTGATTATAATTTAACGTCGGCTTATTCCCACAATATGTAGTAACCGTAATATATTAACGTATTTTTCTTTGTAATCTGGTACTATAAATATTTACTGAAATGTGATATGAGATGGAATTTGGCAGTTTTCAAAACGAGATAAAAGTCTTACAAAGTTTTGAATGAGAAGTGAAAATATTTATAAAAAATACAAATAGAAAGAATATTGTTTTTAAATTTACAAATTTATGTTTATTTATATTTATTATTATTATTATTTATTTATTATTTAACTCATTTAATATTATTTATTATTTATTTATTATTTATTATTATTATTTATGTCTATTTAATTTATGTTTATTTATATTTATTTATGTTTATTTTGTATACCACTTCCAACAAGTGTATCCCCCTTGGCTTGGCATAAAAATCCACGTTATCATCGACTTGGAAGAAGTAAATTTTCTCTAAAAGCCATGCAATGCAAAATATTAAAAATATTGACCTCAGACAGAGAGTGAAATTTGAAGAATTGATTTCGATCTATTTTTAGAATCATGAATGCAAAAAGACATCTTTCCCCATCCCTTTCACTCTTTCATAGTGTGAAGGATACAAAGCACAATTATTTCCCCACGTTGTGTTTTTTCTACCCCTTCGATCGTGCCAGATCGCCTCAGCGAGGCAACTAATCGTCCAGAACAGCGTTAGAGAAGGGAATGTACAGAATCACTAATACACTCAAAAATGTTCAAAATCCTCGCTAACAAAATTCACTTCCAATTCTCTTTCTGCCACTTTTGATATTCATTTTTCACGATGAGCTCCTCAAATATTTTTCACATTAAAAAATTAAAGAGAAAATCGCATTAATTTTTCTCATTAATGCTATAAATCAATTTATATCAAATTTTGCGGGCCAAGTCTATCTTTTTATCAATAAAATAGATCAAATTTTGAATATAAAATGATTCAAACACACAAATTACACATTTGGACTCTCACCAGCGAGAATTAATGTGAATCATATTAAAATTTTAATGTGCAAGTGTGATAACACAGTAAGAATACAAAATGCGTATTAAAAAGAATTTCTTGTAAACAGAATATCACAACTAACCTCATAAGCTTAACATGGCAGAATCTCATGGAGCTTTAGCCTCAAAACAAACCACAAATACCTCTTATGCTAAAAGTCTTCAAGTCTAACTGGCAAAGTTCCATAAATTAATTTGGAATGTGGTTTAAGTGTTAACACTTGTGGAAAATGCTTAAGCCATATGCTTTATCACCTGGTTCTCGCTTTTTCTAAACAGTTTATTCTGTTGCTGGAAAAAATGAAGTTACATTGAAATTGAAAGCCACAAAAGAAATGGGGAAAAAAGTTATTTTCAAAGGAGTGCTCTTGTACATAAATTAAGGAAGTCAGTAGGAGAAATTCTATGATATTCACGTGCTCTTTTGTCTTTCACGGAATTGCAATATTACTTTTTTTTAGTTTTTCTTGTGCTCACCTAGAGTAATTATGAGAATTTCTATACATCATGAGGTGTTCTTTGCAAAAACAATCTGAGTAGACACAAAGGCTCTTACAATTCACAACACATCTTACCCACCATCCTCATAATTTTAGGGTCATACAAAAAAAGCAGGTCCTGATAGTGGAGTAAAATGTGTAAATATTTCGCGTAACCTTTTGACTTCTGGAGAGAGAGGGAGATGAGAAATTATTCCACAATGCCAAGACATCTTATTGCGTTATCATTTAACGATGAATAAGGTATTGCTGTGCGGAAAAACTTTCATCGTAATAGCTTTATAGGGGGTTCACCATGCACTTCTAAGGTTATAGGATATACAGTACAGTGTAAAAGGATGGATCTTGGTGCAAAAGGGGAAAAAATGAGATGCTGAGGGAGACAAATATGTCAGGCTCTAAATTACAATTTTGCTCCTGTTTGTATGTAAATGAAATTAGCAAAAAGGAAAGAATTTATGGTCTCTTCTAACAAATTAATGTGTTTGTTGAGTACGTTTTGGGTGTTTTGTGATTTAGTTTTGTACACAGAACAAAAGAATACAGAGACACTATGTTGTACAGGGAGAGGGAAGATCTAGGAAAACTCGAGAGACTTATCGTCTACACCACCTTTGACCCCATCCAGTGTGACCCTGTGTCTATTTGGATTCACACACGCCTTTTTTCTCCATTCTTTCACTATATCTTTCATCTTTTTTTTAAACATTTATTTAAATTTTTGTCGTATGCAAAATGCAGAAGTTTTTAAATTTTTTAAGACATAAATTTACAACATGGACAATTTATTTTTGAAATAAGAAAGATGCCAAAGTAGACTAACTTTGCAGAATACTGAAACTATTGAGTTCTTCTATGTTCTAAGAATTAGTTCTAGGGGAAGGTTTTCAGGCTTCATACACATTCTGACTTCAAACACTTCATATTTTTTCCGTATTCCTTTTATGAATTTGACCCAAGGTAAATTAAGCTAATTCAAAACCTGCTCCAAATGGAAATTTTTCGCTACTCCAAATGGAAACGTCATTGTTTTCATGATAAATACAGTACTAAATTACTATATTTATATTATATATTTTCTATACCACAGTTTCATTATTTAGTTAGTTTTGCTCCAAATAAAGCGAAAATCCATTCATATTCACAAATTTTAATTTGTTAATTTCTCAGAAAAATTAAAAGTGTACCTTTTCATCGTTTGACCATGTTTTCCAATGAAAAACACAATGAGGTGATTGTTGTTTATTCGTTTTGTTTAACATTTATACCATATTTCTGGCTAATTTTAGTTAAATTAAGTGCTAACTTTCATTGTTAACGGTACGTGAAGTTTTCAAATGTAATAATTACCTATTTCGTGAACAAAAAGGGTTTTTCTGAAGTGTCTGCAAATGCTTCAATAGGAAACTCCGAAAATATGATTTTTTGGAGAGATTTTCTTATTGTTTTAGATGGGAAAGGGGAAAAGACCAGGAATAAGCACAAATCGTAGACTCAAGAGCAACTCAACAAGGTTTTGGAAGCATTTCGTCGCGGTTTCAGTTACACTGTGTGTCTCCAATTAGAAAATTTCCCTTGTCTCCATTTGGATTAATATGTTTCCGATAGAAGCACTTTACTCTCACGTATTTTTCTCGTATTTAAAAAGTTTTCAAATTATATCTAAAGAATTTTCCCTAACAGTAACATTCTAGAAGAGTTAAGGAGCAAATTTATGTAATTTTCTTCAGAAAAAATATGAACTTAATGTGTTGAATCTTCTGTCAAAGTTAAAGCGTCTGGAAATGGTTTTGAATTAGGACATTTACCCTATCTATTTCAAAATATTTTAATAAATGGTCTTAAATCACACATTTTTTGAAAAAAAAGGGAGTGGCAAAACGTCCCAGACTTTGCGAAATGCTCGAATTCGACTTAGATGCTATACCACAAAAGTACTTTCGTATCATTTACCGTTTACCGGTTCTCAACCGATTTGAACTGATTCATAAATTACTCAAAAGATTCTTCAAAAAGTTTTAAAAATAATAGAATTAATTTTCGCATAAAAATTAGTTATCGGTTATGAACCGGTCCAATACCGGTTCAAAATCGATTGAAACCAGTTCAGTTTTGTCGGAATTTCCAAGACCTTTCCAACGATCTGAAACATGATCCCATTCGCTTTCCCATTCGCGCTGGCTCAAGTTCCATTTGAAAGGATCCACCTGGATTTTTTTCACTTCGGAGGAAAATCAGTCTTGATTATTATCGATAGCTACAGCAAATGGATAGATTTATATCTCATGAACAATAGGTCAGCTGAGAGTGTCGAGGATAAGTTAAATGATTGTTTTGCTCGAATGGGAATTCCTCGCGAAATCGTCTCCGATAACGGCCCACCGTTCGCTTCAGAACACTTCAATAACTTCTGTCATGGTAAGGACATTCTTGTGCGAAAAAGCCCACCGTATCACCCTCAGAGCAATGGTTTGTGTGAACGTGCCGTACAAACTATGAAAAATTCTTTAAGAAAAGAGATTGTTAGGACGGGCAGTGCTCCTCCGCATAAGTTGTCGCAAATTCTGAGAGATATCATGTCGCGATATAATCAGACACCAACTACCGCTACACAGATTTCCCCGGCGGAATTAGTTTTTAATTTTGCTCCAAGAAATAAGACTAACATTATTAATCCACTTTTTCAGAATTCGAGTAAAGTAAAGGGTAGTATTAGACAGGAGAAAAAAGTAACTTTTGAAAGCATTAAACAAAAATTTAAAGTTAACGATAATATTTTATACAGAATTACAAGTAAAGATTTTGCAAAGTGGGTTCCTGGAAAAATATTAAAAGTTTTAAGTAAAGTAAGATATATGATTGCAGTTGAAAATAGAATCATCCAGGCCCACGAAGATCAGATTAAAATTCACAAGGGAAAAATTCCCCAGAAATATTCTTTCATTTTTGAAGAGGGGGAGGAAATAATTGAAGTAGATGATTCCTCATCCTCAAATTCGAAGTTTAGTACAGCAGAGTCAGAAGAGAGCGACTCAGATTCACCTTTTCATGGTTTCGCTCGAAAATCAGATAGGATCCGCCGTCCACCTAGAAGATTGATGTATCATTGAATTATTGTTTGATTTTCGAAGCATGGGAGACCAACCATTGTTAGTTTGTAAAAAAATGAAGGAAAAGGCTTTTGAAAAAGGGAGTGGTGTTATATATGAAATATAACTGAAATTTATGAAATATTGCTCCCTAAACTTTTATAGCAAACCAATGTATAAAAAGGCGCAAAGAGTGCAGTTAGTCCTCTTTCGCCTCCCAGTGAACCAATATGCGACATCATCGTCAAACTAAATAAAACCTTTTGTGATAATCCAATTGTGTATTTTTAATGTCGCATATCAGATAAATGCGCTCTCTAGAGTGTCTTTTTAACCTTTGACCTTGAAAAACCATTATTAAGAATGATTCAACGGGATTTTCATATATGGACGAGATGTCCGCCTTGGTAATCTCTAAAACATATCCAAAAATTAAGAAAATTGCACGACGCATTTTCGAACAATCCCTAAAAAATATAGTTTTGGATGGTAAGGGGAGGGGTGGGGGGAAAATGAGGGGCATGTTAACGATCCTTGGGTCGACTTATGGGGGGTCCCCCGAAGGTCCCAAGTCTCTATCTCTAACTGTTTGACCTCTGGAGCTGGCGACAGCCGGACGGACAGACGGACAAACAGCTTGACGACATTTCTCAGAAATCGTCTGAAACGTGAAGATTTGTTGAGAAAAGTGGTCTCCGGGGGCTGGAAGGTGGACATTTTGGAAATTAGGAAATTAGGAATAAGTAAAATTAGGTCAAATTCATTAAGGGAATATGAGAAAAATATGAAGTGTTTAAAGCCCAGAGTGTGTGCGAAGCCTAAAAGCCTTCTTATTAGAGACATACATAAACAAATAATTTCAGTAAAATATTAAATTTTGGTTAGAAAACACCTAAATGGTTTACAAAAATGGGTCTATTTTTTAAATGAACGTCTAAGGTATTTTATGTGAAATGAAAACCTCTTTGTTTTACCTTTGATAAAGCTTTCATGCACACTGCTTTAAATTTTCTGTTGAGTATACTAACCAAATTTCATTCTTCTCTGCTCTTTTTGCACAGTGCAATGCCAAAAAATCTCTTATTTTTCAATTAGTTCTCTGAACGTGATCTTAAAAAAAATTTAAATAATTTAAATATCAAAGAGAATGCAGAGAAAGGTGAATCGAATTTAGTGAGGAAAACCAATACAAATGAAATTTTTATGAAAATCCTAATTTATATGCAGTATGCAAATAGAATCAATGCAGATAGAAAAAAAATGCTTCAAAAACATTCTTTTTCAATGAATTCAATCGGCTTTCTCATGTGCTTTCGATGAAAGTGCAAAAGTTCTCACTAGTCAGAAGGTGTATGAGCATAAATATTGGTCAGCGAGTTTGATGGATATTCGTGTCGCCAATTGGATCAATTCACACCATCCTCGAGTATTTTTTTTTTTACAAAATAGGGGAAGGATAGGCAATGATGATACTTGCCTTAGTTTTTTTTCTTGAATAAAAATTGAATAAAGGACCTGTCATAGTAATCTCATGAGCTTAAAATATATAAGAGGAAGTGGGGCAGTTTGAAAGTGGGATTTTTCTTCTATTTTTAAATGGTACTGAGCCATATCATAAGGTAATTTAGCTTCTCAATCTGTTTGTACAGCTAAATTATATCACGATAAATCTCAATAGTATTTAAAAATAGGTGAAAAATTCCAATTTCACAGCTGCCTCACATTCAAAGGTGCCCCACTTCTCCCATACAGAGAAATTGTAGATGATTTCTTTACCCTTTGAAATTAATCAATCTCGATCGAGATGAATATAATTAGTTCAGTTTAGATTGATAAGTGTGGTAGGACAAATGTTCAAAATATTATTTCGACCTGTCCAGTTTTATTTTTTATAGATTATAAATTTATTAAGAACTTGTTGTTACATGCACAATTTATTTACCCGTTAAAATTAGTTTAAGCGCTTTAGAGATGCTGATTTTCACAATGACAATAGAAAGATTATTAAAGAATTAGGGGAAAGCGCCGATGCTTCGTACGGGATCGGGAATCTTTGTTTTTTTTTCCATTTTGTTTTTCACACTTTTGTTTTTCCCAGTTTGTCTTTGGAATCTTTGTCTTAGGTAATTTTTGTTTTTTTTTTTGGAAATTTGTCTTTGGAAATCTTGTCTTTCATACTTTTTGCACAATTATCGAAAATTTTGTCTGTTATACATTTTGCACAAGAATATTTTATAACTTTCCAAAACATTCCCTTCTGTCCGAAAATTTCCTTTTGCCCCGACAGGCGATACTGATAACTTCCCAAAACATATAAAATTTCCCTTTGCCCAAAAGAACGAAACTAAAAATTTCCCAAAACACAGAAATTTTTTTCCCTATGTTTCTGAATAAAAATGACTGCATAATATATTTTAAAAACAGGGAAATTTCCTCTAGTTTTTAAAATATGGATGCGATGAGTGACATTTATTGAGAAACACCAGGAAGAAATTAGCCATTACTAAGCTTGGGATTGTATGAAACATGGGCGCTTTCCCTTAATCACGTCGATCTGTAAAGAACGTAATGGTTGAAAATTAGCGAAAGCTTCCACATTCGTTAGGCACGCTAGTTAGGCCTTAATTTTACTTTAATTAGCCCTTATCTTTCATGCTTTACCTTTAGAAAATCTCATCCCTTTATATAAACCGGGCCCTGCGTTTTTAGCGGACAACACTGGAATTAAATAAATAGTGCTGCCGCGTGTGTTGTTCATCTCTCACTAGCAACATGAAAAAATTTTAATAAGAATTTTTTGCAAATTTATGCAGATTTGGAGTGATTTTAGTGATATTTTGGGATATTTTGGTTTAATAAAACGTATTTCCGTCCACGTAAACTTCTATATTTGTTCAAAATTAAAAATTAAAAACAGGAAATGCATGATTTCATCTTTCTGTCACTTATGTACGTTGAGGAATTTAGTTCTTCAGTTCTTAAATAGGTATACCGTAAGATCTTAATATTAAGACCTAAAATAAGCTTATATTTGAGTATTAATTAAGGCCTTAACGTTAAGACCCCTTATTGTTAGACGTTATGTTTCACTAGGTATATTTGATAAATATCGTTACCTACAATGTCTATAAAATTTGATCAATTTAAATAATGCGTACCTATTGATCAAAAAGTAACCAAAAGGGTACAAAAACCATGGAAGTTTATTCATTCTACCAATATTTGCGAGTAAAACTTTGTAGAAGTGGATGTCGGAATGGAGAGAAGAGACTTCTGAGGAAATACCATTTTTCCGTCATGCTCAAAATTCTATTTACGTGGCCTCTATCTTAAGCAAATTCCTAACTTTTGAACGCACTTTTTAGCATTTTGGTTTAAATCGCTTATTAATTGAAGTATAAAACTAAAGAATAACTCGAACACAAAAGTTTAAGTTTTTTTTGTACCGTAGATGCGGGTGACTTTGCACTCCGGGGAGATACCAACCCTGTTTTCCGTGAGCTTTTCTTTAATTCTAGCACTTAAGGATAGTCTTTAGCCCTTGAAGGACGAGCAGGACACCGAGGTGTCCCAAAAACAAAAACTTTTTTTCACTAGACAGTTATCATGTCCTCTAAATAGTCAGAAAAATGTTTTTTTTTTTTATTTTACCGGCCGATGTCCCGCTCGTCCTTAATGGTTTAGGCCATCCTTAAGTGGCCTTATGGTCACTGGAATATCTTTAATGTCCTAGATACACTAACGACTTAAGGCGAGAGACGACTTAGTGGAAAATGATGGAAATGCAGTTTAACCATTATTTCTAATAAAATTACGCTAAGCCGTCTCTCGGCTAATCCTCAAGTCTGTCAAGGCTCTAAGTGTCAGACTGAAAGCAAAGCTTGCAAAAAAATGCAGAGGTGCAAAGTCACCCGCATCTACGGTAAACATTCTCTCTATATACATCTACGGTCTCTATAAACATTTTATAGACCGATTCTTCCAAATCAGTAATGTGAAAGGGGATAATTTAGAATAATTTTCAACTTGGTATAGGGGGAGGCTTTGATCGTTCGCACATACGCTACCTTCAGACACTTCAAATTTCTCCCATATTCCTTTATAAATCTCACATATGGCTATATATTGTAATAGCTAACCTTAAATCCCATCTTTCCTGAAAAAATTGAGAGTCTAATCCTTTTTTCCTAGTTTCAGGAAGCAAAAAATAAAAACAGGTCCAAAACTGTAATTTTGCTGTGCAATATTTCATACGATTGTGCAGAATTAATATCACTTTTCTGAAAAACTACTATCACAGAGGGTAGAAGGGTTATTAGGAATCAGATTTATGTAAAAATCTTTTAGGCTGAACAGGCACTTTTTGTGGGTGGAACAAAATTCACAAACTTGACTCAGATTCATCGATCGCATATAGAAGACATGGCTTCTCTCACATTTTCCAAGAAACTTCATTTTAGATGCGATCCCTCATATTCACATCTATTGTAATCTACCAATTTGATCCACCACTAAAAAGGAAAACTTAAAAATCGTAAAGTTGATAAACAAGAAGTAATTTGACTCAAATAGGCTGCAGTTGAGTAATTATTAAGCAATTTTGCATTTCTTTGATATAAAAATATTTTTCAAGCTTTCACAAACTGAATGTGCAATGAAAGAATCACATCTGCAATAAGCTCATACAGTTTACAACTGGTTTTTGACAATCTTTGACATAACCTCACTATTGTGTTGTTTTGCATGACAAAGAAAAGAAATTGTCCGTAAGAAGATGTTTTGTGAAAATTTTAGCCTGTTCACCCTCTGAAGCTCAATATCTGTGCTAAATCCCGATTCCTGCAGCTGTAGGAACAGCGAAATCTTCAATGATGCGCATTCAAACGTTTTTGTGCATATCCGGCTCCGTGGAGGAATGGTGGAATCTTGTGTGGTCTTCTCGCTTGCAGAGTTTTAGTCAATTTTTAGCTTTAAAAACTTATTGATTCGTGTAAATTTGGTGATATTTGGACTTTTCAAGAAAGTATTCATCAGATTTAACCGTTTCCGGAGTGAAATTCTCGTAGAATCAAGCAAAAAAATGGTTTTTAATGTCAATAAAACATCTCTCAGAAAAGTTCCAAAAAAGTGATATTAAAATGTTTTATTCCTTATAAAAATGGTTTAATCAAGTAGATTAGAGTTCCCTTTAAACAATGATGTGCAACTTTTAGTGTTCGGTGCAAAATTTACGGTGAAAATGGGGTGTTCAATGATGGCGTGAATCGTGTGCGATAATAGAAACTTGATTCATCTATCGGACAAATCGCCATTAAATTTTCATTTTCCTCTGGAGGAAAATTTAAGGATTTCCTGGGATTTTGTTTGGTGGGATTATGAACCTTATAAGTAAGACATTTTTTTGGCATAGTTGGAGAATCCATACGGTTTGCATGGTAGTCAGAAAAAATCATTGAACTTGAACATCATTTTTGTGTGCGAAAGTTCAAAGCCTCCCCCTATTGAGATTTCCGCACTGTTTCGGAAGGGCAAAAGAAGAAAACTATGAAAAAGTGTACTATTGCACGTTAGAACTTACTTCTTCGTGGTCTTCTTTTTCTCTTTGGCCTATCTGAAACAGTAAGATTTCTATTTTACCCTAGTTTATATAAAATATAGGATATTCTTTCTAATATATTATATTCATGTGCGAAATTGCCACTTTCTCCCACATAATACATATTGGCAATCCGAAGTTGCTCGATGAGCCACGTTTTCAGCCATAGTTTACTGATGACCCACAATTGGGGTGCAGTGAATGAAAACCTTTCAGTGCAGGATTATTGCCCCGTTTTAATCCATACATTGATGCACTTGGGGGTGGGATTTGGAAAATTTTCACGAAAGCTTCCTCGACAATTGTTCCCCAGTGACCTTTTGGGGCTTTTGATGTTAAACAATGGGGAATTAATTATTGAGATTCGATAAGCAAAATGCATATTTTCCCATTCATTGCATCAGCAATAAAAGGCTGATTATGATGTGATTTATGAACACAGATATTGGGAGTTTTTGGTCATTTTTTGGCATTGTTATTGCAATTATAGATAATCATTGTTGCTTGTCTTGTGCAGAAGATAGAGGGAGTTTAAACATATCCATTTTCTTTTATTTCCTAATATATAGTGTTTAGTAGGATGTAGAATAATTTACTCCCTATTCCAGAACAAGCATTTGTTTTCTCTTAAGATAAACTTTCCCAGCAGTTACAGTAATTGAAAGAGTCCCATTGCTAAAATGGCGGAACACTTCTATCTTCCTTAGGGAACTTCTTTTGGGTAGAGCAATATAATTTTCCTAGTTTGCCCCGTTTGTCCATTTTGTTCTGATTTTCTTTCGGTGTCCCATACTCCCATGGTAAATTTCTCCAGGCCAGGACACTGTGATTTGGGGCAGGAGCTAAATGATCCCGGAAATTGAATCAATTTCACTGCAGCATCCGTCTCTATGTCACCCATCAACCACTCCTAAAGCACTTGTTCCACCCCCATGCCAAAATAGAAATAATCTGTGAATGAATGGGAGCACATTGAGATTATCTCTCATGACTGTGACTTAAATCCTCCTAGAGAGAGAGGGAGAGAGAGAATGTAGAACAATGGCAAAAATGACTCAAAATGCGGGTGACAACACGTTACATTTCTACGAGACACTTGAAAAGAGGTGATGAGTTTGTGGGATGAGGGATTGAATCTGTGTTTGTGATTACACCACAAGGATGGGATTTCAATCAAGGATAAAAGTAAAACAAAGTTGGTATTATGAAGCACTTCAAGAAGATTCAATATCATTTTGTGGCATGGAACTTTGTAAGAAGGGCTTTAAAAGTCTCTCAAAATTCGATCATTTGTGATTAATATTTTAATTTAGCTTTAATAAGCAATCCAATATTTTTATCTATACTTCCTTATAGATTTTTTTAAAGACTAATATGTGCTAAATAAGTTTACAAGAAGTAACCGAAAGTTATCAAAAATACATGTAGATAGATATAATTTTCTAATGTAGCGGCTGATCCGTTAATTCATTAAAGACTGGTTTAAATGTTAGGTTAAGTTGTGATTAACCTTTTAATGACACATTTTATGTCCTTAGAACTCTGAAGGGATCCTATTATAGTCAGCTAATCCGGGCGGTTTAAAAGGCTTTAGGAAGCGCATTTATCAACCGAATGGTATCAATTTGGGGTCGTTGGAAAGGTCTTTAAATTTCTGACAAATCTGAAAAGGTTCCAATCGGCTCTGAACCGGTTGCTTCAATTGTATTACTTTAAAGCCATAGTGTCGGTAAACGGTAGGGGAAGTACTCTCCCTTCGCTATCTAGATCGTTTATGACTAATCCACTTAAAATAAAATTTTTATTTTTATTTCCGTAATATAGTCACTACAGTAACATAATATAACTATTCAAGTTTGAGAAAAAGCAAAAATAATATTTTTATCCATTAAATAAGTGAGTGTAATCGACTCATTTCAATCTTGTGCCAGCTGGGTTGTTCACTAAAAATTTTCTAGGAGTGATATTTTCGCTACTGACAGCTGATTGATTGAAAACATTTATTGTTTTTTCCTTGTGAAAAAAATATTTTAAATCCAAAGATTTAATTAAAAGCGAATTAGCGAAAACGCGACCCAGTTAGTGCATGCTGACTTATTTCAGTATTATCATTATTTTATAAATTTTCATTAATATTTTTGATAATTTTTTTTATATTATGTTTCTGAATAAAACAGTGAATAATTCAATGATTTTGTATATATTTATCCTCCTCTTAATGCCCAACGCACAATAACTTTTGTTTTGTAAACATGTTTTTGACATTTCAATGAGAGTGAGTGAGATCTAGATCTAGTCATCTCGCTCTCTCTCATACAAAATTTTGAAAACATGTTTACAAACAAAAGTTATTGTGCGTTGGGCATAAACCAAAATAACCAAAATTCAAAATAAAACTTAATCCAAATTTAAAATTTGAAGGATAGGGTAAAATGGAGTAATTTGGAACCTGTTTAAGATAAGCAAAGGGAAAACGAAGACTGTGAAATAGAGGAAAAAGACGACGAAGAGGAAAAGGGACAGTTTTCTTCGAGATTTTTTTCTTTTGCATCTCTTATGGCGTCTATACATTAGTAGAAATTTTTTTTAAAAAATGCCTTTTTAAAGAAAATTTCCCCTATCCTTGTAGGCAGAAACGTCAGAATTTTTAAAAAAGGCATTTTTTAAAAACATTTCTACTAACAGTGAGGAAATCTGAGAATTCGAAATTCAAATTGGTTCCAAATTACCCCATTGTATCCTACGTGTTTTAGAGGTTAATAATTTAGTTTTTGGTCAGCATCATAAATCAGATGCGATCGATTTATTACTTCTTTTATTACTACAGTGCCCGCTTTCTAATCCGGATCGCCTTAACCCGGACAAGTTCACAATGGTTACATTTAAAATACTTTTGAGGTTATGTATGCATGCGTGTTCAGCAATGAAAATGAACTATCCTGTGATGTTTTTGTTTAATAAATGAAGTATAATAGAATAGACTTCTCCAATTATGTCTTTTTAATCTTCTTTAAAAGTTTTATTCTAATTCTACAAAAAAATCTTGTATTATATTTTCGAGACGTTGAACAAATTCAAAAATTCCATCCGGATTACGAAGCGGACATCTGTCATATTGTCTCCCAATCATTCGGATTACAAAGCGGGCACTGTATATTTTTGAAGAGAAACTTTAACAAACAAATAGTAAGAGATTATGTTCAAATATGAAATGAAACTCATGATGCTATAACCTAGAATTTCTTTTATATTCCTAAAAAATTTTAATGGTCTCGTTCGGTATAGTATTAGATAGTGGTATCTTATAATTTGCCTTCGAAGAAATATTGAGGAAACCTCTCTTTGTTCGAACTCTTTGTTCCTATTCATTGAAATATTTATCAGTCGCATACAAACATTTTTTGTACAAATTATACGCAATGAAAAATTTCATTTTGTGTCTAATCTACCCCTGTCTCTTTTATTAAATTCTAATAAAATTAACTTGGTAAATGAAATATTTAGCAAACTATGGTTTCAAATCGCATTTAGCAACTTAACCTGTTATCCGCAGAATTTCCTTTGCTAACTTTTGAGGTTAGGGCGAATATAACCTCACATTTCCCATTAAGTCTGCGCACATTTTCTGGAATATTGATAATAATTCAGGTTCGTTATATTTGTTTTTCCTTTTCATTTCCGATTTTAAATTGAATAATATGCAAATATATCAGTAAAATGATGTAAGAAGTATGTTCAAAAATATTTGAAAAGCACTATTTCTCAAAACAAATTATCGGAAATACTCGATAATTCTTGCTTTTTCCGGTAAATAGATTGAGTAAAATTCCCCTATTGATTTATTGATCTATATTTCTTTCTATATAAATGAATATTCTTTAGCAATTGAAAGGTCAACACGTTACTGATAAGACATTCTGCCTTATTTTTGAGATCAAGCCTATTTTTTTGTGTCTATTTTTGATTTCAAGAGTGAAAATCCTGTCACGATTTCTCCATTGAATTTTGATTAAGTACATATCTCAATTGGTTTTCTTCTCTCAAGATGCAATGTTTTGTGTTTTCATAAAGTGACGTGTTCAAGTGTTTTAAAACACCACCAAAGAAAATTGTATACATATGGCGAAGGAGATAAAGGAGAATTATAATAAGACGACGTCAGGGAAAAAAGGTCAGTTCGAAAATGATAATTTGCAGTTTATTTCTGATAAGGATAATTTCTTAAGTGATTTTTTTTCTTGCACCAATCATGTCTCATATAAAACAGTTTCCAAGCTGAATTGATTAATAAAGTTTCTGCTAAACAAGCATTTGAGGGTGTTCTTTCTTTTTGTTGATTTTATGGGGAAAAATTGGAGCAATTTTAATTGCGAAAAAAAGAAATTTTAGTCATTTATTGTGACGCGAGAATCATGCACAAATTGCATATCTCAAGAAAATTTTCCTATTTACGAGTTCATCTTTGAAGAGGCAGAGATGGAGTATTATTGACAGTGAAAGATCTACTCTTTGGTTTAATAGAAATTTTGGAAAGAAAATATTTACTCAAAAATTTTGTTTGTGTCTTAAATTGTATATGCAGAAAATTACTTATAATATTTTACAGGTTATGTTCTAATAAAATTTCATGCAATTTCAAATAGCATAGCCTACAAAGTGGTTCTAATAAGAATATTAGTAGAAAATCTTCAACTTCTCGAAGTGAAGCTAAAAACAGAAAATTGTTTCTAGCTAAATTTCAACCTCTAATGCATTGTGCACTTAACCTCAAATAAAAAATATATAAAAAATTTTAAATGATAAAAAATAAATAATAATAGAAATGATGATTTTTGCAATGGGCTATTGCGTGGTTAATTTAGTAAAGATTATGCGAAAAGACAAGGGTTCAAATTAAAAATAAAGCCATTGCTAGGAGTGACATAACCTCTAAAGTAATCATAATGAGTATAACATCTTATAATGGAGTAATAACGATTTCCAACAAACTATAAAAGTTCATACACTGTTAATTATAATCGCAGTAAAGAAGCTCACTAACCTAACCTACACTCAATAACCTAAAATTTGTGTAAAATTTGAAGATTCTAGAAACAAAAGTAAGAAAGAGCAAAAATAGAACACAATGATTCAATGGTTTTAATTTATTTAAATCACATTATTTATTAATTTATTAATTATTTATTTAAATTCGCATGAAGTGAAGTATCAATCAATGCGAATTTTCTCGTTGTTTTCTACGAGGTTATATCGTATCCATCGCTTTCAGTGAAACGCATTGTTTGACTTCTCCAACATAACTACTTTATTTTTCCAAAATCAGTGCAAAATATAATACAGTATTTGCTATTCAGCATTTTTCAATCAATCGATACACTGTGAATATTAAATGTATGATTTACTCCATACACCTCCCCTTTTTAGAAAGTGTGTGGCAATACACTTTTTTTCTCATAAATTTTGAATTTTGAATTTCTTTACTTTACAATTTTGAATTTTCATTATTTCAAATTTAGTTTTTTTTTTTTTTAAATAGTTCAATGGATAGTCATTTTTTTTTAATTTTATTCCCCAATTATCTCTAAAGTAATTTGTAATATATTATTGAAAGTATTGTATATATTGTATATGTTTTATATTGGTTATATTGTATTATTGTATATATTTTCTTACTCTATTTTTATGAATAGTTGTTTCAGATAGTGTTTTTGGATTCGTTATAATAACATTCGGTTCTATTACTTCCTTAACTATAAAAGGTCCTTGATACAATGGATCAAGTTTATGTCTTGCTTCATTTGTAATCAAAACTTTGTCACCACAACTTAATTTTAAAGGGTTTAGCTTAGTGTCGTAGTTTTCCTTATTTCTATTTTTATATTTTTCAAGACATTCTCTAGTCCTTTTATACGCGATTTGTAGTCGGTACTTAGCTTCCTTAGCATAATTTTCTATGTTATATATAGGATCTATTTTATTAAATAAGTTTTGAATGAAATACGGTTGCTTATTGAATACTAATTCAAAAGGAGAATAGTTTGAAATTATTTCACTTGGTGTAGTATTATAACAATAAGTGAAATAAGCTAAGTATTCATCCCAATTGTCACTATCACTACTTATGTAAGATCTTAAATATTCGTTTAATGTTCTATGGCTTCTTTCGATAGATCCTACAGATTCGTGTCTGTATGGTGTAGTAAATTTTTGTGAAATATTGAGCATTGAACATAATTCTTTCAAAATTTCATTTCGATATTCAGTGCCCATATCGGTTCGAATTTCTTTTGGATTTCCATACGTTAATATAAAATTCTTAAAAATAGCTTTAGCAATGGTTTTTGCTTCCTTATTTTCTATCGGTACCGTCACTAAGTATTTAGATAAGTCGCAAATAATAGTTACTGCATACTTATTGTTGTATTGAGATTTTTGCAAGGGACCAATTGTGTCAATTATAATAACATCAAAAGGTTTTTGCGGTGTCAATGTTTTGGTTAAAGGTTCGCGAGTTTTATAAGTTGGTTTGTTTATTTTGCATGCATGACAATTTCTTACGTATTGCGCAATATCTTTAGACATGTATTTCCAGAAAAAATTAGATCGTATTTTAGCATACATCCTTTTTTGTCCTACATGTCCACCATAAATGACATCATCGTGAAATTCTTTAAGGATCCTTTGTTTTTCGTCAAAATCGGTTATAGTTTGTATAGACTGCTCAATTATTACGTTAACGTTTTTCAATATGTTATTGCCTGCTTCTTTAAATTCGTTTATTGTGCACAATTTAAATATTTCATCATTTCTTGATAGTTTAAGCTTTCCAATACCTACATTGTCGACCTCACTATTTAGTCTTGATAGTATCATACCTAAGGATGATAAATCATTAACAATTAGAATTGTAGCGTTTACAGGCTTCTTTTTGTGTACACTTACTTGAATTTTTAATTTGAGCTCATTTCTTTCTTGATTTATTATTTTAAAATGCAGTCTTGGTATCTTTCTAATTTCAAAATTGTTAATTGCTTCGAAAACTTTTATATCATTCTTTAGTTCTTCATTTAATGTACTTTGCAATTCTTTTTTCTGTAAATTCTCTGTTTGCCGTGCCATTGCTCTAGTCGTCATACGCAAAATTGTTTGATTTTTTGTTTCAAGATTTTTAAAATGTGAAATATCTAATCTTGACAATGCGTCGGCTCCTACATTGTCTTTTCCTTTAATGTATTGAATTTCGAAATCATATTCAGAAAGTTCTAGCCGCATTCTAGACAATTTTGATGTTGGATCGTTCATTGAGAATAAATACGTTAATGGCTTATGGTCTGTTTTAACAATGAATTTTGTGCCGTATATATATGGTCTAAAATGTTTTATTGCAAAATGGATCCCTGAAAGCTCCTTCTCTATAGTTGGTTTATTTAATTCCGCTTTAGTAAAACCACGAGAAGCATAAGCAATGGGTAAGTCATGACCCTCAAAATTTTGTGATAAAATAGCACCTACCGCATACTTTGCAGCATCCGTAGTTAATATAAACGGCTTACTGAAATCAGGATACTGAAGTATTGGTGGGCTATGTAATGCAGTTTTTAATTTTTGATAAGACTTCTCGCATTCATCTGTCCATTGAAAATCATATCTTTTTCTTGTTAATTTATTCAAAGGATACGCGATTTCTGCGAAAAGTGGTATAAAACGTCTATAATAATTACAAAACGCAATAAACCTTTTTGTGGAATCTTTATCAAATGGTCTTGGATAATTTTTAATTATTTCAAATTTTGCATCATCGGGCAATATGCCTTTATCAGTGCATTTATGTCCAAGATAAGTGACTTCAGATCGGAAAAAATTACATTTATCTGCGTTTAATTTTAAATTAAATGTTCTGCAAGTTTCAAAAACTGTTTTAAGATTTTTCAAATGATGATTTTCAGAAATTCCTAATACGATTAAGTCGTCAAGATAGAGAAAACAAGTAAAAGGGTCAAGTCCACTGAAAGCAATAGACATCATTCTTTGGAATGAATTTGGTGCAATATTTAAACCAAAAGGTAAAACTGTAAATCGAAAACTTCCTTGTTCTGTATTGAATGATGTAACATCACGAGATTCTTCGTGTAATCTGACTTGATGAAATCCCGAAAATAAATCCAAAACGCTAAAAAATTTTGCACGTCCCAAATTATCTAAAATGTCATCGATGCGAGGAAGTGGGTATTTATCCGGAATTATCTTTTTATTTAAAGCTCGAAAATCAATGCACATCCTCCATTTTTTAACTCCGTTTGTCGATTTCTTTGGAACCAAGATTACTGGAGAATTATAATTTGACTTGCTCGGTTCAATCAATCCATCTTCTAACATTTTAGTAACTTGTCTTTTAACTTCTGATTTTTGTGTAAAAGGCATACGATAGTTTTTAATATACACAGGATTTTTGTCTGTTAATGTAATTTTCTGTTCATAAAAATTGTTAACTGAAAGCTTGTCTTCAGGCAAAGCAAAAATGTCTGTATAATTTTCACATAAATCCAACAATTGACTAGAAGCGAAATCTGGAACATTCCTTGAGATTTTTTCTAAAACATTTTTATCTCTATCAGATTTTATTGTGCTATAAGAATAAACATCGAATTCATTTAAATTTGTGCAATTTAGTGAAAAGTTTTTGCTTAATTTCACAGGCTGATTGTTTGTATTAAGTACTCTGATAGTTTGATTTTCTTTCGAAATTATTGATCTAGCCACATAAACTCCTTTGGAAATCTCTTGAGGTTCGATAACTGAATAATTATGTTTTGTTTGGCAAATGAAAGTTCTGTTAATTTCACATCTTGGAGGAATAATTATGTGTTCTTGATCTGGTCCTTGTAATAGAGGAACGGTAGAATATCGATTATGATTCTTAATTGAAAAATACATATCTTCATAATTGATAATGCAATTAAATTTCTTAATGAAGTCTTTTCCCAAAATTCCTGTGGAGGGAATTGGGAAATCATCAGATACAACATGAAATACATGTTCAGTTGTGAAATTTTGAATATGTAAAAGTGTTTTAACAGTTCCCAAAGATTTAATTGTGTTTTCTGTAATTCCTTTTATTGTACATTTTTCCGAAACGTTAATTACTGTGTTACTTTTTATAAAACATCTTTTCAGTAATGATATATCAGCTTGTGTGTCAATCAAAAATGAACATTCTTGATGCACAATTTCGCAATATGCCAAAATATAGTCCGAATAATCCAAGTTTAATGAAAAAATACTATGCGTATGCGTATCAAACGAATTTACTGTACATCCCCGAGGTGCCGAGTTTCGGGGCAATTCGAGTTTCCCTGACTCGAAGAGCCTTGGTCTTGGTTTGACATAAATCTAACATTCCTCGAATTATTGGAATTGTTAGACTGTCGATTGGAATAATAATAATTATTTCCACGGCCTCTGTTATTCCTACCACGATAGTTGTTTGAACTGTTGTTGTTTCGGTAGTGGTTATTTTGACCACCACGATATCTTCCGCGATTTTGAAAATTTTTTCCACGGCTTCTATAGTATAAAACCTGAGAAGGTTCATCTTTTTCTTTAGCTTTCTCATCACCGAATTTAGCTAAAACGTCTCTGTGATTTTCAAAAGAACATGCACCCATTATAGCTTTAGCTTCACTTGTCTTGACTCTTGCCCGGCATGCTTCTACAACATGCTCGTTTACTTCAATTTGAGCCCTTGCTTCAGAAGTACCTTCCAAAATTAAACATCTTTTCAAGGCATCTCCTAATTCTTCAATTTGTTTAGAATACTCAGGAAAATTTTTATCTAATTTAAAACTCGATATTTTAGTTTTTAACAATTTTGAAGATTCAGGTTTTAATTTATCTCTCAATGTTTGTTTTAGTTGTCTCGTAGTAGTAATGCTTGACGAAATACATTCTCTTGCTCGTCCAGACAATTTAGCTTTGGCTATCTTGAAAAGTACTGATTGCAATTCTTCAGTTGTTACTAGTTCAACTACCTCAATTTGTTCTACATAAGTATCAAGCAAACAAATATTTCCGTCAAAACTTTGAATAGTAGATGAGGCTAGTTTTACAAAGTCAGCAACACTTAATGAAGGCATTTTGTTATTTGCAATAGGATTGGTTCCTGAATTTAAATCTGAGTTTGATTTTTGAGGTAAAATCTTGTCTTCTAAACTTTGTGGACTATCTAGAATTCCTTCAGTCTCAATATTTTGTTCCGAATTTACTTTATCAATTTTTTCTTGAATATTATTCAAAACTTTTAATATTTCTTCATGTAAAGCTCTTTCTTCTAATCCTGTCGCTATCAAATTTTCGAGTTGGTCATGCTCAAATTTTGGAAGAACTTTTCTGTATATTACAACAAAATTATTGTGCACTTCATCAATTAATTTTTTCTTTTCTCTGGCGTAGTTAATAGAATATTGTCGATCAATGTTATGTTTCTTTAGTGACTGTAAACATTTTTTAAAATCATCAATAATGTTATTTAAAGTTAAAAGATCTTCCATGGGTTTAAAATTTTAAATCGTTAAAGTAACATTTAAAATTGACCTACTTTTCCTGACCTATATTATTGTACAAAAGTAAATAATACTTATGGATAGGCGTCAGCAAGTGGAGTCATCTTTCTGTTTGGTTCGTCGACTTCACTCAGCAACACGAGTTTGTTGTTTTTCTTGAAGTTCATTCATTCCCACGAAAATTGCAATTCTTCAACTGGAGTTCAGTCGCTGCATTCGGTGCATTGCTTCAAAGTCCAACTTCGACAGACGATCACCTTCCGGTCGATATTCTTTCTCAGCAAATCAGCAAAAAATTCTTTGGACGTCATCGGTGTCTCCGGTGTCTCGGTCGGTGGCCAAAATTTCTACTTTGCTCGTGTCCAGGGAAGCTTACGTGGAACGTCGAAAAATACTTTAGTTTTTTTTTTATTTATACAGCTTCATACCTTTTTCTTTTCGATTGAAGTTTAAAAAAAAAATATTTTAATGAAAGTCCTTCGGTACAGAAATATGCAAAACACGTCCTGAGACTCGAACAACAGCTTCACGTTGAAAGAGATGATTTTCTGGATCTTGATGGATACTTGTAGAGATGACACGTCGATTTTCATTTTTTAAGCAGCGCAATTTCTGGTTCATAAACTTTTTTTAAATTATTTTTTTTTTTTTTAAATTTACTTTCGTATAATTTGACACTTAATTTTTTCACAATTTCCACACAGATCTTTGTCCTCTTCATCATTTTAAAATCACTTCTTGTTTGTTCATTGATTAATGTTCATTACTCTCCTGCCTCTAAGACATTTTCTGCAGACCTTTTCATAGCGAGAACTGCAGCCCGGCGTGCTCCTTTGGTCTTCATACGATCCTTCCATTTATTATAGATAACATAAAGGATAACTGTTGTGATTATTGCAAGAATCACGAACAAAACAATTTCGACACGTTGAAGTTTAGCAAGTTCTTCTAAAATATTTTTATCACATGCCATAGTTTCACTCTGAGGCACTATTTCTGCTTCAATTTCATCTTGGTGCTTGTAAACGCGTCGGTAGTGATACCTATTATTGCACATTATCGCATTGTATAAGAGTCACATATTGTAAAAGTCACTGATGAGGGTTTTTAAGTCTACATTGTTCCTTTTATCAAACACCTTCCTTTCACGAACTATTATTTTTCATCAATCATTTTTCACTATCGTCTATCACTTTACTATACATGATTATTCTCACGGTCACTGTCACACGATCGCCATATATCGTATCCATCGCTTTCAGTGAAACGCATTGTTTGACTTCTCCAACATAACTACTTTATTTTTCCAAAATCAGTGCAAAATATAATACAGTATTTGCTATTCAGCATTTTTCAATCAATCGATACACTGTGAATATTAAATGTATGATTTACTCCATACAAGGTAATTCGATATTTTCTTAACCATGAGATCATTTTTATACTTTATGGAAAAAAATATTTCTTTTGATTGCGTAATTTAATTGCATTTCTAGGCTCTTTGTGGTACTAGGTTATGTAGATATCATTATAGTTCTATTGTGTAGTAGTACAATTAGTTACGTTTTTTCACATTTTTGTCTTCTAGGTTATTTATTCTTTTAGGTTATGTGAATTTCATATTAATCGTATTTTTTTATTGCTTTTTTTTTGTAAAAGTACTGAAATTTACCCAAAAATACAAGTTTGTGTAACATTATGATGATAGTCGTGTGAAAACTTGACGCTTTTCCTAATTGTTGTTTACTGTGACATTTTTTTCAAATTTGTCATCTAGGTTATCTATACTTTTAGGTTATGTAAATTTCATTTTAATCGTATTTTATCAATCGTTTTATGAAAAAGTCAAATTTATCACAGTGTTTACAACTACCCCGTGTTCACTACTACCCCAGTTTTCCCTAAATATTCATCTCATAAAATATTTTAGTTCTTTTGTATTTTCCTTTTGAATAAAGCTGGAAACCCTTCAAAGTCTGTAGCGAATCAAAGAACTCGATTTGAATGAAATATTTCAGGTGAAACTGGGGCACCACCAAACACGGGGTAGTACCAAACACTGTGATTTTTTAATCGGAAATTTGACTTTAGAGCACAAGACTTATAGAAATTTATAGGCATTATAGGGATACTTGTCCACTGAAGAAAAGGACGAGATAGTCCAAGTAGTTTAGAAATAAAAATTAGTATTTGGTGGTGCCCAAATTTCCCCTATGTGACTTAATATTTAATAACACGTGGTTAATTCATTATATTGACTTTTGTGTTTGTGGCAAATGCTTCCAAAGTTAAGAAAAACCTTGTAAAATTATTTATACGCAAGTGGAATTTATACTTCTTGAAGCCTTTCAAGATTTTTTTCAATAATTCTCCGAATTGAAATAATTTTTTTCACATTCTCGTTGGCAAATTTTTCTGGAATCAAGCCACATAAGATCTTTTCTGCACCATCTCTGCCTCCAGATGTTTCTTGGGTTTCTTGACTTGCAAGAGTGGCCAAATGTTTTGGGAGAACGTCTGTCTGTGTGTCTGGATGTTTTTTTATTGGTTGATTTTGTGTGAAAATGTTTTGGTTTTTTTCTGTTACTTAGTTTCAGAGAGGATCTCTGTGGCTAGGATTGTGTCTTACCTGATTTGCAAGGATCCATGTCGATGTCGTCGGAAATTTTGGAGGGAAATTTCATGGAGAGCAATTGTTCAATTGTGAATTTTTCTGTGGATTTTTCGGTTTGGGTGGGAGCTGTTGGGGGTTCATTGCTGCCTTTGGACTTGTTGATGGAGAATGTGTGGCCACAAGTGGCCAGGAGGAGCACAAAGATCACTGAAAAATGCCATTGGGATGCACCCATGGGGCACATTTTTGCACTAAATTGCCTCCACATGCCACGACACTGAGATTGTTGCATTTAATTTCAAAGAATTGTGGGTTGTTTTCTCTTTCTCGCGATTATATCACTGTTTTTGCCAACTTTTCACATCTCATCACTGATTTTTTTCTTGGTGGCTTTTTCCTCGTCTCTCGACGTTGATTCTCAAGGGCTAGAAGGATTATTCTCCTTGGAAAAAAAATCTTTTTGGCAGTTTCGATCACACTCTTTCAATTGATAATTTTTCTTTCAGTGTTTGTCTATGTGCACTTTTTTGTCTACGACAGGGCAAAAAGGGGTTCAAGTACAATTCTATGTGGTGTGATAAAAAAGATTCCGATTGAATGAACACTTCTCTGGCAAAATACAAAAAAAAGGCGATATTCACGGTTCCTTTTGAAATTTCGCGACACGGATTTTACACGAGACAATATCCTAAAAGCTATAACTAGGAAGGGACAAATCCGACATTCATTGTGAATCTGTTGAATTTTTCTGATGGTGTTAATAAGCGAAAAATCCTCCCGGGAGCGCGTTTCTATTCTGGAGCCTCCGTCTCGGAGCACGGACTGATGTGAACTGAAAATGTTATGAGCAGCAGAAACGGTCAAAGTGCTTGAGAGTTTTAGTATTGGAGGAGAGCTTCCCAGCACGAAGTGGGATGATATTTGTTCGGTGGATGTGAAAATATAGGGAGAAATATGCCCGAATGGTTTCTATCAAAATTCTCCATTCAATTTTTGAAGATGATGCATACTTCTTCCGTTGATGTTTTTCTCATCATTAAATCGGTTTAAATTTCTTCCTCAAAATTAAAAAAAATATATATTGATATACTTCATCGCAAGAGACATGTCTCAGAGAAGGGTTGAAGACAAAAAAAAAGGATGAAAATTCCTCAGGAGGTGAAGGAGGTGCCATGAAGTGTTTAAACAAGAGCATGAGAAACTTTTAATTGATTTATGGTGAAAGTTTGCTGCCAAAAGATTACTTAGGTATTTATGAAAAGATTTAATTAAGGGGGTGTGTTGTTGCACACATAAAAAACTTTTCTACCCTCATTTAAATTAATTGTTCTGTGCTATTTATAAAGCGCCTTTTTAGCCTTCACACAAAAGTAGGACCCCATTCGGTGGATCTTATTTAAATTTAGCTATCAATAGAGCATATTTTGGCTGAGAAATTCTTGTGCAATTTCCTTTGACCAGATGTCCAGCACTTTATAAATCCAACAATTCGAATAATTTACATCGTTGAACACATTATTTAACCCTTTCAGGACGAATTAGGGTGATATATACATACACTGAGAGAAATCTGAAAAAGTTAAAATAACATTCCGGAAATGTTAATTTTACCCTGCAGTATTGATCCCAAATCGGTGTACATATGACCCTTTTTAGGTGTATTAGGTGAGATTCTTAACAATCTCACCTACTATAATCCTAACAAAATTTCATGTCGTCCGATCGACCTCAAACTTGGCCAAAATGTGTTTCAGCACTTCCTGATCACGAATATATATGTGGCTATTTTACGTTCCCGGCCGGCCGGCCGGCCGGCCGGCCGCTCTTTGGAGCTTAATAGCTCCTAAACTAAAAGAGATATCGACTTGCGGTATTCGGCAAAGGTTATATATCGGGTAAAAATTGCAACATGGTGCATTTACCCCCCACCCCCCACCCCTCCTTCCGCCATATTGAAGACCCCCCTTTTTTTGTTTTCTCAATAGCTCCGTCCCTATGGCATCGATCGGGCTCAAATTTTAGTATGTTATAGCTGGGCCTTAGAGCTTTCCATCAATACCAAACTTAAGATCCCCCGACCCCCCTGACCCGAGCTATAAGGGTCCAAAAAAAATTCTTAAAATGGCCATAACTCCGGTTCTAATTGTCAGAATTTAAAAAGTGAGGGCTTTTTGGAAAGCTCTCGTGAAATGCCACTTCACCTTCTAATATCGCAAGTTCATAAAACCACCGCTAGGGGCGCTATTATTAAAAAGAAAATTTTTAAATCTTATAAGTTAAATAACTCAAAAATTCCATTGTGCATCGGGCTGAAATTTTAGTATGTTGTAGCCGTTGATTATACCTATCAAACAAAAAAAAACCTTAAGTCGATCCATAACCCCTGACCCGAGATATAAGGGGTCAAAGTTCGAACATTGACCGGCCTCTATCTCCGGTTCTAACTAACATAGCGTCCTAAATTTTACCTTTTTGGTTTCGTCTCAATGAGCACTTTCAGATGGAAGTTCAAAAAGTCACCACAGGTGGCGCTGTGATAGCGTCAAAATTCATCGAAATTCAAAGTCACTTTTCTCAAAAACGGCATTGTGCATGTTAATGAAATTTTAGTATGTTGTAGTCCAGTCTAGGACGTTTCCAAAATGGTGCGTATGTGCGCTGTGGTTTCAATAGAACCGGAGATATGAGGGGTCAAAGTTCACGAAATTCAAAAAATCATATCTCCGGTTCTATGTGACCGATTTTGATAATGAGGGCTTAAACGAAAGATCTCACCAAATGCTACAACTTTCTAGAATATTTGAACTTCGTGGGACCCACACCAGGGGCGCCACAGTCGAAAAACCAATTTCAATATCACATAACCTCAATTATCTCGACTGTCGCTGAACCGATTTTGATGATTACTTCAACATAATTGTAGACCACATTTATCTCTACATTTCGTCCATACATCATTTTTCGATAAGACTACGCTATCACTCCGATTTTGCCGTTTAAGTGTGAAAAAATTGATTTTTCCAATAATAACGCTTTGAAATCACTCAGATGCCAATTTGACTGCCTCTACTCCACCAAGACACTTAAAATAGGGTTTTAAATGGAAAGTCCCACAAAATACAACAATTATTTGATACAGTCGAAGTTCAACAAATGACTACTTGGGGCACTATGGATGAAAAAACGAGTTAAGAAACAAAAAACCTCGCTTATCTTGGCTTCTGAGTAATCGATGAGTTCAAGTTCTATGGAAAAATTATAGAGAACATTCTGGTCTACATTTCACCCATATAACACTTTTCTGTCAGTTCATCCAAATCCTTGATATTTTGGTTTAAATACAAAATTTGTATAATTTCACGAATTTGATTCAAGATAACTGAATGGCGTCTCCCAACTTCAGCTCCAAATCGAATTTCCATGCACTCCGAGTTAGCTCACGTTAAGAATCTCACCTACATAAGCCGGTTAGGATTATCTGTCCTTTTAGGGTTAAAGGTACCCTTTTTTCATGTTAATTTTACCCTTAAAAGTGTAAAATTAACATTAAAAAATGCTGATATATTTTTACACCTAAAAAGTGTTAAAGTTATGAGGAAAAAAAATTAATCGCACCCTCTTTTTTCTCAGTGTATGATCCATAAGAAAATAATTCTCATGTAACGTCTTATCATTTAAATTTACTTTTCTCTACACGAATAGGGGAATATGGGACAGTACCAGACACCTTAATATTTTTTGAACTCTTTTCAATAACTACTGCATTCAAGCTTGCTGAAGTTTGTTTGCTCAACGTCTGATAAATATATTTATTGTCTGCAGAATATAATGGGTAATATATTTTGGAAAAATGATCAATAAAAAAAAAACAAATTTGGCTCGAAGAGAAGCAAATTTTTTCAGAAGAAAATAGTTTGGTCAATGAAACATTCAAACTCGTTACACTCAGTCCCGGGATTGTGCACATTTTCGGGACCGAAAAAACGCGCGAAGTGACATTATGCATCGAGAAAATTTGCCGATCTGCAGGGGCTTTCTATTGAATAAATCGGCCGTAGAACGAATTTCGCGCGGAATAAAAGTAGTCAAAACAAAAAGAGGGACAGATAATCCTAACCGGCTTATGTAGGTGAGATTCTTAATGTGAGCTAACTCGAAATGTATGCAAATTCGATTTAGAGCTGAAGTTGGGGGACGCCATTCAGTTATATTGAATCAAATTCGTGAAATTATACAAATTTTGTATTTAAACCAAAATATCAAGGATTTGGATAGACTGGCAGAAAAGTGATATATGGGTGAAATCAGGGGGGTGACATTAGCTCTGAAAAATGCGACCGGTTTTAGTGTAATTTTTTCCCTGTTTTCGTACACATTTCACGAGATATCTCCAAAACTACGTAGGTTGCCAATTTAGGGTTTTCGGCTGCCTCTTCGCTATTAAATAAGCTTTTATTTAGCATTAGTATTTTTTGCTAATTCATTCTACAATGACAGAAAACAGCTAATAAACTCAAAAATTTTTCGGCTCGCTAAAAACATATGGGAAACATAGGAAATGTCATGCCCCTGGGTGAAATATAGACCATAATGTTCTCTATATTTTTTCCTTAGAACTTGATCTCATTGATTAATCAGAAGCCGAGATAATCGACATTGTTTGTTTCTGAAGTGGTTTTTTCGACCAGAGCGCCCCAAGTGTTCATTTGATGAACTTCGACTGTATCAAATAATTGTTGTATTTTGTGAGACTTTCAATTTAAAACCCTATTTTAAGTGTCTTGGTCGAGTAGAAGCAGTCAAATTGGCATCTGAGTGGTTTCAAAACGTTATTATGGGAAAAGTCAATTTTTTACACTTAAACGGCAAAATCATTTGAAGGTATTTTCATACCGATATGAAAAATTGCCATTTGAATTTCATACCGTTAGAACTATGAGGACTGTAATAGAACCTTTATCAAAATGGCGATTTTCGGGTGGCAATAATTATAGCTCCACTCAATAAATTTGGCTCCAGGTTATTAATTTTCAATCAGTGAAGGTAAGTATCTTTTAGTAATTTAATTAATAACTTTATTAAGCTAATTAGAATCATTCGCTTTTTATCCAAATTCGCTTTTTATCCAAATGTAAGGAGTTCTTTAACCCTTTAACGACGAGACACTTTTTACGAACTGAAAATCAACAATAAAAGTTAAACTGAGAAACATAATCAATGATAAATCTTACATCTAACCTTGGAAAGTCCAACAGAGTCTGATTATGTGTATTTTGTGTTTCTATGAACGATAGGGACAAAAATAGCCCAAAAATTTAAGTAATTTTTCTGACAATACCAATGAATAATATTTTTCGCTTTAATGAAAAGTATTACGTATGGGTCTGAGTATTGTAGATTTTATTGCCAAAAGGATTTTGCTTAAAAAAAATTTGGAAGTGTAAAAAATAAATAAAATCAATTATGAATTTGAGAATTTAAAAATTCGCCATTTTTGAGCTTAAATATTTACTACGTAGCAAATAGATAGAGACCTGCAAAAAATATTCTAGATTCCTTCAACCTTCTACTTTACAATTATATACAGACATAAGAAAAAACAACTTTGGGTAGTCAGGGAAAATTATTTTCTTTATGGGACACCGGTGTCCCATCGTCCTTAAAGGGTTAAAACCGTTAAAACGGTTAAAACACAAAATGTAATATTTTTTAACACGGCAGTATGAATATTCTTTCTGTAAACGACTCTGGCTCGCTGGCCTGTCGTCTTCAAAGGGTTAATAAAACCTTAGAACAAATTTATTGAAATTTTTTAACATGTTTTTTTTTTCAATTGAAAAGTGATTGAATAAAAAAATAATGGTAAATATAGTATTCTATCACATCAAATTTTATTTTTGTTCTAATAAGACAGAGCATTTTTCTTAAAAGTTTATTATTTCTTGAAAAATTTGTCAGCTTTCGCACTGGAGCTCTCGGAGCTCTCTTATTTTAAATAAACGGTAGAAATCCCCAAGATGTCCCAAAATTTGAAATTAGCGGGAAAAATTTAGGACAGAATTTTCCGATACATATTCCGGAATAACATAACCTCAAATTCTCTTCTCAGTGTGCATTTGGAAGTTGCTGGACGTGTCAGTGGGAATTTAAGGGATTTTTTCGTGAAAATTAGTGAAAATCGCACGTAAAAATGGGCGATGGAGTGCGTCATTTATGTGAGACGGTGGACTGCAAAAAGGAAGCTCGATTACAGTGCCCTACATGCTTGAAATTGGGCATTGTTGGTTCATACTTTTGCGACCAGGAATGCTTCAAGAAGAGCTGGAAATCTCACAAGATTATCCACTCTCTAGCCAGTAAGTTGCCTTTATTTTATGTTGTACAAATCCCCCACAATTCAGGCTGTCAATTGATGCATTTGTGCAGAGGGGGAAGATCCCAATAACAGCACTGCCAATGGTGTCTTCAATCCATGGCCAAATTTCTCTTACACCGGCAAATTGCGTCCGGCCAAGCAGACCCCGAAGCGAGAAGTGCCTTCCCACATTCCTCGACCAGACTATGCCGATCATCCACTGGGCAGAAGTTTGGCCGAGGAGGGCTTCCGTGGAAATACAACGATCAAGGTGCTGGATGACGAAGAGATTGAAGCCATGAGAGTGTCCTGTCGTCTAGGACGTCTCTGTCTTGATGCAGCAGCTGCGGCAATTGAAGTGGGAGTGACAACTGATGAGATTGATCGCATTGTCCATGAGACAGCCATCGAGAATGATTGCTATCCCAGTCCTCTGAACTACTACAACTTCCCCAAATCCTGTTGCACATCAGTGAATGAGGTTATCTGTCATGGAATCCCGGACATGCGTCCCCTAGAAGATGGTGACATCTGCAATGTGGATGTCACTGTCTACCATCGTGGTTTTCATGGAGATCTCAATGAGACCTTCTTTGTGGGCAATGTTTCTGATCAGCACAAAAATCTCGTGAAGATCACTTACGAATCCCTCTGCAAGGCCATTGAGATCGTTCGGCCGGGCGAGAAGTATCGAGAGATTGGGAATGTGATTCAGAAATATGTTCAGTCGCACGGATACAGCGTGGTGAAGAGCTACTGTGGCCATGGGATTCACCGTCTCTTCCACACAGCACCAAATGTGCCTCATTATGCTAGTAAGTACCTCAATTTCTTTCCCTTTCAAACTTGCAAAGGATTTTTTTTTAACCCTTTAAGGACGATTGGAACACCGCTGTCCTATAAAGAAAATAATTTTTCCTGACTACCCAAAATTATTTTTTTCTTATGTCTGTACATAATTGTAAAGTAGAAGGTTAAGGGAATTTACAATATTTTTTGGAAGTCTAGCTATTTGCTATGTAGTAAATATTTAAGCTCAAAGATGGCAAATTTTTAAATTCTAAAATTCATAATTGATTTTATTCCCAAAAACAAGGAATTGGGATTTTAAGAAAATATTTGTGATATTCCCAATAACTGAGATATTCAGAAAATATTCGCAGTAAGAAGTGTGATACTAGTGAAATATTTGGAATAATTGTGTCATTCAGAAAATTTTTGCAATATTCTTATCAATATTCTGATTTTCGTTATATATTCGCAATATGTGTAATATTTGCAAAATATTCGGAAAAATTAGGATATTAAGAAAATATTTGGAATATTCGGAATAACATTGTGATATTCGTAAAATAATCGTATTTGTTTATAAAATCTTTGCAAAATTGGCGATATTCGCAAAAAAAAACTATTCAGCAAAAACATTGTCAATGTCTGCAATTTTTGCAAACGTACAATTTTCACTATGTCCCGAATCGGCAAAAGTCGATTAATTGTGGTATTTGAAATATTCACTATAATTTTGATATTTGTGAAATATTCGCAAGAATCGCAATGTTCAAGAAATATTTGCAATATCAGTATTCGTAAAATATTGCAAAGAATCTCGATATTCGCGGCAAAATCTTTTTGGTCAGTAAAAAATCAAATTGGTCAGTAAAAAATAAAATATTGGTCAGTAAAAAATCAAATTCGGTCAGTAAAAAATAAATTATGGTCAGTAAAAAATTAAATATGGTCAGTAAAAACGTTTTTAAAAAATCAGAAAAAATTAAATTTTGTCAGTAAAAAATAAAATTTGGACGGTGAAAAGTCAACTTTGATCAGTAAAAAATCAAATTTGGTCAGTAAAAAATAAAATTTGGTCAGTAAATGGCCTCTACACACTAGGAGCAATTTCTTTAAAAAATGCCTTTTAAAGAAAATTTCCCCTATCCTTGTAGGCAAAAACGTCAGAATTTTTTAAAAAAAGGCAATTTTTGACGAAAATTGCTTCTAGTGTGTAGACACCATAATAAATAAAATTTGGTCCTTAATAAATAAAATTTGGTCAGTATAAAATAAAAATTTGGTCAGTAAAAAATCAAATTCGGTCGGAGAAAAGCCAAATTTGGTCGGTAAAAAGTCAAATTTGGTCAGTAATTTTTTTTAAATCAGTAAAATGTAAAATTTAATCAGTGGAAAATTAAATATGATCAGTGAATAATAATTTAGTCAATAATGGCTCAGGCACACCTTTTAGATCAGGAAAATTTCAAGAAGTCGAAATTCACATCCCTTTCTTTCCAGCACGGTTTGCGTATATCTATCCCAGTCTTTTGCGCTCAAAATTAGGTTGAACTAAATTTAAATTGAGCTCATGTTTAAATGAAAAAGAAGAGTCCGAAAGAGTGGGATAGACTTATGCAAAATGTTTGAGAAAGAAAGTTGTGTGAATTTCGATTACATGAAATTTTTCTGATCCAAAAGGTGTGCCTGAAGCCATAAAAAACTGAAAGGAAATCAATAAATGTTAAAACTTTGCATATTCGGATAAAAAGTATTGCACATTTCGTATTACGGAAACTTCGTATTTTAGTACATTTCGTATTTTACCATTTCGTATTTCATATTACGTTTTTCTAAAATTTTGTACAAAAATTAAACAGGTGCTACTGATAACTTTCCAAAGCACAGAAAATTTCCCTTTGCCTCAACAGGCGATACAGATAACTTCCCGAAGCACAGAAAATTTGATTTTTTACAGACCAGGTTTTTTTAATTTTTTACTGAACATATTTTTTATATTTTACCGATTAAATTTCATTTTTTACTGATCAATTTTGATTTTTCACTGACCAAATTTGATTTTTTACTGACTATATTTGACTTTTTAGCGACCAAATTTGGCTTTTCTCCGACCGAATTTGATTTTTTACTAACCAAATTTTATTTTATACTGATCAAATTTTATTTTTTACTGACCAAAATATACGCTGATAAAATTTGATTTTTTACTGGCCAGATTCTTTATTTTTTATTGACCATATTTTATTTTTTACTGACCGTATTTTATTTTTTACTGACCGTATTTGATTTTTTACTGACCAAATTTAATATTTTACTGACCAAATTTGATTTTTTACTGACCAAAAAGTCGCAGCCGATATTCGCTATACTTACATGATTCACAAATACAATGATCGTTATATTCGTAAAATATTCGAGGTATTTAGAAAAAGATTAAAAAGATCCTCAATAATCAGAAATTCACAATCTTCGCTCGTTATATTCGCAAAATTTGCAAGTCAAGCTGTTCTCAATATTTGTTTTATTTGTAAAATTTACCATATTCATAATATTCCGGATATCCGTAATTTCCGTTAATATTGTGGTTCTTACAATATATTTCCAATGATTATGATACTCAGGATAAGTTTCGAAAGAATCGCTATATAATTCAAAAAATATTCGTAAAATCGATAAGACTGATCTAACACTATAAATGTCAGTCATACATGCTTAATGTATCCTGGGCATAAAGGTATAAAAAATTATTATTATCAATATTCATAAAGTAATCTAAAGAATCTCTATATTCGCTATATTCATGAAATTTTCGCAATAATTATTGTGTCCGCAATTCGGAGTATTTGTAAAAGATTAACAAAATCCACAATAATCAGAAGACCTTTTTAATATCTGTGTTATTTGCGAAAACCACCGTATTGAAAATATTCCGCATATCCGCAGCTCCCGTAATAATTCGTAAGTTAATTCGAATCATGCTATCGCTATTATTTTCATAAAATATTTCCAATAAAATTGCTATAGGGGGAAGTGGGGCACCTTTGAAAGTGGGGTACCTTTGAAATTGGGATTTTTCACCTATGTTTAAGTGGAACTGAGCCGTATCATAATGTAATTTAGCTTCTCAATCTGTTTGTGCAGCTAAATTATATCACGATAAGGCTCAATTTTATTTAATAATAGGTGAAAAAGTCCAATTTCAAAGGTGCCCCACTTTCAAAGGTGCCCCACTTCCCCCTATTTGAAAAATATTCACGAGGTTCGCAAACAATTCATATTATCTGCAATATTCGGAAAATATTCGCAATAGTTGCTGTTAGCTGTATTTCCTTCTGTATTTACAAAATATTTTCAATTATTGAGGCGCTCGGACCAAAAAACCTCTAAGTCGTATGCATTTCCCTATTAAAATAGTGTTTTTTTGCTCTGAGCTCCTCAATTGTGATATCCACAGAATATTCAGAATTCAGAATATTCGTAAAAGATTCACAAAATCTTCAATGATCAAAATACATTCGTTATAGTCGCATTATTCGTAGAATGTTTTAAAAAATCGTGATATTCGCGTTGTTCACAAAGCATTTTCAATATTCGTAATATTCGGAATAAGAATTATTGCAAAAAACTACTCCCTTTATTCGCTATATTCCCAAAATATTTGGGGTTTTCCCTATATTCAGAATATTCATAATATTCGCAATAATTGTGGTTTGGAATAATAACAATATTCTCAATTCTCACTATATTCAAAATACCTCTTTTAAAAAATTGTGATATCCGTAAAATATTCGAAATATTCGTAGTTTATAATATCCGGAATATTCGAAAGAAGAATAATCAAATTATTGAATTCCATTTAATATATTCGTGATATTCGCAATATTCACGAGATATATTTAAAATAATCGGTATATTCTTGATAAAAGCAAAATTCTCAAAAAAAAAATCTGTTATTGAGATATTGCAATATTTACAATATTCTTAGCGACATTCACAATATTCGTAATATTCCCAAAATATTAATGATATTCTCAGAATTCTGGTTCGGTATTCGCCAATGGAATGCCCCTTGTTTCTGACCGAAGTATTTTCTCTTGCAGAAAACAGTGCTGTTGGCATGATGAAGGCTGGCAACTGCTTCACGATCGAGCCCATGATATCCGAGGGCACGTGGCGTGATGAACAGTGGCCGGATAACTGGACAGCCGTGACGCGGGATGGTTTGTGGTCAGCTCAGTTCGAGCAGACGCTCCTCGTGACGGATGATGGCTGTGAAATTCTGACACAACGCGCCAGTGGAAAGCCTCACTTTCTGGACAAAATGTAACAGGTTTTTATAAGTATCATCCATCACTTTATTTTTCACAATTGGTTGCGTGTCTCTCTCTGTGCGCCAATCTTGTGCCAGAAGAGAATCCGGACAGTTTGTCGCAATTGTTTTTTTTTTTTCGGGAATGTTTCTGTTGTATTTCAGTTTTAGAGACAGAGATCGTGAAAAAAAATAGCTAGTAGAATTATTATATTCTTATCATCCTTTTTTTTGTTGTTGTTGATGATCGTTTTCTTTTTGAATCACCACGGTCCTTACAATAAATAACAAAAATATTTAACAAGAGGAAGAAGTTACTGGGAATGGAAGAAAGGGAATTGTGTGTAGAACTTTTTACATGAGAGTAAGAATGTTTTTTTTTGGGGTTCTACAGTGGATTGCACTAAAAATTAAGGAGGATCATTCCTCTCTAGTTGGATCCTATGTTTCTTGGTCGGCGTTTGTTTTACTGTCTTTGGTTGTTGAATCAGTTTCGGTAGAGTCATCTGAGCGACTTTGGAGCTTGACCTGCGAAAAAGTAACAATTAAGTAGCGGAAATGTATAGTTTTAATTTTTATTTGCTTTTGCGCCTGTGATCTAGGCAAAACCGTTTTGTCATTTTTTGTGCTTAAAAGTGATCATAACTTCGATTCTACAAGATCGATTTGATTCTTTTAAAGGGAATATCAAAGGTCTTTGAGTGTTCAAAAATTTACTAATAACAGTAAAGTTTGTAAAACCAACACCAGAGGCGCTGTCATAATGATGACAAAACTGCAGCGCCTCTTGTGTTAGTTTTACGAATTTTTGTTATTCTCAAAGTTTGTAGAAAATTTGAAGACCTTTAATTTTCTCTTTGTGATGAATAGAATCGGTTCAGTAGAATCGGAGTTATTATCAATTGAGTACCAAAAAACGGAAAAATACTTTACAGTATTTTCGCAAATCTCGATGCAAAAAAAAATTGTTACGTTCGTCAATTCAAAAATATTACGATATCGGGAGAAAAGGAAGGTGAAATATATTGAATCGCAATTGTTAGAATGAAATTGAAAGTGAATTGAGACGAGGAAGTGTCGATAATAAATCAATCGAGAGTAGGGGAAATGCTTCTAATTTTGTCCAGTTTCTTATTTTGGACACTTTGAGGATAACATTGGACACTAAAAATAAATTGATTAAAATGATGGATTTTTATTCCAATATTTGATGAATAATGAATTCTATCTAAATATTTGTTCTTTTTGGAATATTTTAACACTAAATACGTTAAAATTTGAATATGATTTGAGTTGAAATTGCTTTGTTGAAAATTCAGTGTGAGCAATTGCTTACGAGAAATATGACAGAACTTCGTGGCTTACTTCAGTCTTATTTAGTTTTGGTGAAGTACTAACAAAGTTTGTTCGCTGTTTTTGAGTGATATTATTGAATATTCATTGAATATTGTGTTGATTCACGTTACTGATGATTTGTACATTTGACCTGAAGTGAGATTTGCCTTGTGAATTATATTTTTCGTGTGAAAAATGGGAAATTTTTTAAGACATTCACCAGTGAGGTGATGATTCTTATTTTGGACAGGTGTTTTTCTCACGAAATTTCGTGAAGTTTTAGCTTTTGTGATGACTAGGTTGGACAAATGCCTGGAGAAACAAAGGAGCATCATCTCTACGAAAGAGATGCAGTGAGAAATGCCTTGAAAGGCTCCCGGAAAGGGCAGGGAATGAGCGAATCCGCACGTACTTGGAGTACCGAAGTCAACTCACTTTAATGAATGACATGGAAAGTTTCTGGGCTTCTTGTGACATTCCACGTTTCCCTTACATGACCAGGAAGAGGACTTGGTAAGATTGGTTCATAAAATGAAGAACAATGGGCATCCTGTTGAGGCGGATTATCTGTCCAAATTTACAGACAAGTTGTAAAAATTAATAACCAAATTGTCCAAAATAAGAGTCAAATTCACCTCTACATATCAATTCATTTTTAAACGTATTAAAACTAATTTTAGTAAAAATGAGATGATAAATAGCTTGCCAAGTTTCTAAACAATCCTTCTGAAAAGAGAGTAACAAGAAAAGTCAATTAGTATTGAAAATATGGCACTTCAAACTTAGGATATCGATGCTTATATGCAGACTGTCCAAAATTATAAGCACTTCCCCTAATGACCACAAAATGCGAGCAAAATTGATAATCGTGATCACTGAAATCACGCCGAGTCTTCTTATTTTAATTGAAATCGTGCTTTAAATTTTTGCCTAAGAAAAAAAAGTGAATTATTTATCTTTCTAATTTGGTAGCTTTTCTGCAAAACGCGTGGGAAAAACAAGTTAAAATGAAGTTTGGGTTTTTATTAGCAGTGCTTTACCTGTTCCGTGTCAGTCGTGAATTCCTCATCAGGCACGTAGATTCTCATTGTTTTTTCTGAGTCGGGACTTATTTTTTCTGCAATGACGGATCGTTGATGTGAATGTGAGGCTTCTGGTTCGTCATGGAAAGCCGAATAGCCCTTCTCCATTAGTTCAGCATTTGCCTGTTCGAGTATTCGTGCATTCTGCTCTTGATGCTTCGTAGCTAGATCAGGAGCGTAGTAGAAGGCAGGCGTAGGGGCTGATTCGGCGACGTAGGGAGCTCGGGTAGATGACGTTGAAGACGGGTAATTGAGGTAGGCACCATTCTGGAAGTACTGCGTTGCTTGGTTCAGAAGTTCTTTGTAAGCAGCTGTATTGTCCTGAGGTTGCAAATGGTTCTGTTGATATTGATATTGGTCGTGATCCTGCTGCGTCTGTTCATGCTGATGCTGGAGCTGATCGTGCTGTGCAGTGTAGATTTGACCCGGACTGGCGGCATTGTAAGTCTAACAGTGCAAAGGGGTGATGATTAGTCTACTACTAGTCTAAGTCAGTTAGTAAGGATCTAGTAATATGCATTGTGATCATTTAAATTTAATTAGAAAAATTAATCAATTTTTTAGTATTTTATTAATGTAGCCGTGGTAGGTTTCTACAAAAAAGGACTAAACTAATTAATTGATGAGCCAAAATTTTACCGGTAAATGGTGATATGTCAAAATTTTTTGTATTTTAATCGGGAGGTTAACAAGTATGTCGTTTACGGTTTACTATGGCTGCCAATCAAATGATCGGCACAGATCATTGAGACTAAGCAGTGCAATCATCTGAACAAGGAGACTGATCAACGCGATCAGACGATCTTGGAGACTGATTAACGCGATAACCCGATCATGGATATTGATTGACAGTATTAGCCGATCCCAGAGACTGATTAACGGGATTAGTCGAAAACGCAGATTGATTAACGCGATCAGCCGATCTTACAGACTAATTGACGCGACTAGCCGATAATGAAGACTGATTAATACGATCAGCCGATCCTGGAGACTAACTGACATGATCAGCCGATTATGGAGACCAATTGGAGTGATCAGCCGATCGCGGAGACTGATTGACACGATCGGCCGATCCTGGAGACTAACTGACGCGATGAGCCAAACATGGAGACTAACTGACGCGATTAGCCGATCATGGAGACTGATCAACGGAATCAGCTGATCCTGGAGACTGATTGACGCGATTAACTCATCCCGGAGACTGATTAACGGGATTAATCGAAAACTCAGACAAATTAACGAGATCAGCCGATCTCGGAATCTGATTGATGCGATCAGCCGATCATGGAAATTTATTAACGGGATCAGCCGATACTAGACACAGATTGACGCGATCAGCCGATCATGAAGATTGACTAACGGAGTCAGCTGATCTGGGAGACTGATTAACGTGTTCAGTTGATCGTGGAAACTGATTAACGCAATCATCCGAATTTTTAGACTGATTGACACGTTCAGCCGATTATGGAGACTCATTGATGCGATCAGGAGATTACGGAGACTGTTTGTCGCAATCAGCCGATCACGTAAACCTATAAATGTGATCTACCGATCTTGGAGACTGATTAAAGATATCAGCCGGTCTTGGAGACTGATTGAGACGTTCAGTCGATTATGTAGGCTGATTAATGCGATCAGCCGGATTTTTAGACTGATTGACGCGTTCTGTTGATTCGGGGGACTGATTGACGTGATCGGAAGATTACGGAGACAGATTAGTGCAATCAGCTGATCATGAATACCGATAAACGCGATCAACCAATTATGGTGATTAATTAACGCGATCAGCTGATCACGGGGACTGATTAATACGATTAATTAATCGTACGCGATCAGCTGATCATGGAGATACATCAGAGCGATTAGCCGATTATAAAGACTGACTGATGCGATTGCGGACCTTGATCGCCGTGATCAGTCGATCATGCTAACTGATTGACGCGATTACCCAATCATCGGCACTAATCAGTTGATCTTTGCGATTGATCGGTGCCATTGAGCTGATCTGCTATCCACGGCTCACTCAATGATCATACTTGTTGACCCCCTGATTTTAATCTTAAAGTATCATTGTAAAAAGTAATAACTTATTAAATATTTAATAGTAACTTTATAACATGATAAGAATATTTCAGCCACAAAAAGCGTTCCTATTTCATTTTAGACCTAAAACAAAAATGTTTTTATTTATTTTTTGATCTTAATATTTTATTTACGTATATATTTTGAGGATTAAAAAATCCTTTATCTCTTACAAAATGAAAAAAAACACGATTTACCAAGGCTTGAAAGTGAGACACATTTGTTTTTCTAGGAATAAAAATTTTCTTTTTGTAGCTTATACAATTTCTCTTAGAAATAAGTTCGATTTTTGAGTAACATTATGGTGTCACAGTTACTATAACATAATGCGATAGAACACAAATACGATAACTTTAGAAAAAAGTGAAATAATCTGTTTTAGATTTTTTAAATGTTTTTCAAATAAGTGTCCAACAGATAATGTTCTTAGGCCACGCCCCCTTAATAAGAAATATGCGTACTTTATTAAAATAGTTTGAAAAAATATTTGAACAAAGTTGCTTGCAGAAAGTTTTGCAGGGCGTCGTTTTTGATAATATTTTCCTTGATTCCCTTTCCTTATTTAAATTTAGTGTGGGAAATCTTTTTCTTAGACAGTTACACTATAAAAATGAATACAGTAGACTCTTTCAAATTCGGGCATTTGGGACCGAAATGTCAGACGAATTAGAGAGCAATTCGGGCATCAAATTGTTTGAAATGCAACGTATTTTTTGTTTACCTGCATACTTATATTAAGTTTACATGCTTATATTAACTGAATTTCATGAAAGCCACTTAATAATGCAAAAAAACATCACATGTGAGATAAAGCATGGCCAATTTGAGCATATTTGCTTCATTCGATAATCATAATCGAACTCGAAAAATGTCAACAAACTTTTTTCAAATTTAACTGCTGCCCGAATTAAAAAGTAGCCCGATCTTAAAAGAACCGAATTAGCGAGAGTCTACTGCAGTGTTCGTCATGAATTAATGTACAGAATTTAAATTCGGTGACCGTTACGATACGTCTTTCATAAAGTTCCCCTAATAATTTTTTTTATTTTCGCAATAATCATTTAATTCTTAAAAAAAAATCAATATTATAAACATTTTTAATTTAGGGTTTCTAGTACATGGTCCTAATGAGTTAAGTTCAGTTCATTGTCAACGCTTCGTTGCGTAAAATCGTTAAAGATTCCGTTGATGGTAAAAAATAGACACTATGAAGAAACAGCAGGAAGAATGTGTGAAAATATCAAAAGGAATAGTACTAAAAAAGAGTAATAAAACTGAAATAGAAATAAATTATAATAGAAACTTTGAAAATTAATTGTCCATAATTACTGAGTAGGCGTGGCCAAATTTTTTTATAGCATTTTATTTAAAAGATCATTTCGCTTTACTTCTATGCGGAAATAATGGAAAAAAAGTGAACTAATTGTGACTTAATTTTAACGAACAACGATGTAACAATGTCTTTGGTAATGTATTTAGTAAGATCATCGGTAAAATTGTCCGATTTTATACTGATGAGGGATCAATGTTGGATCCCGAAAGGTATGAGCATAGTGTATTGCTTGTATCTTTACCTCTGGCACGGTATTTTGTGTGAGGTGTGACTGAGGATGGCGTAGCTGCTGCTGGTAGTCGGCTACATAGGCTGGATCTGGCCGGAATAGATGCTGCTGGTGCTGCTGCAGGAGATTATTGGACTGTGTCACGAGGTATGTGGGATTGTACACGGAGTCTGGCATTCCGTGCAGCATTGACATTTGCTGGGCAACTTGTTTCTGCATGTGCGGGAAGATGGGCCTGGTGCCCAGCTTCACGTACTGCAGAATGTGTTGGGTAGCCGCGGAGGGAGATGTGGAGTGTTCGGGGTATTTGGAGGCATGTGTATAAGCCACATCGGGCGGCAGGGGTTTGCCATTGCTGGGCTGCCCGAAGTGGCTGGTTTCGATGGGCACCTTGGCCACAGGTAGCCTGGGATCCGGATCCGGGGCATAGTAGGTTTGCTTGCCGGATTGTGGATCGTGTAGGGTGAGATCGTTGGTTGGCTCTTCCGTCACCTGGTAGGGCTTCACCTGGGAAAGGATGGTTTTCACTCGGGTTCACGCGCGATGGGATCATTGTGTGTTAGTGTTCGAATGTAGGGATAGGGATTAGTTTTTTATGATTCGTGTTAGCGATGCAGGGTGGATTAGGGCGAAATCTCTCGGCTAAGGTTACTTTACTTACGCTCACGGGCCTGACTGGTGGGTAGTAGGGTCTCATCGTTGGGGTTGGTGCCTCGTATATGTGATTACTGTGAATGGGAGCTATGGGCGCCAAAGGTCCAATTGGAGACAAATTGGGCGCTGGTATCGTGTGAATTGGACCATTTGACTGTTGGGGCATAAAACCTATTGGCGGATGGAAGGGATTCTCGTAAATGTATTCTCCTGTATTTGGTCCTGGTGGTGAACTGTGGAACACAATGGGTTTCAAATTGTTAAATGTGGGATAGGGTGGCCTCAGACCATATGCCGATGGCTTCATAATGTGTGTATAAGATGGCAGGATGATTTTCTGCATTGGTCTGCAAAGACAAAAAAAAAAAACAGAAAAAGAAATTACTCAATTTAATGCTAATGACCACCTTTTCCCTTCCATTGACCCTCCTAATTGCTAATCTACTTATTTCATGTACAAATGCTACATATCTCGGGCAGACGAAAGTGAAAATATATAAAACAATTAACACACTTATATAGGTGTAAAAAAAATTTCCCATAATAACTTTCTGGTTCATTTAATACACACAAAAATAGTCTAAAATTAATTAAATTAATTCACGAAAGCGCATTTTGAGAGTACCAAGGTGCGGTAGATTTACCATTGAGGACTTTTTAGACCGCGAACCAAATAATATTACGATAAAAATATTATGATCTTATTCTGAATTACTGAAATATTGCCCTCTGAGGAAGTGCTTGGGGTCTTTCTCTTTTATGGGCAACGCACAATTGCGTTTGTTTAAAGTAAACATGTTTTTTGAAATTTCATATTTGTGGAATCGAGGAAATTCGATTGAAATTTAAATTTCACTCTCGTTGGAGTTTCTCTGAGTTCGGACAGTATTTCAGGCAAAAAATAATTCTGGATTAATTACCGATTTGTAACCGATTGGAAGCGATCCAGAGTTTTCAGAAATTCAAAGACCGTTCCAACGAGACAAAATTTGTTCCAATAAATTGAGAAATACGCTCTCTGGGGTTATTTCACATTTGACCTTCTAAAACCGGTAATAGGAATCATTCAAGGTCATTTTCGTGTATGGTCTAAATTATTCTTCATATTATTTAATCAAAGATGCCAAAGAATAAAATCTTTGAAAAATATTATTGCTTGCATTATTTCAAAATTATTTAATTTTTTTCATGAATATCAAAATTTCAAAGTGAGTTGGCAGTAAAATTTAGGTTTTACTCAAATTGATACTAATTCATGCATTTATATATTTTATCAAGAGTAGGTACAGTAGAGTCTCGCTATAGTCCATATTTGGTTCCAAATTTGGGTTGCACTAGTCCATGTCATTTTTTAAAATTATAAATGACTTTTAGTATTGAAATTGCTCGACGGCTTCCACTTTCTTTGCGATTGTGATACTTGTCCTCGCTCTCTTCATTATGGATCGCAATTATCACAACTATACTCAATAAAATTTGCCAAAAATATTAAAATAATTATGACAACATTGCATGTCGCGTACTAAAAAACATAACCTCTTAAAATCAGTTATGGTCGATAAATTGTGGACTATAGAACGATAGCCTATAGCGGGGCTCTACTGAACCATTATGGCTATCTGTAATTTCCATTACACAAAATTTCCGATATTACACGACTTTTAACGAGCACAGGTCTGATTTAGAAGGTAGGCTTTTCTTTAATTCTAGAATTCAAGGATGGTTTAAAAACAATTAAGGTCACTTAAGGATCGTCTAAAAACAATCTTAAAGACATTTACACATTAAGAGCAATTTTCGCCAAATATTGTCTATTTGACGGAATTATGACATTTCTTCTTACAGTAGAACAGGTGATTTCCTGAAAAAGGAGTAATTTTTAACAGAAAATGCTCCCAATCTGTAGAGGCTTTAAGTGTCATAATTAAAGAAAAACTCACGAAAGGTAAGGGTACAAATTCAAGGCCTCTAAATATTGACCGTTGTGTCACATATAAGATTGATAGTAATATTAAGAAAGGGCCGAAAAGTATGCTAAATTGTAAATGGTAAGGGGTGTCAAAAGGCTCCCAGACTTTGCGAAATGCTCAAACCGCTCAAACTCATTACTTAGATGCTATACCTTAAAAGTTTTTTCGCATAATTTAACGGTTACCTGTTCACAACCGATTTGAACTGATTACGAACAATTAAATTGAATTTCGGATAAAAATTAATTATGAAGCGGTTCTTCACTGGTTCATAACTGATTGAAATTAGCTCAATCCTGTCAGGAATTCCAGGACCTTTCTAAGTAACTCAAACATGATAGCATTCGGTTGAGAAATGAACTCTCTAGAGACTTTTTAACCTTTGACCTTGAAAAATCGATATTAGGAATGATTCAACGGTATTTTCACACATGGTCAATTGTCTGCCTGGGTAATCCCAAAAAACATGGTTTTGGGAGGTGGGGGAATGGGCATGTTAATGGTCCCAGGCATCCCTCTTGCATGTGATCTGTCGAATTGAAGTCAAAGCTCACTTTTACATACAAAACATGTATGGGAATTTGTCTGCATTTGCAACCGTTAAGCGGTCTTCAGACTAGAGGTTTAACTTAGTTCCTGACGGTCTCAAAATCCTACGTAGCAACCAATTTTATAGATTTTTTTAGAATATAATAGGTCATTTGTCCTTAATAATCCAACCCTAAGTTAAATTTTTCCAAAAAATCTTGATTGTTAAAAAATTAGAGCAGTTAAGCCATATGGCTAAAATGGCCTTCAGACTAGAGGTTTAGCCCAGTTCCCGAAGGTCTCAAAATCCTCAATAGCGAGCTATGTCATTGGTTTTTGAGAAACTAATAGGTCCATTTATCTTTAATAATCCAATCCTAAATTAAATTTTTGCAAAGGTTGTGATTGATAAGAAATTAAAGCAGTTAAACCATATGACTAAGCCTTAAGTCTGAAGCCCGTATTACGCACAATAACTTAAGAGTGGGTACTGATCCCCTTTTAGATTCCTGTTTAAATAACTCTTTCCGATCGGCTCTGTGAGTTGAGTAAAGGAGCTGGCTTCAAATAAGTCCATATAAAAAGAGAATTTGCTATGGGGGTAGTCTGAGAGTTTCTCAAAAATTCCAAGTCTCTATCTCTTACCGTTTGAGCTCTAGGCATGGTAACGCATGGACACACAGACCCATAAACGCACAGACGGGTAAACAGCGTGACGTAAAAAAACTCGAAACTTCAAAATTCCAAAATTTAGGCAAAGTACGACGCCTTTGCGGGTTGTAGGGATTCGAGATAACTCAAAATCGAGGGATTGTATGTACTGCTCTCTCTGCACTGAGAAAAAAAAGAGGGTGCGATTAACTTTTTTTCCTCTTATTTTTAACACTTTTTAGGTGTAAAAATATATCAACATTTTTTAATGTTAATTTTACATCTCTTTAAGGGTATAATTAATATGAAAAAGAGTAACTTTAACCCCTAATACACCTAAAAAGCATAATATTTACACCGATTTTGCATCAATACTGCAGGGTAAAATTAACATTTCCGGAATGTTATTTTAACTTTTTCGGATTTATCTCAGTCAGTGTGTGGAGTTTGAATAGTAAAATATGAAGTGTTCGCACCCAAAGTGTGTGCGAAGCTTGAAAGCCTTCTCCTAGTGACATTAAAGATTGAAATTCAACATTTTACAATGAAAGACCTTTGTCAAGGAAGATGAATCCAAATTCAGAGGTCGATTGATTGCCCTACTGTATGGGAATTCTGTAACAGTATGACAATGTCATATGACAAATAATTTTTTTATGTGATAAATTCGGAAGAACTAATTAAAATCCGACTCATGTCAGTTACTTAAAGCTTCACAGAACTGCTTAGAATGATCATTAGATGTTTACTGGGCTTTAATGTTGTCCTATTCCAGAATTTACCATGAAAATTTGACATATGACATTGTCATACTGTTACAGAATCATATCACATGATTTTGTCAAAGAAGAAGTTAAAAGTATTAGGTGAGATTCTTAACAATCTCACCTACTATAATCCTAACAAAATTTCATGTTGTCCGATCGACCTCAAACTTGGCCAAAATGTGTTTCGCCACTTCCTGATCACGAATATGTGGCTATTTTACGTTCCCGGCCGGCCGGCCGCTCTTTGGAGCTTAATAGCTCCTAAACTAAAAAAGATATTGACTTGCGGTTTTCGGCAAAGGTTATATATCGGGTGAAAATTGCAACTTGGTGCATAGACCCCCCACCCCCCACCCCTCCTTCCGCCATATTGAAGACCCCCCTTTTTTTGTTTTCTCAATAGCTCCGTCCCTATGGCATCGAGCGGGCTCAAATTTTAGTATGTTATAGCTGGGTCTTAGAGCTTTCCATCAATACCAAACTTAAGATCCCCCGACCCCCCTGACCCGAGCTATAAGGGTCCAAAAAAAAATTCTTAAAATGGCCATAACTCCGGTTCTAATTGTCAGAATTTAAAAAGTGAGGACTTTTTGGAAAGCTCTCGTGAAATGCCACTTCCCCTTCTAACATCGCAAGTTCATAAAACCACCGCTAGGGGCGCTATTATTAAAAAGAAAATTTTTAAATCTTAAAAGTTAAATAACTCAAAAATTCCATTGTGCATCGGGCTGAAAATTTAGTGTGTTGTAGCCGTTGATTATACCTATCAAACAAAAAAAACCTTAAGTCGATCTAAAACCCCTGACCCGAGCTATAAGGGGTCAAAGTTCGAACATTGACCGGCCTCTATCTCCGGTTCTAACTAACATAGCGACCTAAATTTTACCTTTTTGGTTTCGTCTCGATGAGCACTTTCAGATGGAAGTTCAAAAAGTCACCATAGGTGGCGCTGTGATAGCGTCAAAATTCATCGAAATTCAAAGTCACTTTTCTCAAAAACGGCATTGTGCAAGTTAATGAAATTTTAGTATGTTGTAGTCCAATCTAGGACGTTTCCAAAATGGTGCGTATGCGCGCTGTGGTTAAAACAGAACCGGAGATATGAGGGGTCAAGGTTCACGAAATTCAAAAAATCATATCTCCGGTTCTATGTGACCGATTTTGATGAATGAGGGCTTAAACGAAAGATCTCACCAAATACTACAACTTTCTAGAATATTTGAACTTCGTGGGACCAACACCAGGGGCGCCACAGTCGAAAAACCAATTTCAATATCACATAACCTCAATTATCTCGACTGTCGCTGAACCGATTTTGATGATTACTTCAACATAATTGTAGAGCACATTTGTCTCTACATTTCGTTCATACATCATTTTCCACTCAGACTACGCTATCACTTCGATTTTGCCGTTTAAGTGTGAAAAAATTGATTTTTCCCATAATAACGCTTTGAAATCACTCAGATGCCAATTTGACTGCCTCTACTCCACCAAGACACTTAAAATAGGGTTTTAAATGGAAAGTCTCACAAAAGACAACAATTCTTTGATATAGTTGAAGTTCAACAAATGAACACTTGGGGCACTCTGGATGAAAAAACGAGTTAAGAAACAAAAAACTTCGCTTATCTTGGCTTCTGAGTAATCGATGAGTTCAAGTTCTACGGCAAAATTATAGAGAACATTCTGGTCTACATTTCACCCATATAACACTTTTCTGTCAGTTCATCCAAATCCTTGATATTTTGGTTTAAATACAAAATTTGTATAATTTCACGAATTTGATTCAAGATAACTGAATGGCGTCTCCCAACTTCAGCTCTAAATCGAATTTGCATGCACTCCGAGTTAGCTCACGTTAAGAATCTCACCTACATAAGCCGGTTAGGATTATCTGTCCCTTTATTTTTCCTGCAATCAACTTTAAAGGTAATTGTTTAAATTAGATCCGTTTTTGTATAAAGATTTATTTCAATCACATAAATGCCGTATAGTGATCACAAAAATGTGTAATAAAACAACGATAAAAATATTAATGTAATGTCTTAAAACCGCCTATTTGCCGTAATTTTTTCTATATTTCTTGCAAATAACTCCTTATTTTTATGATTTTAAAATACATTAGCTGGGCGTGGTGCATTTTGTCTTAGTAATTGCTCCCGGATGGAAAATGTATTTTTTGCACAATTCTTCGGATTCTTCGGCAATTGTTCGATTTTTATGCGTGAAAATCTTGCTAAATCCGTGTATTATATACATGTTATTATAAATTTCGCACAATCATGACAATCGTCTCTTTCTTGCATCATAAAAGATCATTTCTGCAATAAAATACTTCTATTGGGTGAAAGTTAAAATCAAATGGGATATTTTGCACGATCAATTCTATTCACTATTGATACCTAATGGCTACCGCTATGATTATGGTTTTTTTTCTTATTTCTTTCAATGAATTTAATTCAAATTCAATATATTGACTGGCAGATAGTAAATTGTAAAATTTCAATTGATGCCAAGAGACAGAAAAATCCCATTGAAGTGGTCAGTGAAAGAAGCCATTCAAGTTTGATCTTGGGAGTTAATATGTGATATTCTTGGAGGGTAAGAAAATATTATTAATTCTGCTGTAAATTGGTATTATATGCAAATAGGCTGAGTGAAAGTGCGGTTATTGTGGAGTTAATTTAAATTGGTACCTTGAGGGCCTTGAGGGGATTTTTGTGAGGATGATCTGGGATGGTAATTTAGCTGGTCCTCGTACTTTAATCATCATGGCTTTTAGGGGGATCATTTGACCTTTCGATGGCCACTTGCTGAACACCAATTCGCCCTTCATGATGGCCGGTGATTCTGCTGACACAGCCAAAAGAATTGGCATCATCAAGAGTAGTTGTAGCTAAAAAAAAACAGAAGATTTGAAGAAAAAAAACCGTCAGTCTCGCTGGGTTAAAGAACGAGAGAAAGGAACTAGACAAAGAAACAAACTCGCACTTTGTCTACGGAATTTTGAAAGTAAATTTGTATTTATTAAGGTATAAGAAATGGTGAAATTGACCATCAATCACCCAATTGATTTTTGTGTGACATTATAGTTGAAGGTGAAAAAGGGTGAAAGTAATTCTTACACTCTAGATGATCACCTATCCAGGTAAATTCAATTGATTTACCGCCTGAACATCAGAAAGTGATTGTTGTAGGAGCATCTCCATGCTCTTGTTACTCAATCAAGTTGCGCAATTTGTTCAGAAATAAAATAAGAAAAAAAAGATGATAAACTACTTTTTAATTCATTAATGGAAATAGAATTGAGGAGGGTCATCAGCGTGCCTTCTTTTGCCTGGTTTTCTTTTTTGAAACCCAAACGCAGAAAAGCATTTTTTATGGACGTCCGCTTTTTATCGCCATAAACATATCGCGCTCTCAACCGGATTATTAAATTCGTTCATTTTTTAATTATTTCCTAAAATGTGTATCACAAGTTTTCAAAAAGTAAACCTACTTTTCCTAGAATTTCTTAATTTTTTTTGGGACATACACTTTATCATTCTTGTCTATTTCGCAAAAATGTTTCATTAAGAAAATCAATCTTAAACGGTTTCTCGTCATGCGATCATTGAAGTCTTTTGATTCTTGCCAAGAGGTATTGTATTGATTGAGAAATGTCCCATTTAGAATAATATGCTTGTCACTTCATTTTGATTTAATCTGGATCTTTAGCAATATTTGCGGAAACTAATTGACCTCAATTGAGCTTCAAGTGGCGTTTAAATAAATTGTCTTTGTAAAATAAAATCTCCAACTTGCCATAAAAGAAGTTATATGGAGCATTTCTCATAGGACTGACTTTATTATGATGTTTTGCAACTCATTTATTGAACTAAATAATTTATTTGCAAGCAAAAACTATTGAATTTCGAGGTGTTTGCTTGTAGTAATTGCTCGCGACCTCTAATTGCTTTTTTAAAATTATTTAGAAGAGAATAATAAAACAAATTGGCAATTAAGTAAACAGTTTAATAGACTTTCGTCCAATTAATTCGCACATAATATGATTTAATTAATTTTGAAAGAGTATCATTATAGATTTAATTAAATTCTCTGGCATTTGGAATTTTTTTAAAGTATTTTCATGCACGGTATTTACAGTACTTACTCAGATTTATTAAATAAAATTGAAAGTGCATTAAGAATATTAAATATATTGAATTCAGTCTATAATAAAAAGGCCTTTGGATAGTAGTAAGAGATATTAGGAATAATTCTTATGGAAAATTTGCAATTTAAATTCTTTTTTTTTGGGATATGAGATTCCGTTAATTCTTATTTCTGACAGATATTCAAATATTTAGTAGAATGAATCATAATATCAAAAGAAATTTAGAATTTATGGCTTATGACAGCAGTACACCTTTTGTAGATCAGGAAAATTTCATGAAATCAAAATTCACATCCCTTTCGTTCTCAAACGTTTTGCATCTGTCTATCCTACTCTTTCGCACTCTTCTTCTTCTTTCAAACATCACACCAAATTCAATTCAATTCAAACCAATTTTGAGCGTTATGGCCTGTACACACTAGGAAAAATTTCTTTAAAAAATGTCTTTTTAAAGAAAATTTCCCATATCTTTGTAGGCAGAAACGTCAGAATTTTTAAAAAAGGCAATTAAAAAAAAAGGCAACACTATTAAAGAGGGGGATAAATATATACAAAACCGTTGAGAAAGAAAAGGATGTGAATATTGATTTCGTCTAATTTTCCTGGTCGAAAAGGTTTACCGGATGCATTCAAATTTTAAACATTCCTTTTCAAGCTTTTATATTACATGAACTTTACGTCACAATTTAAAATTTGGAAATAGGGTAAGTGTGCCAAATTTCGGCATAGTTGCATGCAAGCGTCAAAGTCTCAAGTTTGAAATGTAATATTTTAAATACAAATTGATTTTATTTATTTATTTTATTTATTTATACAAATTTATACAAATTTATACAAATTTACAAATACAAATTGATTTTTTAATTCTTTCTTCTGAAAGAGTGTTGCTTTAAACCTTGTAAAGAGTTTACCGTCTTTATTTACTCTAAAATCATTCTTAATACATTTTAAAATGAATAAAAATATAGACATAGCATTGGTGCCCTATTTCTGCCACCTTCATTCTCATAGTGTCTTGCCCTTCAGGAATTCTTCCAATATCTTTTTCACGTCATCTCGTTTGTCGAAGCTACATTTTTTGTTATTCTTTTTCATTGTGTAATCTCTAGAGTACGTAAAATCTAAAAGTTCATGGAAATACGAGGAACAAAAAAGGTGGCCGAAATTGCAAGCTGGCCGGAATTTGCCACACTTACCTTAGTTCTTTACAAGAGATAATTGTGGTACAAAAATATTTACTAAGAGGGAGTATAGTATCAAATGCGATTTTCTTCTTTTATTACTCGTAATTAGAGACATTCGAGAACGAAAGTAAATCCCCAGTCGGAAAACCGTCTAATACCGGCTTGAGACGTTTAGCTATAGCTATCAGAGATTTAGCTATATGGATTTTACTTCAAAATAATCCATTTTTCGAAAGATTACTCAAATTTCATTTTATTTAGGATTTCGGGAACTAGTCTAAACCTCCAGCCTATAACTTGTATTAGAGTGAAATAATAAAATAAATAGTATTAGATTTTATTGATGCCTTTGTTACAGTGCATTTTTTTTGAGAAAAATTTTACGATTTTTGACGTACTTAAGAACAACGATTAATGCAGTTGAAACTTAGACCATCTTCAGACTAGAGGTTTAGCCCAGTTCCCGAGGGTCTCAAAACCTTAAACAGTAACCGATTTTATTAATTTTTCAAAATATAATAGGTCATTTGCCCTTAATAATCCAATCCTAAGTCAAAATTTTCTAAAAAAAATCTTGACTGATAAGATATTAAAGAAGTTAAGCCATATGGTTAAGCCTTAGGTCTGAAGCCCGTATTACAGTGCCCGGCAAAAGTGACCCAATGTTTTACAATTCTATATAAATTTTTTTATATTTCATGATCTAATTCCTATATCACCTTCAATTTTTTTTCCTTGAAAGCTCTATTCTAAAGCTTCTAAATGAGCGTTATAAGGATTTTTTGATAAAACTATAAAAAAGAATTTAGAGCCTTTTATACATTGGGTAATTTTTGTCGGTAGTGTCCGAATTCCGAATGCCGTTTTTTTTTATTTTACGCACAATTAACGTAAATTAGGATGAAGTATAATGGCTCACGGGTTGTATAAGTCCTATTTGCATGATCACTTCCGGTGTTTCCTCACTTATAACCCCAATAAAGACAATTTTGAACCAAATAGCTGCATAATAGAGGAAATTAATAAAAAATACATTTTGCTTTGCAAAATGGCTACCTAACATGGCATAGGCCATATAAGCAGTAATTAGACTACACTGAGAAAAAAAGAGGGTGCGATTAACTTTTTTTCCTCATAACTTTAACATTTTTTAAGTGTAAAAATAAATCAACATTTTTTAATGTTAATTTTACACCTTTTTAAGGGTAAAATTCACATGAAAAATGGTAAGTTTAACCCCTAATACACCTAAAAAGGCTAATATTTACACCGATTTTGGATCAATACTGCAGGGTAAAATTAACATTTCCGGAAAGTTATTTTAACTTTTTCGGATTTCTCTCATTGTACACATCCATGCTCTATCCTGCTTTAAAATTAACAAATTGGGAAATCATCCCAAGTTAACAAATAAGAAGATGGTCAATTTGGTCAAAAATTCACTTTCTGCGAAATGTAGGCAGTTGCCTAGCTTATAAAATTGATCAAAAGCCTAAATAAATATCCCTTTCAGGACAGATCGATAAGCCATGAATTATTCGATTTAAAAACATTATATGAGACGCTCAGAGCAAAAGTGGACTGTTTTAATAGGGAAATGCATACAAAGGAGACCACTTCTGCTCTGAGTGTCTCATATAGGCTAGAAAGAAGCAGAATATCATTGAAAACAAAATATTTGTAAATTAAATCTTGTAACGTGTCAGAAAAACCGACTTTTCTGTTGAGAAGACTCCGAGGTCTGTAAAAAATCTCAGGTACCATAAGCGTATTTGGGCTTATCAGGGTTCAATTGTTTTTTTTTGCTCGCGTGAATTTGACCCCTACATTTCCGTTATTAATAAGAAATGTCGAAGAATATTTTCTAATCTATTTTTTTAATTATTTGTAAATTGTAATCATTACAAGGAGAAGAACTATTATTAGCTTGAGTTCTAGTTTCGATAACTACATATGTGCTCCAATTAAAAAATATATATTTGGAATTAAATGCATAATTTGAATAGCTAAATTAAGCCACTTCAAATTGAGCTCAGTTGGAAAACTTATCGTTAAAGTGGTTCAAAACGTTCTAAACCGTCATCCGTTTTAGTTATTTTAATTTAAGTCTATTTTATATGCAATAAAATGAATTTAATGAAACGTGCAAATCATTTTTGACTTCTGAGTAAAATTTACATAATTTTATCATTTGGAATCCCGTCTCCATATCTAATAAACTGTTGTGCAGATGAAGACATCCACCGCAGTCTCTTTTTGATTTCTCAATCAGACTGGTGTTAGACACAAAACCGTTTAGTTTAACAATATAAACATATCGTTTATTGAAATGATCGGCAAGGTCGAAGAAAAATGCACCAAGGCATGAAATTGTATTTCAATAATTTGTATTTAATTAGTATATTTGATTTTTTTGCTATCAATTGTTGTAGTTTCACTTGAAGAAAAAGTCATTGCGCTTTCAATCCAGTCGGATAATTTAGCTATGAATACAGACAAGAATTTCAAATCAACGGAAGTACATATAGTTTCTAATTGTGTTTTTGGAAAAAAAGAGAAGAGTTTTTTTTCTCTAAAAATATGCGAGATGCGAATAGTTAAGTGTATTTCACTTGTTTTGCATTATTTCCTGATTTGTTAAACAAATCTTATTGTGTCAATGGAATGTTAATGAACTTCAATGAGAGTTTTTAAATGCTGGATTATTTTCTTCTCTTCATCCATCATGAATATGAATTTGGCATTAGGTTTCGGGCGATCAATGAAAATTTGAGGCAGAAAGTGCTTCTATTGCCTTTTGGTCAATTGGGTCGTGAACTAAATTAGTTTGTTGTGTATAATAGTTATTAGAGTTTTTAGCAAAGTAGCGGAGCATTTTATCACGTATCAAGTGCAAGAGTCTGATGAGGAAACTCATAAATTTGTCCAATGTCTTTCAATATGCATAACATTTGAAAATGGAAGGCAAAAAATGGTTCTGAATTTACTGCACTAATCCATTATTATTGTCGCTGTAGATTTTTTTTATAAAGGTGAATTAACCGTTTTTTGCTATCGTAAACAAAATGGGAAGTTCCTCTTGGTCTCAAGCAGTTTTATGTTTGTAAAGAAAGAGGTACTAAATACAGAAGAAAAAGATAAAATAAATAAAGTTATTCTTTCCAATGTAAACTTGTGGATAAACTTGTGCCAATATAAATTCAATTGAGATATTTAATACCAACTTCTGTACATTTTTTTGTTATGAAACAGAAGTTTGCACTAATAAGATATACAGAAACCACATGTATAATTACGTTCAAGTATGTTTTCTCAAATTTTTTTGAAAAAAAAATTGCGTGACCGTACCAAATTGTCCACTTTCCGTCACTTTCCCATTTTGTTTGTCTAATGCTACATGAAGAGCAGTATAAATATATAATACTTATTTTTTAATAGCTTTTTTAAAGAATGCGGAAATAGACCAGATTTTCCAAAATGTTCAGTTTCATCAGTAGGGGAGGGTGGGGCAGTTTCACTCCTAAATTGCAAAATGGATTTTGAGACCATTTTGCAAAAAAGATGAAAAACAGAAGTAAAACTTTGTATATTCTTTGAATTGCAATTGGGTTTAGGGTTAATAAAAATAATAACCTTATACTTATTTTATTTATACTTATTTTATATAGCCTTATACTTAGGAAACATTGTATCCTTTAGGCATGAAATAAACTTCAAAATTGAATTGAATTGAATTGAAAAATAATAACAATAATCCTTTAATTTAATTAGTCTATTGTGGAGAAATTAATTACACTTGAAAGGTAGAATGTGTGAAAGTCCCCCATTGCGGGGCAATTTCAAGATTAATATGAGGCAATTTTTGAGAAATATTAAAGGTGATTATAGGAAATTTGCGATACTAGAATTGATTGAAATTACTATTTTGAAGTCTTCTAAGACTCTAAAACATAAAAATATAGTCGAACAAGAACTTTATAACAGAATTTTAACACTAATTAATCATATAGAAAAAATAGAATATCGCCAAAGATTTTCAAGCCTATTTCTCATTAATTGAGCAATTTTCTTTGAATTTTTATACGAAAGAAATGTCTTTTGTAGTGCTAAGCTAATTCTGTACATTGTTGGATCATTATATCGCCTTAGAACATGTCCTTTTTAGTATAACAGTTTTATAATAGTATTTTAAAGTCTTGAATTTTTATAATACTAAAAAAATTACAATATCTTGCTGAAAACATTCTGAAAAGGTATTATAACAATTAAGTTCATCATTTTTATGCACTTAAAAAACACTGAAAGATTTTTTTTTATAAACTTTTAGGAAATAGTACTTCCCATAATTTCAAACTTTATGGACAAAAACAGCTACAAAACGTTTTCAATGATCATTTTAAGTTAATTTTGATTAAGAAAGTAAATTGTTAGCCACTGGAAACTTCTCCGCCTACTTGCATGAAACTGCCCCCTCACGCACTTTCGGAACTCAAATCAAAATTGTCAGAACCGTCTTAGAATTCATTCAACGCTAAATGCCTTATAATAATCATAAAACCACTGGTAATTTAATACAATTATGTGTCTTCGATAGATAAGTGCAATTGTTCAGAAATTTTTGAAAATAAAACATTACAAAAAGTTCCATTTTGATGCAGTTTTATAAAATCAATTACAGAATTCATACGAGAAGCGTCATGAAATTAATTATTTTTATGAACATGGGTCTCAGTTATCTCTTCAATAACGTAAAGGTTTTATCCCATTCCTTTCAATGGGATAAGAAGAATATGCAAAAATTGAAACTGCCCCGTCGTTAAACTGCCCCACCCTTCCCTACACATTGACAATATCTCTACAAGTAATGTCCAACGAAATTTTAAAGGAAAATATTTAAGCAGTGAGCTTCAGCATTCTGCAAATATGTATTTATTCACTCTTTTCTAAAACAATTGAAACACCATATTTTCAACAATATATTTAATGTAAGCAATAAGAAAATTTATTTGGTTTCGCAGAATTTGAGGTAGCCAATTGAATAAAGTGTCTGGCTGGATTGTGGGAAAGTGCTTTTGACAAATTACCGCTTTTTGGCCATGCTCTATATCCGTTGAATACACTAAATATTTTAATCCAATGGTTATCATTTGCAAACTTACGGAAATAATAGATACAAATGTCCTAAAAAGTCTAAAGAACTTTTAAGTAAATATAAAGTCTTAGAGCGTCAACTTTTACATCATCTTAAAAAGTTCTTTTTTTTTTTAAATTAGTAAAATATGCAAGATATCCCTTTAATTATATTTTGCTCTAAAAATACTTACATTGTATGCAAAAAGTATGCGGGTCATTTACATTTATTTACATTAAAATTTTCTAACTAAATTTAAAAGTTCGATGTTACTTTTTTTGGCGTTACAATGGATAACTGGATAAAAAGGTTGGATTAGTTTAAATTTTGCGACGAGTTTAAATTAAATCCTAGTAACGTAAGCCAATATAGTCTTTGATGAATAAACTATTTTCTTAACGTTTGTTTTTTTTCTTGATAGTTTTTTTTAACTAAGCGTTTTTTTAAATAATTTTAGATTTTTTAAAGGATTGGCAGCAAGAATTTTTTGCTGAAATATTTTTTGAAGTCTGAGATTCCTTTATCGGTGTAACTAGTACCTATCGCACTTCCGCAATTTGAGTGGCATATTAAGCATCTGAGTATTTTGTTATAGGATAAGGCTTTGATGTTTCGCACACAAAAATGATGTTCAAGTTCAGTGATTTTTTCTGACTACCATGCAAACCGTATCGATTCTCCAACTATGCCAAAAATATCTCTTTATTACAAGGTTCATAATCCCATCTCACAAAATCCCAGGAAATCCTCAGATTTTCCTCTAGAGAAAAATAAAAATTTAATGTCGAATTGTGCGAAAGTTCAATCAAGTTTCCATTTTCACACACGATTCACGTCATCATTGAGTAACCCCATTTTTACCGTAAATTTTGCACCGGACACTAAAAGTTACACATCATTGTTCAAAGGGAACTCTAATCTACTTGATTAAACCAATTCGTATAAGGAATAAAATGTTTTAATATCACTTTTCTGGAACTTTTCTGACATGTTTTTAAAGCACTAAAAACCACTTTTTTGTTTGATTTTATGGAAATTTCATTCTGAAAACGGTAAATCGGGTGAATGCTTTCTTGAAAAGTTTAAATATCACCCAATATATATTAATCAATAAGCTTTTTAAGTTAAAAGTGACTAAAACACTGCAAATGAGAAGACCGCACAGGTTACACCATTCCACTACGGAGCCGGATATGCTCAAAAACGTCTTTGAATGCGCTTCATTGAAGATTCCTCTGTATTGAAGATTCATTGAAATATGTATTTATGACGGCGTTATCACACTTGCACATTAAAATTTTAATGTGATTCACATTAATTGTCGCTTGTGAGCGTCCAAATATGTTATTTGTTTCTTTGAGTCACTTAATATTTGGGGTTTTTCTATTTATTGATAAAGAAGTGGACTTGGCTTGCAAAAATAAGTTTATATCTACCTAAAGCATAAATATTTTTCACATTAAAAAATTAAAGAGAAAATTGCATTAATTTTAAGCATTAATGCTATAAATCAATTTAATATCAAATTTTGCGGGTCAAGTCTACTTTTTTATCAACAAATAGATCAAATTTTGAATATAAAATGATTCAAACACACAAATTACACATTTGGACTCTCACCAGCGACAATTAATGTGAATCATATTAAAATTTTAATGTGCAAGTGTGATAACACAGTGAGTCTCATACAAACATTTTTTGTACAACTTATACGCAATAAAAAAATATTTTTGGTGGGTAAGGTACCTCGGTCTCCCCTATTAAATTAAGAGGTTTTTAAATCAATGTGTTCACAGGAATTCTAAAATCTTTTATCGCTGGAGTTATTAATTAGGACCGACTAAATAGACAAAAAATTGCTATACAGAAATAATTTTTTTCAATATGTTATGAGATTTAATAAGCCTTATACGCAGATTTTTTGGTTCAAACTTTTGTAGAAGTCCTGAGAACATTGAGAATTTTATTTACAACAACAGAAAATGTAAAGAATTTCAGCTAAAAGAGCTGAAATGCTAAAGAATTTCAGCTACCTTATAGAACTAACTTTTAAAGAACTTATCGTGGGCTTTTTAGCAAATTCTAGGGGAGAGTACTCTCACTGAGCTCACTGAAATTTTTAATTTCAAATGATCATTGAAGTTCCCAAGTTACTTATCGGTATTAAACTTATTCACTATGAACTAATAGAATGGTTCAAGTCATCTCTAAGACTCTGGTTCTATAATGGATTACTTTAAGACCTCTACGAGATGATAAGGAAAAGAAAAATTCAATGAAAATAAATGCGAATTTTAAAGTCATTCCATCGGACTATTTGTGGAAAATGAACCAATTTAGTCAATGTGGCAGAAAGTGGTTATTGCACCTTATTAGTTTACACATGTGGACAACGGACAAACAGTTAATTCTGGGTCATTTGCAAATTCTTTGTCAACTTTCTTCGAGCCATTGCAGTTCTTGTTGTGAATATTGTCAATGGCTTTATTCCACATATTGGCATTCTCAAAGTTTCAATGATCTCCTCTATTGAATTATGCCATGTCTATGCAATTTTTTAATACTGTCTTCCTTGCTTCATTATTTTGCATTTTCTCTCCAACACTGAATCACAATGCGTATCTCCCGCTAAGTACTGATTTTCTTTAGTTTTTTTTTTGTTTTTTTTTTTCAACAATAAATGTTGGGCGTAAAAGAAGAAATATTATTAGCAAATTGTTCGATTGAGATTTTTTTTTCAATGTTGACTATATCGTTGAACAAGCGGCATCAAATCTACAATTACTCAAGTTTTTTTTCTGCTCTATAGGCAGGTTTATTGGGAGGAAAATTTTTACCATCATCAGGAGATGGTATTTGAAAGAAGTGGATCATGTGCAATTTATATGGCATTATATGTGAGAAATTACCTGCAAATGCATTTTGAGCTTGTGATTTTTTTTTCTTTTTTCCTAATAACTTCACTATTAACCACAAGAGAGTCTCTGGTGAGGACAAGTTTAATAAAACTGTGATTCTGGCACTTAAAATTCCACTTGAAATATCTTCAGGACTATTTAGGGCAAATTCACAATCACTTTGATTAATCTGGCTTGATCAACGGCGCGCAACAAGAGGCACTAACTTTAAAAAATACATATATATGTAGTCTTATGCACGATAATTTTCACTAAAGCACCATTCAGGTGCGTCTTGGCGATGAAGCAGCCCAATGAAGACTGAAGTTGTTGGGTGAATGGGGAGCAACTTGCTAAAAGAACCTCGAACTTGACTTTCGAGCCACACTCCGTGGATTTCAACGGTTGTAGCACTCTCCACCTCTGCACAGGTATTTCTACAAAACATGCCCGATTTGTGTGCTTGGATGGAGACACAAGAAATACCATTTAAAAAAAAAAACTTCTGCTAACTTTGAGACATGTTGAGATGCGTGAAAAAGCAACGTACAAGTGAAATTGTTGCATAAGTTTCCATTTCAGCATATAAAAATTATCAACGCATGAAATGTCCATTTTACCATGGTGACAAATTGTCAATTAACCAATGTTCCTACCTTACTTACACCTTCCAACCATGCAAAATGCATCCAGTGAGAGTGTGAAATATTTTTCCCGCCATAAAGTCATTGGGCGGAAGTTTAACCTCTAAGAAAAATTGAATTTAAAGTGGAACGATGAGGAATGTGACTTCCAGAGTACATTTTCCATTCGATTGAACACCAAAGGGGTCAGCATTCGCACATTTTGTGCTCAATCATCGATAAAACGGAGAAATAATTCTCATGGGTTCAATTGTGTATATAAAGTGATGGGAATAGTCATTTGATTAATATCGCATTAAATGATTTTTGTCGGACGTTGGTTGAAATTACAAGTTGTGATCTAGAAAAGGCATACAATATAAAATTGTAACAATTTAAACGGGGGCCAAGGTCTTCTTTTTGGATTTAACAATACGGCAGGATGAAGAGCATTTCTGCTTCATTGACCAAGTTACAACTTATAATAATTCCGATGGTTATGGAAATATTTTATTTTAGTCGCGTAGAAGTTGCAGAAAGGATTTTTCAATCGATTGCAAGATCTAAAATTAATTGGGATTTTTTAAAATTTCTACTGATATTTTATTGCATTTTGAAGGTCTCTAACAGAACTTTATTTCATAAAGCTAGTGATAAGCCTAGGTCAGCTTATTGTGTGAGAAATGCCGCGAAAATTCACGTAGAGAAAATGAGAGATTTTTTAATGTGAAAATTGTTTAATTCCTTAAAGTTAAGTCATTTTTACAAGAAAATGCTTTTAATAATTTAGTTGAATACAGTTATTTGGGTTAATTATGAATAATTGTCGATATTACGACAAAAACATTGGGATGAAATATTGAGCTGGATGACTCATATTCTTTTGAGCTGTCCCAGAATTCAGGATAGGTTTGAGAAAAATGCTTTTGTACAACACTATTTTGGTTAATAAGGAATGCAAAAGTATATATTACAAGAAGGGACACGACCTGCTTATAAGGATAAAACAGAGAAAAAAATATTTTGTCGCATTTCAGAGATTTTTTGCAACCGCAGCGCCGCCAAACGTTTGTCAAGTGAGTTATTTGTGTCTCTATCTCTCTCTCACTGTTGAATTGCGCACGATTTAAGAACTTTCCATTTGAAGTGATATTTAATTTCTTTATATTTCTGCAAGATTGAAGTAAAAGGATGTGTAGTGAACAGCTATCCGTCTTCCGACAAAGATATCAAGAAGAATAATTTCTTTCTATATGACAGAGGTGTGCAAGAACCGTTGAAATCGAATAAACGTCAAAATAAGTTTGCTCAGGTAGCGTTTTGACCATTGACGAACAAGCTTTATTTGACGTTTTTTCGGTTTCAAACGGTTCTTGCACACCTCTGCTATATGAGTATTTATGTCTGTTATGTCTTTTTGGCGCAAAAATATTTATCGTGGCACCGTGAATGAGCAGGATTAGTGTTACCAGTATGGCTATCTGTAATTTCTATTAAAATTATCAACACAAAATTTCCGATATTACACGACTTTAAACGAGCACAGGTCTGGCGTAGACTACAACACTCTAAAATTTGATTAATTTGCACAATGGCGTTTTTGGGAAAAATGAGTTTGAATTTTGACGCTATCGCAGCGCCACCTGTGGTGACTTTTTGAACTTCCATTTGAAAGTATTCATCGAGGCGAAACCAAAAACCCAAAATTTAGGACAAAATGTAAATTAGAACCTGAGATACAGGTCGGTCAATTTTTGAATTTTGACCCCTCATAGCTCGAGTCAGGGGTTATGGATCAGCTTAAGTTTTTTTTTTGACTGATAGGTATAATTTGCGGTTACAACATACTAAAATTTGAGCCCTATGCGTAATGGAGTTTTTGAGTTATTTAACTTAGAGAATTGAAAAATTTTCTTTTTAATAATAGCGCCCCTAGCGGTGGTTTTATGAACTTGTGATGTTAGAAAGAGAAGTGGCATTTCACGAGAGTTTTCCAAAATGCTTTCACTTTTTAAATTCTGACAATTAGAACCGGAGTTATGGTGATTTTTAGAAATTTTTTTGAACCATTATAGCTCGGGTCAGGGGGGTCAGGGGACCTTAAGTTTGGTATTGATCGAAAGCTCTAAGTAGAGTATTTTATTAGATTTCCAATCTTCTATAGATTTGTACTGGATTTTCACTTAAATCCTTCAAAATAGTGTTTGATTGCAGGATTGATTCAATCTGATAAATTCTTACTGAATTTTTGATTGCTTTTTTTCAGTTTGTTACCCTTTTTTACTTTACTCAATTTCTATTAGATAGTAACTATTTTATTACTAGAAACTTACTAGATTTTTATTATAGAGGAAAGTAGGCTATCTTCGAACGACTTTTAAGTAATAAAAGCCAAATCCTTTAAAGTTTATGAATTATCTAGATAATTTATTAATGCAAAATTTATAAGGAATTAAGAACGGGCGGTAAAGCTTCGGATGCTTTGGTAAGTGCTCAATCTTGTGACGATACTATACCCCAAAGGCACTTTCGCGTCGTTTACCGTTTACTGGTTTAAAATCGATTGAATCACTGAAAACTACACCCAAAAAATTAGGTGTAACATGATTGATTTTTGAACAAAAGTTACTTATCGGTTATAAAACGGTTCATAACCGATTAAAACCGGCTCAGACCTGTGTTTAATGACTAATATACTGATTTAGTGACCAAAAATATTTATCCCCGAAAATTTCTCATTATTGGATTAGATTAGATTATTCTGTTGATTTTTTGTTTTAATAAGATAACGAAAATGAATAATCTTCATTATTCCTATTATGTGCATATTTAACACTAAACCTACCATGACCCGGCCAAATTGACCGGTTTAAAATTAACACATATTTAAACGGTTCAATGTCACTATCAAACTTTACGAATATCTTAAAATATGCATGTAATATATTTTTCAATGTTTAAATTTTAATTTTTTGCTCTTTTCCAAGACAAATTTGTTGAGTATCCTATCATACCGAGATTTGTCATTTGATCCAAAAACGACCAACAACGGTCGGTAGGTTTAGTGCTAATATTACGCAAAATATTTAGAAAATATGCAAAAAATCATTTAAAAAATGTTCGTAATATTCACAATATTTTCGCAATATTTCCAAAAGGTATGAAAAGTTATTTTTATTTTTTTTTATATTCACAAAATTCATTCAATATAATATTTGCAAAATTGATATGATTCTCACACATGCATTAAATATTCACAATATTCAAAAATTATTCTCAATAATCGGATAATATTCCTAAGTCTCGTAAATTCTTAAATATTCATAGTCTTTGTGGTTTTTGCAATATTTGAAATATGCACAATATTTGATAAAAGTAGCAAAATATCTATAGTCCTGACAATATTCACAAAGATTTTAGTATTCGTTAAGATTATCCATAAATATGGCAACACTAACATATTGCCAATGTTCATAGGCAGAAATATTTTTAAAATATTCGTTTTATAATAATAATAGTAATATTCATTATAAATATATTATAATGAATTGATTATAATTTAAAAGTAGCGTTTTTCCATAATTTTGAAATATATTCATAATCTAATTTATAAAAATTTATTTGGTTATAGAATAAATTTTATTATACTTAATTCAAACGAAAGATTTTCTAAAATATTTCAAAAACTTGGACTGAATATCAAAACAGTTAAGCAGTAACCGGAATAAATGAAAAGAAAAAAAAATGTTTAACAAATTTATTGTATAATTTTTTGATCGACTGACTCCAAACTGTCTCACGAACTTCACCAATAAAATTTATTGAGTTCAACAATTATCTTGCATATCAATTACATATTTCCATTATAAATTTAACTCTATTTACTGGGATGCATAAATAATATAATTCAGAATTTTTTTTTGTGAAAAAAAATCATCAGCGTGAATTGAAGAAACTCAGAGAAAATAATACTTCAAATTTATTACTTTGTACACGCATCTTCGTATTGAAAAGTATTTCATTGATTTAAAAATGCTCTTTCAATTAATTTATTTAATTTTTATTCATTAACTCTTTATTGCTTGTTGTGGGAGGGTTTGAACTGGTACACAACATGTGTAAAATTGTAGTTTACGGGCTATTGATACGATGGTAGAGATAAATAAATTGAATATTGATTGCATTCTCTGAATTCAAAAAGAATGTATCTATCTTAAGAGGATGAATTAATAAAAAAAATAGTGGGCACCTGTTAAAAGAAATTTATACAATTGAACTGTCTCCTCAATTGAGGTTTAACCTTTATTTTATGATTTAGCTTTTGTATCTTTTGCTTATCTGAACACTTTCTTCGGTCGATTGTTTTCCAAGAGTCTTTGAGCCCAAGTCACCGATCAACAAGGTCCGCTGAAATATTTTCCCGCGTTTGAGAAAAGTACAGGCAAGAGTGGGAGAGTATGATCATTAAAAGGTGCAAAAGAACGCGCGTCCGAGTGAAGGTACAGCAATTTCAATGCGATTAAATTGAAAAATGTAATCGTGCATGTCGACTACGAAAAAATAAATAAAAAGACACCATCCACACATTGTTATAGAGAGCGAGAAAGAGTGTGAAAATGTTTGTGATGGGAATTCTTAACAACACGGAGCTCTTAATCTCATTTCCAAACACGTGCTTAAATTTCACCTAATCCCATCCGTACTTTAAGAGCTGTGCCTCCTTCATACTCAAGATATTCCTAATTCTGCACTGGTTCTTCCTTAACCACGGAAAAACCTCAGCGTACAAAACCGGAAACTCCCACAAAATTGGGACTTGCAGAGTTGCAGAAAGAGGGAAATTACCACGAGGTGAAGAGACATTCTCTTGCAATTTGGTGTCTTGAGAAATTTCCGTTTAAAGCAATAATTTTGCTCTTTTTGCACGTACCTAATATAATTGCAATCAGTGTTTCAGTATTTCAATCTTCTTTGACACTGAATAAGACAATGAAGAATTTATTGTCATCGTCTCTTAATTATACACGTTCCTAAGAATCGTGTGAATCCATTTACTGTTTGTTATCCATTAAATTATGTAGTAATAGTTTGTTTAATGCAAAAAATATTTTTAAAATACAATTATGGAAACTGTACCAAATTTCGGCCAGCTTGCAATATCGGTCCCTTCCTTTATTCTTCAAATTTCCATGAATTCTTAGGCTTTGCATACTCTAGAAGAGATTCCACAATGCAAAAAAAAATCTCGCTTCGTCGAACGACATGATGCAGAAAAATGATTTGGAAGAATTCGGGAAGGGCAAGGACCAATGAGAATCATAGTGGACGAAATATTATGCAAGGCTATGTCTATATTTTTTATTCATTTTAAAATGTATTAAGAATGATTTTAGAGAAAACAAGAACGATAAACTAACTACAAGGTTCCAAGCAACACTCTTTAAAAAGAACTAACAAAAAAATCATTTTGTATTAAAAATATTACATTTCTAACTTAAGACTTTGACATTTGCATGCACTATGCCGAAATTTGGTACAGTTACCCTATACAATTTTTTTCTTTATAAAATTAACATTCTGAAAAAATAGGACTTATTTTGCTAAAATAGAATTTATTATTTGAAAACATAATCTTAAAAAAACAATTAAACTAATTTTAATCGAAAATACAAGCCACTTTTAATGACCAATTATTTTCTCATTATCAAAATTTTGTGGACATATTCTTTGAGGATATCGCGAATTTTGAAGATATTGCAAAATTAATTAGTGAATAAAATTAATTAATTAGTGAATAAGATGAAAACTATGAATATCGTAATGACAATAAAATTTTATTCAATTCAATAATATTAATACGGTGAAGGCAGATTATAAATTGCAAATATTGCGTATATTTTAAGATTGTTATATTAAACATTACGAATATTTTGGGAATAATTAATGAATATTCAGAAAATATTACTAAGATTATGCAAATATTTAGAATATATTACGAATGTATTAAATACAACGAAGACTATATATATTTTGCGAATTTTGCAAATATTACTAATATTTTAAAAATATTTCTCGAATATTGCGAATATTTTGGAATTTCTGATAAGATTATGCGAATATTGCGAAAGATCTTGCGAATATTGTAATGATAAATAATTATTTATCTAGAACCTATGCAACCATTTTATAGATGCTATTAGACCCATTTTTGTAAAGATTGAGTTTTTAAACGAAACATATTTATTTTTATGCTCACGAAAAGTCTTTTATCAATAAAAAAATTCAATAGTGTTAAGAAAAGATCTCTAGATCTAAAAGACATGAAATAAACTGAGCACTTAATTTTCAATGTATTTCTATAAATAATATAATAAAAAGTAGAAATTATGCAAAGGTGTTCTTGCAAAGTAAAAACCACTTATACTTCATCACAGTTTAATTAATTCACAAGTCTCAAAAACAAATTCATTAAGACGATTAAGAAACTTTAATCTTTAATGCGTTTTGAAGACAGGAATCCACTCACGTCCAAACTAATTAACTGTGTGAAATATAAGCTGTAAGCATTAATTGCTGTATTAATCGATCATTTACAGAAAATAACTCACTTCAGTAGTGAAAAGATGAGGTGCAAGAAAAAGACCTTTTGGCTTGTGTTAGGCCAAAATTTCTTCCTAAAAAAAGCATCTCTCATACTGTGCGGATGATTTTGCACAGAAATTAGGCATAAGTGCCAATTTGAGTCTGAGGAAGTACCTATAAGAAATTTCCCAACCCATTTGAGTGTTTTTAGTTCCTTAAACCAGCCACATTCCAAATCTCAGGTGATTGTTAATTGCATAAAAGACGTTATTAGAGTCCATCAATCACTGTGGCAAGAGACAACAATTAATTTTTCTCCTCTTTCACCAAATAATGTTGTCAGATTGCACCATGGAAGGCAAAAGAGAGCAACATTGAAAGGGAAATGCAAGACTTTGAGTGATTTTGAAATGCATTAGACTAGAGAGACATTATAAAAGTTGTAAGGCAAGAGCATGTGAGAGAAAAGGCGGGAAACAGTGTAAGCTCCATTCTTCAATCTCTATAGATAACATTACCCAAAGCGAATGGCACCCATGGGCCGCCCTGTCGAGTGAATAACGCGGAATAATTAAAAATTAATAAGCAATAAAAGTTCATTTCACTTTTTTTCACATTCTTCAGCACGAAATTATCATGTTGCATACATTCACTATTACACATAGAAATGTGTTTGTTAAATTGAGCTGTAAATGTGATGGGAAATTGTGGCGTGTATGGGGAAGAAATATATACTTCTTATGGGGAGATAATTATTGGGTGGGTCGAACTGAACTCGTTAATAAAGTGGAGAAGAAAAAGAGCGCCAAAACCATTGACTTTATCGATCACTATTGGGTCTCAAGAAGGCTGTCTTGATAAAGTACACAGAGAGGTATTACCATGCAATTTATCTTATTGACCGTCGATGCCGAGATGAAACAATCCCAGATCTTAGATGAGAGATTAGATACTGGAGAAAAGGGCAATGAATACAAAGGTTTTCCTATACAAAATGAGATAATTAATTTATCATTTGGAAATATCTCATCAGATTAACTCGAAGGTTTATAATATAGGAAACTCAAGTAAACTTGCTAATGTTTATTTCAATTCTAAACAACAATGTCTAAACATTAATAAATATGTAATTCAGCGCTTGCATCAGCAATTGTGTAAACTGCAAACCGAACTAGCAAATTAGCTGTCTTACGGAACCAAAAAATCGTAATGATCTCATAATGAGAGGTGACAAAAGGAATTATGGAATAAAAATATAAGTCTCATAAGAAGCATAATAATAATTCTATGACACCCTCCTTAGGTTCTCAACTAATTTGTGAATTTTTCAAATATATGGCGCTAACGATATATCGTCGATTGCATCAACCGTTGTCGTATCTGAATTCTTTTTGTGTCAGCAACGTTTCACGCAAGAGGCAACGTCTGTATCGTTGCTTGTACCAAATGCAAATACAAAACAAATACAGATACGACAACGGTTGATGCAACCGACGCTATGTAGTTTACATACTTGAATTAAGTTAGGTTTATTTAGGAAGTTAGTCATCTCTCAACAATACCTAGTCACAATACCGATAGATATCGCAACTCAAAAAATGCTTTACCAACAATAAGTTGTTACGTTTTGTGACAAAAACAAACAACATTTGCGAGAAGTGCTACTTTAGTACATTAACTTGCGAAAAAAGTACGTCATTTGGTTAAGGAAGCCTAGAGCAAATATGCACCATCGGAAACAACCTGTTAAAATTGTTTTAAACACTTCAGAAATAACGATTTTTACACACCGGGCCAAAGGACCAAAAACAATTGATTGAGCCGATCTGCAAGCTATACTGAATGAAAGTGATAAAATTACCGAAACTGCCTTTCTAGCATATTAAATATGACTTACCAAGGGATTTTTAAGCGTTTATATGCAGAAGGAAAAATCAAAACGAAGGAAAATTTGTACTGCATGAATTATCTGAAAAACAGATAAAAATTGAAAGATCGCTCCCGAAATTTTTCTCTTTTGCTATTAAAGAATTACCAGCTTCAAGTTGATACAGGCGATGAGAAATGGGTATCGTGTGATACCGATTGAACGCTTTGATCGTTCGTTTCGGTTTGGATCGATGGTGCATGTAAAAGTGGCGAACTATTAAGATGTTCAGAGAGAGAGAGTTCTGAGCACTACTGACAAAGAATGTGAAGCATTCCTTAAGAGACGCTGTATAATGAAGTATTGTCCTCTTTTCCATGATTTAATATTCATTATAACGATATTACAGAATACTTTTACCTTAAAACTAGGGTCAAGAGATATAATTAAATTGCGATAAAATTAAGAAACAATTGAATTACTAAAATATGTGTGAAAAAATTGATTTTTATAATTATTATTCTGATTATAGCCTTATAGAAAATTCATATGCATTTAAAAATTAAATTTAGTGTAGGGGAGACTGGGGTAAAAAGTCACAAATCGAAAAATTCAATATCTTCCAAGGTAAAAAAAGCTAGCGGCTCAAATTTTTTTCTATAGATAGACTCCATAGACCTTCTTCAATGTCGTAAGTTTCTTAAAATTCGAACAAGGAATTTAGAAAATAAAAAATATCGAAATTTTTAGCCCTATTTTTGAAATATTTTCTTTGCAGAAGATAACAATTATTACCTACTTATTTTCCAAAATTGATGCACACTGGTGAATATTTTCTAAATAATTTGGATTCTTTGAATACGAATCCAACATCTATTTTAGAATTTCACAAAGGTTCTTTTCTCCAGAAATCCTTTTATTAAAAATGACCACTTGGGGTAAAAAGTAACAAAAGGTATAGAGCAAAAAGTAACAAAAAAGCGAAGCAATTTCTGATGTCTCACGGCGAAAAGAAACGTCATTATCATGTCTCGCAGCTCGTTGTTTGCATTGGTCAAACGATTTGCAGTCTTTTGTGTGTTTTTTCTAAAATAGCTTGAAAAGCACTTTTCTCGTTTTCTCACTTTTCTCGCAGAGAAAACGGTGTTTTACAAAGGTGTAGATGAATAAATTTTCTATGAAAATATGTCCTCTAGGTATTTTTTCAAATTTACAGAAGCCCGTAATGAAGCGAATCAAAATATGATAATACCCAATGTCTGGTACTATTTACCCCAGCATTTTTGAGAATAGCTACAAAATTACCTTTTAGAAATCGGCTCGATAAACGTATTTCCTTACAAAATAGAGGAACATTATTTTCACAAAGTTGTAGAGCGGTAAATTTCCTATAAAACTGCGCTAATTAGTAATTTTTGAAGCGCTCGAGTAGCTTTTAAAAAAATAAAATATCCGTTTTGTGACTTTTTGCCCCAGTCTCCCCTACCCTAATTCATTTTTGGACATTATAAAGAAAAAAAATGAAGCACTAATTTCTTAAAGCTAAATTTTTAAAATTTTATTTATTATTTCTCAAGATATACAATACTTGTACTGCTCGAGCTCGACAAAAGTGCTATATTATAACTCAATATTTTGACCTATAAAATTTTCAAGTTCCACCCCCCGGAAACCACTTTTCTCAACAAATCTTCGCATTTCGGATTATTTTTGAGAAATCATGTTGTTTGTCCGTCTATTCATCCGGCTGCCATTAGTTTTAAAGGCCAAACGGTTAAAGACACCGACTTAGAACCTTCGGGGGATCCCTCAAAAAGCGGTACCAAGGACCATTAACATGCTCCTCATTCTCCCGAAAACCATGTATTTTTTGTGATTGCTCGAAAATGCATAGTGGATTTTTCTCTTTTGGATATGTTTGACAGATTATCCAGGCGGACATTTCGTCCTCATACGAAAATGCCGTTGAATCATGCCCAATAAGTTTTTCTGTAAGTTGAAGATTAAAGGCACTAGGGAGCGTATTTCTCAATTGAATGGTATTATATTTGGGATCGTTGGAAAGGTCTTGGAATTTCCGACAAACCTGAACCGTTTCCAATCGGTTATGAATCGGTTATGAACCGGTTCATAGCCCTTTACGGACGAGATGTTTAAAAATCAAGGTCTGAAAAAATCACTTTTTTTACTTTTTGGAGCAAAACATAGCTTTAGAAAGGTGGTAGGAAAAAAATCACTTTAGGGTCACCTGTGACCCTATCGTCCTTAAATGGCTAACCGATAACAAATTTCCATTCTAAATTCAATTATTGGGCGATATTTTGAATGATTTATCAATCGATTCAAATCGGTTGTGAATCGGTAAACTTAAGAAATTGCCCAATGAGAAACTTTGCGATATTTTTAAACTGGTGAATATTCTTTTCTCTCATGAATTGAATCAATAAAGAACTTTAATAATATAGGATAGGTAAATGATGCAAAATTACTTTTGAGGTATAGATATGAGTTCGATCACTTCGTAAAGTCTGGGACGCTTTGCAACCCCTTTTATGACTGTGTTCATGTGTTTTCACCTTAAAAACTGCTCTATTCTGATTTAAAGCAAAATAAGATAGGTTTCTCATATTATTCAGATTCCTTATCATCTTTCAAATTTGAAGTTAAATATGAAATTGGAAACAATTTAATGAGCCAAGCCTAAACCTTCTAAATGTTTTAGGTCACTCTAAAAAAAAAGTTTGGTCACTTTTTTATCAAAAGTTTGTCAAAAGGATGTTCTTCTGTACAGAATATGAAAATGTTAGTCAGATAGACGCGCTTTACAAACCTTTTCTTTCCAGAATATTCTTGTAAGAAATTTATCGCTCAATACATTACCTTATCTCATAATCTTTTCGATCCATTTTTTTAAAAGTTGATTTTGTGAAGGTGCAAGGGGCTGACTCTGGCTTCCTCAAAATTTTTGTATAAGTCAAATGCCTAGATTCGAGTCCTTTTTCGCGTTTGGAAGAATTTGAAGTGATGTTTTGTCGCAATATGGTCATTTAATGTACATAATTTACTACAAAAATATCGTTTTTTAATTAAAATCGTTAAGTACTTTAAGTATCAATAGGCAAGTAATGCAGTGGCGCGTTTTTTATATAACAAAAAAAAAAAGAAAAAAAAAAACAATTTCACAGTGCGTTGCATTAAATAAAACCAAACTATAAAATTTTCAAGCAATTACTCGATGAAATAACAAAATAAATATAGAGGAATGGCGGGAATTCTCATGAAGGAAAAAAAAAATTAATTTACATAATTGATTTGCAATAATATCTATAATTGTTTCTTCATTTTTCTTTTTTTTTAAATGGTCAATGTGCTTGGGCAAATGCAGCAAATGAAAGTGAAAGAGGATAAAAATGGGCGGTTTAGCGAAATTATAGGTTTTTTATTAATGTTCCTCTCTTTAATCTTGTAAAAGTGTCTTTTCCGTGCTATTTTATTGCATTTGTGGATTTACAAAGAAATGTAATGTCTTTGCACCATCTTTATTAAAATTTAATTAATGTGAAAATTCACTTTCAAAAATGCTCTTATGAAACTTTGTAAGCCTCCACGGCTGTTTTAGCTGATAGAATCACATCATTTATTCCAACACCATCATAGGCAGCTCCACAGAGATGCAGTGGAAGTTTCTGGTTCACCAAGTACTTCTGGATGGCTTCTACTCGATCATGATGTCCAACAATGTACTGAGGAATGCATTTTTTCAGAATGTTTACTTTCGTACTTGTTGGCTTTTGATCGATTTTGAGGATTTTTTCCAAGTATTTTTGTGCCGTGGCCAGGAGATCTGCCTCTGTGGGTGTTGCTCCGAAGTATTCCCTGAACCAGGCACCACCCATCATAACGGTCAAGACGGTATTTGAGCCTAAATCGAAGCAGCAACTGTCAAAAATTACTCCCAAGATGGGAATCTTTTCAGCAGGAGCCGCCAGGAAACCGAATCCTTGCTCTTTGAGGACATTTCCTGAGGAATAGTGCACATTGACAACCCCAACGTCTACGTAGGGGATACCAGAGAGCATTTCACTCAGCTCTGGATGCTGATTTCTGACGAGTTCTGCAAGCTTGTAGCTCGGAAGAGCAGAAATCACAGAATCTGCCTCCTCCACGCCCTCCCGGAACGTCAATTCTGCTCCATTTGGCCGGAATGTTATACCAAAGCAGTTTTTATTGGTTCTGGTAAGGACATTTTCTGCCTGAAGATGACTTTCCAGTGCCCTAGGGAGAGTTTCCAATCCTCCCTGGAGACTGTAAATAGACCATTTCTCAGCTTTGGCTCTGTTAGCCAGCTCCGAGGGAGCTTCAGGAGCCTTTTTGGCCCCTTGAGCAAAGGTACTGGCCAGGAGTCCCTTAACAACTCCCCCGTGCTTTTGTTCTTTTGCAAAGAGATCCTTCATGAGGAATTTCACAGAGATCTCTTTGGCATTCCCAGCACAAATCCCACAAATCATGGGACTTATGGCATAGTCTGCAATCTCCTGGCCAAATCTCCTCTTGGCAAAGTTGTAAATTGACTCATCTGGGAGGGATTCTCTGGACTTACCTGTGGAAATGTCATGCAGCAGGGCAGAGATGAGAGGGCGTGAGAAAGGTGTTTGTTTCCGGAATAAACCCTTAAGATTCGATGGAAGGACATGCAGTTGATTGTTGACGTAGATGAGGCGCCTCTGGGCAGCAGCTGAGGTCTTCAGGATGGGCACAATTTGCTTTTCCAGCTGAAGATCTTCCAGGAGGGCCAGTGTGTTTCTTCCATTGACCCCAATGGGACGGATTGTCCGAGGTCCGGATTCAAAAATAATGCCGTGTTCCCTGTTCCTGGTGGATTTAATCCATCCACCGAGTCTTGAAGAGGCTTCAAAGAGCTTTATTTGACTGCCGGGTATTCCCTTTCGCAGAAGGTAGTATCCAGCTGAGAGTCCGGAAAGCCCACCACCGAGGATTGTTGGCATTTTCAAGCACTTTCCTTGCTTGATTCACTCAATTAAACACACAGTTAGATAAAATACCCTTTCCTGAATCTTTTTCACTGTAAGTTGTTTAATTTATTTGATTGCTAATGCAAATAATCCTTGGTTTTATCACACGATCACACCATGACTATTTGTTTTTATTTCTTCCCGGACAGATTTTTAGGTTATGTGCTGTGAATCGGCTGAAGTGTGTCTCGGCTATCGCGGTTTTTTATCAATTGAGTAGTTGTGTGTTGAATCACAGTGGCGCAGCAGTCGAATTGAGAAAGCTCACTGTGGAAAATCGATCGACTTTTCAGAACTGTGTCCGACTCACTCGCAGAAGGTTCGTGTGCAATTTTCTCTCCTAAAAAAATATCCTTTTTCTGTGGTATCATCAATTTCCCAAGAAAAATCGCGTTTAACTGGTGTGCTGGGGCCCTAGGTGCCTGCCCCATGTGTGCAAAATGCTCAAAATGTGAATTTCCATGAGGAATTTTGTGGTTTTTCCGTGCAAGTGAAAAGTGAAAAAAAAAGTGGGAGAGAAAAATAGGAGCCCCTTGAAAAAAAAAAAGCTCCTGGGGCAGTGAAAATCTGGGAAAACCCGCTAATTCTGTGATTTTTCACTTTTGCTTCCCTTCCTGCGGTGATTTACTGGGAAAATCCGAGGTTTTTTGCCCCAAAATTCCACGAAGAGCTTTGTGGTAGGGAGCCCTGGAAAATTTCCGGGGGTGAATCAACTTCCCCCCCATTCCACAAAAATCCCGCAACAATTTTCTATTAACTTTTTTTAACCCAAAAATTCTGGGAAAAATCCTCAATTTCCACGGAGAAATCGTAGTAAGTTCGGATGAATTTTTTCCCAGGAAAAACAAATGCAGAAAGCTCCCCCCAAAAAAAAGCACAAAGGAAAAAAGGGGGCTTCCATCATCCATACGGGGCCAATAACAAAGAAAAGTGGGTACGATTCTCGTGATAAGGATTTTTTTTCATGTGGATCATGGCTCCTGCGAATTATGAATATGTTTCGTGAAATAAAAGTGCCAAATGTTTCCTCATTTTCCGCCATATGATGGGGAGAAAATGCCGAGAGAGAGCGAACTGGAAAAAGTTTGAATGGAAAACTAGGAAAAAGTATGTTACGTGAGTTTAGTTTATTGAAAAATATCCTCGTATACCTTTTATATATGATAAAAAAAGAAACTTTTTGTTACTCAGTTAACAATTGCATTTTTCCGGATTGTTCAGGGATTACGAGATCATGCAAAAGTAAAAAGATTTATCTAAATGCTAGAAAAGTTTAGCTTCCAGAAATATTCTTTTTGATAAATATTTGATAAGTTTAAATTTTTGGTACATGGCCTACTGAGCCTGTCCGAAAATAACATTTTTTTGTCCCTATTCTGTTTGTCTGTCCACTAATTTTCAGCTCAAATTAGACTGCGGTTTTGTGATGGTTTATGCGTTTTACATCGGCTCGTCATTATTTATGTTTGAGCGTTTGAGGGTAAAATTCTAGCAATAGAATTGAGAGATAAATAGAACCTTTTTTAGTTCAGCAAAAAAAATATAGCAGTGCGGTTTTTATGCAAAGTAAAAAGCGTTTAGCATCTAAAATTGCTGTATAATTTTTACGTAATTGGATTTATTAGTTTGCTCTTTGAAAGTTTAACTTTCCAGATTCTTAAATACTCTAATAGTTCTTCTAAAGTTTCTCCCTTAGGGGAGAGTGTGTACTTTTGCACATCTTTTTTCTGTTTTAATTTTAATAGGGTAAATTAAGCTAATTCAAAACCTGCTCTAAATGGAATTTTTTCGCTACTCCAAATGGAAACATCATTGTTTTCACGATATATACAGTACTAAATTACTATATTTATATATTTTCTATACCACAGTTTCATTATTTAGTTAATTTTGCTCCAAATAAAGCGAAAATCCATTCATATTCACAAATTTTAATTTGTTAATGTCTTAGAAAAATTAAAAGTCCACCTTTTCATCATTAAATTTTTCATAGATCGACCATGTTTTCCAATGAAAAACACAATGAGGTGACTGTTGTTTATTCGTTTTGTTTAACATTTATGTCATATTTTTAGCTAATTTTATTTAAATTAAGTGCTAATCTTTATTGTTAACGGTACGTGAAATTTTCAAATGAAATAATTGCCTATTTCGGGAACAAAAAGGATTTTTCTGAAGTATCTGCTAATGCTTCAATAGGAAACCCTGGAAATATGATTTTTTGGAGAGATTTTCCTATTGTTTTAGATGGGAAAGGAGAAAATATCAGGAATAAGAACAAATCCTGCACTCAGGAGCAACTCAACAAGGTTTTGGAAGCATTTCGTCGCGGTTTCACTTACACTGTTTGTCTCCAATTAGAAACTTTTCCTTGTCTCCATTTGGATTAATATGTTTCCAATAGAAGCATTTTACGCTCGCGTGTTTTTCTTGTATTTAAAAAAGTTTTCAAATTATATCTAAAGAATTTTCACTAAACATTCTAGAACACGTAACATTCTAGAAGAGTGTTCAGATAATACATTTATTATAATTTTCTTTTTTATCACTGACCGTTTTTTTCATTAATATAGTAATATTTTCTTTGCACTGTAATACACTCCTAATATGAATGTTTAACTAAAGTACCGTTTTAAAGACTCTTTCACGCGTCTGCTGATTTTATTTTTTTAAAGGAATAGAAATTAAGAATTCATATCTGATTAAAAAAATAATAGGAAAAAAAATAAACAATAAAACGGCGCTAAGCAAGAATCAAACTCGAGACATTTGCGTTATAAACACCGTCCGCTTGCCCGCTGCATCACTGGTGCATCTGCTGGTTCTAGGACTTTCTTTATCATTATACAGTTTGTGCAATCATTCTGGACACTTTTCTTAAAAAGAAAAAAAAATCAGCACTTTTTGAGTATGACACAATCCTTATAATGCCCATCCCTGTCTATGTTCTTAATATGAAGCCAATCAGAATTTGATGACTCGATGACCTCCCTTGTTAGATGTATTGGCTATAAATTCGTGAAATAAATAGTCCTCCAATATAACGCTGGACTACTTAAGAAAAAAGATTTATATCAGCAATGCATAAATAACCACTTCGTGGCCACTTTTTACCACTCTTCGCCATCTTTGAAACCACCTATTGCCACTTAGTTGAATTGCTTCAAATAAGATTTTTTAGAGAATGTTATTAAAACAATACATTCACCGTTGCTTTTCCAGTTGATCACCTTTTTCTAACTCACTTTTAATTTTTATCGTACTTCACTTAGAAAAAGGCGAGAAGAAAAAGATTTTCAGGTTTCGTCCGCATTCTGACTTCGAACACTTCATAATTTTTCCATATTTCTTTAATTAATCTGACCTGGTGGTACTAGTGGCAATATATTTTAATAATTAGTCTTAAACCACACATTTCCTGAATAAAATAGGTCAGATTTATTAAAGGAACATGGGAAAAATATTGAGTGTTCGAAGCTAGAATGTGAGCGAAACCTGAAAGCCTACCCCTAAAATGTACTGAAATCGATGTTAAATAACTCTTTTTCGTCGTAATTTTCGATTAACTATATTTCAGAGTTAATTTTACTTAAATTTAGGAATGCAATATTCAGAAGCGTTGTTTCAAATATTTTCAAAGTATTACTTCTTACTCTTGTTGTCCTAAAATTTACATGAAAAAGAGTTTATAATAATTATTTTTCAATCCGCAAGATGGATTGATTTTGCCATTTTATGATTATTTTCTTTTTCTTTATGTTATAATTTGTTAATTTTTCTTGGTCTTGAGGTCCCCATCTTACAAGATACATACTCGTATAAGATGCACTGAATGAAATACTGTTAGGCATACTTCTATTTGATATTTCATATAAACATTGCCAAACGAAAAACATCTGGGCCGAAGTATATTCTTAAACCGAAAAAATTTAAATATTTTGGAACCAATAAAATTCCTTGTTCCATATATGCTGCGGTTTCGAAAGAGATAAACCTCGAGTTTTATTTACAAGTAATCGAATATTTAATTCCATAAAATATTTTGGTTTCATCGCGTTCTTTGATTGGCTAGAGCTTAAAAGCACTTATATCATTCAAAGCTTTATCCAATTTGAAAATGCGGTATGACTGTAATATTTTATGGGATTGAATATTTTATTACATGTCCAATGTCCAGTATATTTCATTCTTGTTAAGCTTTTAAAGTATATTTTACAATTTACACATAAGGAAATTGAACATTTCACTAAATTTTACTTGGTGTTAGAGTTGAAACTATATCTAAATTAGCATCAAACTAAACAGTGCCTAGAGTGGATTATATTCTCGCACATTTTATTTCACTTAATTTTAGTATTTTGTTATCTCTTGTTTTAATTTTTCAGTAGTTTATACGTTGTAATTTATTTATTTTTTTTTATTTTCATCCTTTTCGTAAAATTAATATGTACGTAATTTTTGTGAAAATTACGTACACCAAAGAACACCCACTGAAATATAAAGACTTTCTGGCACTTTGGTGGTAAAACATCTAAAATAGAGGAGATTTTTACTTTAGTTTTTTAGGTTTATCGAAATCCAGCCAAGAATTACGCTTGTTACTGCCAAAAAAATTGTTTTTTAATCTTCTTTGAAGCCTAACAATAATGGAATATACTAAAAAAAAGTCAAGACAATATTTTCTTTAATTTTCTACATTATTAAATTCCTTCGACGCGTAAAAGCAATTTCACTAACTCTACAAACTTGTATATTCTGAAAAAGAGTTTTGTTAAACAAACAAATGGATTTTGTTCAAATTTTGTCAAAAGAATGTTCTTTTCCAATTTGACAAAACTTTTTATGTGTAAGACATCCTTTTGACAAACTTTTAACGAGATCCAGTTACCCGCGGATTTGACAAAACTTTCCTATATGCTGTATAGAAGAATAAGCTTTTGACAAACTTTTCTTGTTAATTTGTCAAACTTTTTTTTTTCAGAGGAGTAAAAATACTCAAATCTTATTACAAAACTGAACTATTAGATCTCCTTAGAAGTTTTTCCTCTACACACTATGATAAATTTCTTTAAAAAAATGCCTTTTTAAAGAAAATTTCCCCTATCCTTGTAGGCAGAAACGTCAGAATTTAAAAAAAAGACAATTTTTGACGAAAATTGTTTGTACAGTAGACTTTCGCTCAATCGGCTCTTTTTCAATCTTGCGAAAAATTTTGTTGACAATTTTCACGTTTAATTATGAAGCAAATTCGCTGTATTTCTTCCTATTTTATCGTGATTCTTTATAATTGAGCGTTTTTTGTGGAATTTACAAAGGCTTTGATGCCTAAATCTATCGATAAACCGGATAACATTTCGCCCCATATTCCCGATTGAGAGAGAGTCTACTGTAGTGTGTAGACACCATAAATCATATCAAGATTTAGTGTTTGCAGAGTGGAATAAAGCCCCTAACTTGTTAATACGTTCAAAATGCAGTGACAAGTTTATGTAAGAGGCGGCGATCAAGTTCTCCCCTCCATATAGCGGGTGAGCTTTCTGAACTTAATTTTTTTTTTTTTTTATTTAGGGGTCCATCTCTGAACTTAATTGCAATTTGATCTTACGCACTCGGATCATTCTTATCAAACCATTCGAGCAGTCCACACCAAAGTTGAACATTATTTTCTGTGAGTTATATTGTGAATTTGTGGGATAATTCAGTAGTTGTTTAAGGATTTTCGACGATTAAATAATTGTTTTTATCCTTGGGTCACGGTGAGAATTGGACAGTTTCCTTAAATTAATTTAAGCCAGAAGTCTTTTTCTTAAATTCTTGCACTCTTGGTTCTATCAAAATTAAATTTTTAACTATTCAATCGAATCGATATAATCGAACTCACAAGACCTTTTATCTCAACTTTTACGGAAAATATTATTTGAGAATAAATATATTTTTTAAATAATACATTATATGCATTATATAATTCGATCGTCTTTGAACGTTTGAAAACAAATATTCGCTGAAGAAATAAGGATTTTATTAAAGCAATTTGATGTAAAAGAGCAAACGATTCAAGACCTTGAAAAATGAGGTCGATGTCTATTGGAAATTTTGACATAAGAATAACAAATCTTGTAAATGAAATAACAAATAATCGCTTTTGATTCCTTTCGACAAGTTTGTTGTGAAATCTTGCTTGTAAAGTTGTTTTTACGCTATGGTAAATTGTATTAAATTTTTATTTCTCAAATAAGTTCCCAACTGTTCCGAATCCAATTGATTTATCGTCCTAAATAAATGAGAGTAATAAAAGATAAAAATCAGAGTATGAATTATGTCTAAATTGATTACGTACTCCATTTTGATTGAATCGTAATATGATATCGCAAAATAATATATCTTATTATTCTCTATACATTATTTTAGTTGTTGAAATTGTGCTGAAAACCAAATTAGTAATTTAAAGGAAATTTTTGATAGCACTATACATTTTTACTCTTACTTCTATAAAATTAGACCATTTAAAATTCAATAAGAAATCTTACTGAAAGGTACAATGTATAAAAATTTTATACTAATTTGTGGTATGTAAATGAAAATATGTACATGATACAATGTTTGATGTTAATTTGTTTTTAAATTGGAGAATGTGAAAATTCAGTCTGTATTTTTTCTCACATTTTCTTAATTTCCTTTTATAAATATTCAATTAGATTCTTTACAAGATAAAGAAAATTGTAGGTAAAATGGAATAAAATCAATAATTTTTTGTTTAACCTTTTATGTTACAAGACGAACTTTAAGATTTTACCTGCAATATTTTTCATTTTCTCGACCTGTGAATTCAGTTCTCTGAGATGAAAAAAAACCTTGAAATATTCTTATCGGAACTGAACTTGTTAATTGACAAAATTGATTTAGTATTCAATTTTCATATATTAAAGCCTAATTTTTAGTTTTTGTTGCATTTGGGGCTGTAATTTTGCCATTTTCTTTTTAAAATTTGAAATTGAACAAATCCATAAGAAATTTATTTGAGTCTAAAATAGTATTTACACTATAAATATTTAAAAATTTAGTAAATAAGTAAATTATCTTAGAAATTTACAGGGTGGCTGAAAAAAAATGCAACAATCTAAAGCGCTATATTATCCTCATTTTTTGTTCAACTTTTTTGAAATAAAGAAAAATGGTAGTAAATACATCAAAATTTTAGAATATTATTGGTTTTGTTCAATACGATCTTATTTTGACTTAATTATGGTCTTAAGTCTGTCAGAAAATGCATCGTAGTTTCCACGAATGTCAGCCTTCTGAATGTTATGCTTTTCACGAGGAAGGGCTGCCTTCAGCTCATTGATACTTTGCTACTTTTTAGGCTTAACATTGACCAACAAAATGTCTTTTTTGGAGAAGTCAAACGATTTTGCATCCAAGAATTCTGGAGGTCATTGTTTTCCCAAAATGAAGTGCGAAACGTTTTTTTTAGCCAAATCTTCTTCGGAGCGTGATTTCTGAGACGTTGTCGTGTCTTCATCGAACTTCCTTTGTTTCTTACTAAAATTTGTGTTTGTCCACGACTCCAATACTCCTTCCAAGACAATTTCCAGAAACACATTGGTATTTGTTTTGACGGTATAGGCTAAAAACCCGTGTGGAAAGCGATAATTTGTCTTCAAGGAAGTCCAGACCTTCAAATAAGATGGTCCTTGATTTCCGGTGGCCATTAGAACGTCTAAATAGTCGTATGATCTTTCCTTCAGATAGACACAATTACTTTGTTTGAAAATTAATTGCTCAATTAAAATTTTTTCTTATCAGAAAAGATAACATTTCTGAAACTGACCATGAACGTGCAAGCGAATTTACTCCTTCGTCGATCGAGCATAACTTCTTTATGAGGATCGACGATGTCTCTTCCTTTTCAGGATTTTTAAGGCTTCATATAGAGGTCCTTTAACAATATTTATTTCATGGTTATTCGCGATCTATGCGTCTCAGAGATCGTTTGTTTGCAAATGTGACGCAGATTTTGTTCAATTTGCTTCTTCATTTTAAGAACGATGACTAGCGATGAAGCAATTTTTTTTGGACCTTCACCAAAGCATATTAAAATGCTACTAGTATCCCTGTACCAAGTTATGTTTCGAAAAACGGAAAGTTTAATTACATTCAGGGTTTTGAAGTGCCCTAACGATAGCTGCTTCCGCATTTTCTGCAAAATATACCGACATTAAATTGTCACGTTTGAGTTCCATTATGGTTTAAAAAATGTTTACAAAATATTATCGAAAATGCTTTTCTTGGCTTTTAGCCAATAAAATGAATTACCATTATGCAAGATATGAAACCGCTGTCACCAGCGGTTTGACAGCTATGCGTACTGAAAGTTGTTGCATTTTTTTTCAGCCACCCTGTAAAATCATTTAAACGTATTGCATTTAATTCAGCTCTGATGAGGAAACTAGGAAGTTTGAGCAATAGGGGACAGTTACTGTGTTATCACACTTGCACATTAAAAATTTAATATGATTCACATTAATTGTCGCTGGTGAGAGTCCAAATGTGTAATTTGTGTGTTGAATCATTTTATATTCAAAATTTGATCTATTTGTTGATAAAAAGGTAGACTTGGCCAGCAAAATTTGATATAAATTGATTTATAGCATTAATGCGAAAAATTAATGCGATTTTCTCTTTAATTTTTTAATGTGAAAAGTATTTATGCTTTAGGTAAATATAAACTTATTTTTGCAGGTCAAGTCCACTTCTTTATCAATAAATAGAAAAAACCCCAAATATTAAGTGACTCAAAGACACAAATAACATATTTGGACGCTCACAAGCGACAATTAATGTGAATCACATTAAAATTTTAATGTGCAAGTGTGATAACGCCGTTACTCTCCCTTCAAACGTTCATGCCTTCGAATAATGTAAAATTCTTTTACTTTTTGTAAGACATTTGCACATGATTGTCACATAATTAATAATTGATAATAAGGTAACTAATATTTAATAAAAATGTTTAAGTCTCTTAGGAAATCAGAAAATTCAGAATATTCGAAGGTATGAACGTTTGAAGGGAGAGTACTTTCCCTGCTTTTATTTTTACAATGTTAACAAATTGATTTATTTGTTTATTTGTTTAATTTGACTAACCTAAAAAGCTTGCTAAGAATTAAATGGAAATTAAGAATTACTTATAGAGGCAATTCAGAACAGCTTTTTTGAATTATAGAATAAATCCCCCGCGTGTTGGCGCTGTTTTCTCCCATGTGTGGCGCTGAAAACTGTTCTCATTTTTTATTTCTCAAGATTTTAGATAAAAACCTATAATGAATCGGTTCATAACCGATAACTTATTTTTAACTGGAATTCAATTATATTACTCCTAAGGTATTTTGAGCAATGTTTTGAGTGATTTATAACTTGGTTAAAATCAGTCCATAACCGGTAATGTACCGATTATGAACTGATAGGTAATTTTCGTCTGAATAATAATTCTTTTAGTTTTAAAACTATTTGGGGGAGTTTTTAAGTGGTTTATGAATCGGTTTAAATCGGTTGAGAACCGGTAAACTGTAAATGATACGAAAGTACTTTTGAGGATATAGCATCTAAATCACAAATTCGAGCACTTAGCGAATATTGAGATGCTTTGCAACCCCTTTTTCCCAAGTTTAAATTCTTATTTGACTACCCAGGGATAAAATAACGACAACGGGCTACGGATCTATAATAAGAGCGCTATGGCAGATTTCGGAAAATCGTGTTAAATTAGGGCAATAGTCCAATAAATTAAGATCTACTCTTAGTAAAATTGTCTATTATGTCAGATAGTTCTAGGAATATTTCATTTTAATCATTTTATGTAAAACTTAACTGTGGTATTTAAGTGTTCATTAAGTCGATGCACTACAAAGTTTTCCGCTCACCCAATTTATCCCATATGCTTCAAATTGAATTTTCTGGTATTGATTTTCCCACAGAGTGAAAATCTTCTGTGAAAGTTTCAATGAACGCGATTGAAATTGTCTCTCTGTGTGTGAATTTTATGGGTCAAAAGACGAAAAAGCTTTTTGGGGGAGGTATTATATCGATTGTTTTTCTTCATGTTGTTACAACACTCTCTTTCTGTGGAGGAGGAAGGAAAATAAAATAGAACTCACAGTGGAAATAAGAATTTTTCCCATTTTTTTCTAAACGCGAAGGGTGGCAAAAGAATTTCTTATTTTTTTTGCCATGCGTGTGCGATAATAAGATTTGAATGAGTAACAACATTTGAATTTTCGTTTTTGGGAAAGGGCAAAAAGGATGAAGATGATGTTAATACATTCCTCATTGAAATTCACATTGTGAGAAAAAGGTGCCTATTTTTCTCATTAATGTCACACAGTGGCAGCAAAATTTTCCCCAGGAGTGGATTTGCCCTTTTGTTGATAGAAGAAAAGAAGAAATTAATAAAATAGAAATACTCGTGTAGAATTTTCAGCATAATAATCAAAAAAAAAAAGTGTTCAATTTTCAAAAGAAAAAGAAAAATAATCGAAAATGCTTGGTAGTTATATTGATGTGAACGTTCTTTTTTTCATAAAGCACAAAATATAGATAGAAAATATTGAACTTCTGTGGAAGAGCGAACACTAAAGGAGTTGTGTGGATATAGAAATATAGCGACATAGAGATCTTGTGAAAGTGCAAAAAAAAGATTAAAGAAGTCAATCTTTTAAGAGAATTTGATGGAGGACGATATTGTTGCAAATTCGTAGGGTAGTTGAGTAAGAGAAAGGTGACTTCTAACGAGGCTCAAAAAGAAGCCATCCCAGGATAAGAAAAAGAAGTGATCAGTATCCGTGGGTAGCCAATAAGTGTGTGTAGTGATGTGTGCGATAATTGCGTGAACAACTGATGATGTCCAATGTGTGGGAATCAAACGAGAGACAATAGTGCACATGAGTCATCATCCAAGACATCAGCGTCAATCATCAAAAGCAGGGGATGTCGTCTTGTGACGAGGAATCAATTGAGTCAACAACTGAGCTACCATCCATCGATGACTGCCTCAAGGTGCGCAAGTGGTGGTGCTTTCTGCTCTCCAGCATCTTCACCTTTCTTGCTGGATTGCTGGTGGTGCTTCTGTGGCGGGCATTTGCCTTTATATGCTGCCGCAAGGAGCCCGAATTGGGACCAAATGATCCCAAGCAAAAGGAGCAAAAAGCCTCAAGGGGCAAGCAAGAATTTGAGGGGACTTTTATGACAGAAGCAAAGGACTGGGCTGGTGAACTCATTTCTGGACAAACAACAACTGGGCGAATTTTGGTGAGTTATTTTCTTTTTTCACTTTACTTAATGACATACGCATAATTAATTTTATTATGTAAACATGTTTCTGAAATTTCGAAAAAAACAAGCAAGATCCAGTTCTAATCATCTTGCTCATTTACAACCCAAGCAGCAAAACCTGTAAAATCTGATACTTAACTCTTTCCGGACCACAACATATCCAGCGAAAGAATTTCAGTAAAGCTCACTTTATTGTAAGTTTTAGTGGTCAAATATGATACTTTTGTAGAGAAAGAATTTTTTCCGCCTCTGGGAAATTGGAAAACTCATGGGTACTCTCGTCCCCAAAAGAACGAAAAGGAGACAAACTTCAATTTTCCAAAGGTCAATAATATCAATTTTGTGAATAATTTTTGCGTGTCAAATGACTCCTTTACAATGTTGATCACTAAAACAAGAAGAATTATTGACCAGTATCTTCTGAGATGTCCAGGAAGTGGTCAAGAAGACACCAAGTTCCTGCTTTCCAACAGATTCCTCAAAATATTTCACACAATAACACTTTAAAATATGTTTCTCTCAACACGATGTTATTGCAGACACATTAAGCTTTCTCAAGAGCCAAAAAAACACTTCCTGGACAATCAGAATTCACCAAAATCTGGAAGAATAGGAAAAACTTCCTTCAAAGCAATCTCCCTTCGCTGCCAAATGTCAAAATCATCGGCAATATTGGCAAAAATGTCGTTCCCGCTTGGAATTTTGTTACAAGGTTGGTGTCAAAAAGCAAATGATGGACATTGGCGGAATAATCTTACATTTGACCTCTAGATTTTTGGGGACGAGAGTACCCATAAAGTTTGAACAAGTTTTTTGAAAATTTAAGAAAAAATTATTTTTCGAATTTATGTAATCTGTAATTGTTAGTTATCATACTTATTGGCCCCGAGAGGTCTTTCCTTATTCGGGTCTAGAAATATCAAAAAAGTCAGGATATCTGCAAGGAAGTAGAAAATCGAAAATTCACGATTTTTGACCAAAAATATCTAAGCTCAGGAGTTAATTAGGATCCTGCAAAAAATATCCTAGATTTAGACATCCTTACTGTGTTATCACACTTGCACATTAAAATTTTAATATGATTCACATTAATTGTCGCTGGTGAGAATCCAAATGTGTAATTTGTGTGTTTGAATCATTTTATATTCAAAATTTGATCTATTTGTTGATAAAAAGGTAAACTTGGCCCACAAAATTCGATATAAATTGATTTATAGCATTAATGCGAAAAATTAATGCGATTTTCTCTTTAATTTTTTAATGTGAAAAATATTTATGCTTTAGCTAAATTTAAACTTATTTTTGCAGGCCAAGTCCATTTCTTTATCAATGAATAGAAAACCCTCAAATATTAAGTGACTCAAAGAAACAAATAACATATTTGGACGCTCACAAGCGACAATTAATGTGAATCACATTAAAATTTTAATGTGCAAGTGTGATAACGCCGTTATAGTTTGTAATTATCCAGAAGAATCGGATTTTTATCGATTCTAGATAGTCTAAAAAATTGTTGTTTTGGGTACCCAGAGTCCCAAAGGAGACGAAAGGTCTAGTAATTCCAAATCCGAATACATCGATAACAATCGGTAAAGAATCTGGAAAGTATCGGTAATCGACTTACTTTGAAAAGATTGTTTTTCGCAGTTTTTTTTTTATCTTCTAAACTGTCTAAAATCCAAACGATAAGAGATATCGACTTCTGGTTTTTGACAGGCCATCCTAAAATGACATTATCTCGAGACCAATCTTTTTTTTACTTCATCCCTACTTTCATTCGTTCCCTATTCCTCTAAAATAACGGATAGTTGAATGTATGTCAAGAAGAGTTATAAGAGAACAATGGTGTTAGTAAGTATATCAAGTAAATTTATTTTGAGCATGAGTGTATTATGTTTATATAATTAAATTTGAAATGAGCCATTGATTCTACTAAAGAGAGAATTTAAGTGTAAATACATAAAACACGCCTCAACTATATTTTAAATTAAATTTTTGCATTAAAAATTCCATGATGTTTATTTTTAAATTCATCTCCACATTTTTTTGAGCATTTTCTCCTCGTAATATTCACTGTAGAGCGTGTTAAAATGAGAGGGAAAAATAAAAAAATAAATAATCGAAGAGGAAAAAAATTTCTGTGTAGGGGGAAGTGGGGCACTGAGCACTTTTGAAACAGAATTCTTTCTCCTATTTTTGAGTCAGACTGGACCTTACTTCATATATACCACATAATTACATTATGATGAGGCTGAGCTACTTTAAAAAATAGGAGAAAAATGTCGTACTTCGAAGGTGCCTCACTTCCCCTTTTACTAGCATTACAATTTGCACTTTGAGTTTTCTTGTTTATACTTCTTAATACGCATCGTAATTGCGGGTCGACATGACGTCAGCGTTTCGATGTATATAGTATGGTGGGGCAACTGGGTCGTTTTCCGTAGAGTGCTACTTAAACGCTTGTTTTTGGACTGATGAAATTCTTTTTTACTCTTTTTACTTCTTCTAAATCCATAGAATTATTCACTGTTTCTTTCAGAAACATAATATAGAAAAAAATTATCAAAAATATTAAAGAAAATTTATAAAATAATGATAATACTGAAATAAGTCACCATGCACTAACTGGGTCGCCTTTTCGCTAATTCACTTTTAATTAAACCTTAGGTTTTAAAATACTTTTTTCACAAGGAAAAAACAATAAATGTTTTCAATGAACCAGCTGCCATTAGTGAAAATATCACTGCTAGAAAATTTTTAGTGAAGAACCCAGCTGGTACAAGATTGAAATGAGTCGATTGCACTCATTTATTTAATGAATAAAAATATTATTTTTGCTTTTTCTCAAACTTGAATAGATATATTATGTTTCTGTAGTGACTATATTATGGAAATAAAAATAAAAATATTATTTTAAGTGGTTTAGTCATAAACGATCCAGATAGCGAAGCGCCCGGATTAGCACACTTGACTATAGTATAATCTTAGTCACGTTGATGTAGCATTAAAAATGATTAATCAACAAATTCATGACCTGATGTTGTGGTTCTTGTTATGCGCTACAACTTAATGCCCAACGCACAATAATTTTTGTTTGTAAACATGTTTTCAAAATTTCCCATGAGAATAAGCGAGATGACTAGATCTAGATCTCATTTGCTCTCATTGAAATGTAAAAAATATGTTTACTAAACATGTTTTCGGAGCTTTTTCTGTGAAAGGGAGTGAGATCTAGATTTAGTTTATTTATAGAAAATTTTAATAACATGTTTACAAACAAAATTTATTCTGCGTTGGGCATAAGAGTGAACGAGATGCATTGAATTGGATTTTACGTTTATTGAACCATAATTTAACAAAAGCCATTCTACGTAGCTTATGGGCTACACGTCATTATTTTTATTTTGGAAACATGCTTTTGACAATGAAAAAAAGAAAAAAACGAGTTTACTGTTTACTAAATAAAAGAAATTGTGCGGATGCCATTATATTTAACTCTTTTATATGTCTATACATACTTTTCTAAATATTTACATTTGGACAATTGACTTTTCCCACTCAAGTGAAGAATCACACATGTGGGATTTGTGTATACACTTCATTTTTGAAGTGGGCAATTTTCTCAGGATAATTTTACACTGTCGATGACGCTTTTATGACTCCACTTAACTCAATAATTCAGTACAATTGCCAATGGATCCCGACTCCCTCTAAAAAAAAAACACGACTTTTCCGCTTTCAATTACATGCTGCTATTCGAATGCAATTAGGGACAACAATAAATTTATTATTCAGTGAAAATATTTTCATTTACAAAGCACCCATCTTAGAGGATTACATTTTCCGCATTTCAGTGGATAAATTTAACAAAGTATTTTGTGATATTAAGCTTTAAATGTAATTTTGACGTCACTAGAAGAGGATCTTACAAGCTTTTAATGTATGAAACGATTGAAAGAAAATATCATATGTATAGGAAGTCTTTCACAACAAAAAAAATTCTGACGAGACAATTACTGAAATATACTCTTTTATTGTTGTTTACTTAATGAAATTATACAAATTTACTTAATATTTTGTTCACATTGCCAAAACTTCTCATAACATTTGAACTTTGTGAAATTTAATTGTTTCCATTTTGTCCTTTGATAAAACTTTTTAATAATAAAGCGGGTATAATGTCTCATACTGCATAACATTAACTAGGTCTTATGCATTACTGCGTTTTCTTATACAAAGATGGAACTTTTCACGTCCGTTATGAACTTCTAATTAATTTTCATGAGAAACTAAGAAAGAGTTAAGTATTTTATTTAATGTATATTAGATTGATAATTTTAATGATGATAGACGTTCATGTGAAGTGTTGGAGGTTTGTGGGAGATCTATGATGACCTAATAAAGTGATAATTTCTGCGGCCACATCATTTGATCTCTTAATAGGCAATAATCATTTTATTTAGGGCAATATTATTTGTGCAGCATCATGCAAAAATTGCAAATTATTGTCACGAGTGCAGTCATGTGCTAGATGAATTCTCTCCCAACATTTTAATTTTCGATTGATACATTAGAACACTTGTCGTGCAATATATCTCTATCAAGCAACTATTAAAGGAATATTTCAACACTGGTAAAAATAAAAGGGTCAAATTGACCCTTTTCCAAAGGATGGATCATATTTGACTCTTTGAAAGGGTTACCAGGTACCCTTCGAAAGGGTCACGGTTTTGACATCTATTTAATTCCGGAATAAACGAATAAAAAAACAATGAAAAAGTGATCTTTGGTGTTCGCTCAGATGAGAGAAATATGATATCAGTAATAAGTTTACAATAAAACATGATTATTCGTGATAAATGTGCATACTAAATTTCAAGTGATACAAAAGTGAACCTTTCAAAGGGTCAAATACGATCCATCCTTTTGAAAAGGGTCAATTTGACCCTTTTATTTTTACCAGTGAATGATATCACTGCGCATTATTTGGAATCAAAAATGAGTGGTAAGGGCAGGGTTCACAGATCGCGGGGTCATGAAAATGCTCCATAATTAGTTGAAAATAGAAGCCCCAAAATACTATTTATAGTATTTTTGTATATTTATGATCTATTTAGCTATTTCTGGTGCATTTGAATTCTTCCTATTTACAAGAATTAATAACAAAAATAGGTATCATGCAATTGAATCACGTGTACCACGGATAGTCGTTTTACAAACTTACGGCACTATACCCCTGCGTTATTTCATTTAAAATAGTAGCAAATAATTTTAAAATTTATTTTATTTTGGTGCAAAAATACGGAAGAAAAACCAGTGATAAGCCCAGATAAGCTTATGGTAGCTGAGATTCTTTACAGGTGACCTCGGAATGCGTGCAACTCGGGGTGCTTGCAACTCGGAATACGTGAAAATTCGATTGTGAGTTGAATTTTGAAATCGAACTTTCGATTTAATCGTATGAAATTGAGATGTCATAAGGGTTGCAGTACTCAACGAGAGCTTTCCAAAACACCAAAATTTTTCAATTTCTGATAATTGGAACAGGAGATATGGCCATTCAAAAATTGAATTTTTGACCCCCTCTAGATCGGGTCAGAGGGGTCCGAGGGGGTTAAGTTCGGTATTGATCGAAAGCTCTTAGGCCTAGTTATAACATATCAAAATTTGAGATCGATCGATGCCATAGGGGCTGAGTAATTCAAAAAACAAAAAAATGGGGTATTCAAAATGGCGGAAGGGGGGTGGAGGGGTGGATCTGACATCACCCATTTCTAGCCGCCCATCGACATTTAACCTTTGCCGGAAACCGCTTGTCGATATCTCTCACCGTTCTCTCTCCAGGAGTGGTTATACGACGGACGGACGGACGGACGGACGTCCACGAAAATCGATTTTTGGCGCACATGATTTTCGTGATCTATGAGTGTCAAAACGTGTACATACATCCAAAATTTGAGCCCGATCTGACGAGGTCGGATTTCACCTGTGACCACAAAAGCTGAGATTGTAAAGAATCTCAGCTAACTTGAAGGTTCGAAGAACATCTTCGACTTGGAATATTAAAAATTACATGAAAAAAACTCATAATATACTTTAAATTTAGTCCTTTACTTAACGGCGTTATCACACTTGCACATTAAAATTTTAATGTGATTCACATTAATTGTCGCTTGTGAGCGTCCAAATATGTTATATACTTAATATTTGGGATTTTTCTATTTATTGATAAAGAAGTGGATTTGGCCTGCAAAAATAAGTTTAAATTTACCTAAAGCATAAATATTTTTCACATTAAAATATTAAAGAGAAATCCGCATTAATTTTTCGCATTAATGCTATAAATCAATTTTTATCAAATTTTGCGGGCGAAGTCTACCTTTTTATCAACAAATAGATCAAATTTTGAATATAAAATGATTCAAACACACAAATTACACATTTGGACTCTCACCAGCGACAATTAATGTGAATCATATTAAAATTTTAATGTGAAAGTGTGATAACACAGTAAAAGAAGATTTTTTTAATGTAAATTTCCCAAAAAATAAAAATTAGAATTTTAAATTCAAATTAGCTGCCACATACCCCACATACCTATTCCACTCTAGGCATTTATCTGAATGAATTTATTGTGCCAATTAATAAAAAGAGTAACTTTGACATCGAATGCATTTGGAAGAAAGTGCATTTAATAAATTGTGTGGATTTTGCCACCAATCCAAACAGATGTGCTACCTCAACACGAGCTTTACAAAATATCTCATCTTTTGCTCCCTTTTTTTTAAAAAGACATACCACTTCATATTTTCACATGCCACAAATCATCCCCTTATCCTATACATTCTCATGTATAACATAGTGTGAGGAAAATGGGTCAGATTTAATAGCCAACAATGAAAACGATCGAAGTTTTAATACTTTCCCATAAATTTTTCCCACAATAACCCTCCCAATTTTTCCCAACGCCACAATCTCCTCTAGGACTTCCACACTGTTCATATGATGGAAAATAAAAAGGATTAGGCACTGAAAATTTTTGCAATCCATCATTCAGAAAGTTTTAGATAAAAATGCACCATACCATCCATTTTTCCGATTTTAATCCTAATAAGAGAGAATTTCATTTTATTGGATGAAATTGCGTGGAAAAATGTGGTATTTTTTTGCAAATTTTATCAAATATTTCAAATGAAAATTCTATCTAATTTAATCTCCATTATTTTCCTAAAACTACTCTCTCTTTAGAAATGGTTTAGCTGAAAAGAAAAAAACTTCCTCAAATAATGAAAATCTAGAGAATATCTCGTATATGTTTCATACACTCTTTGAGTGAAAATAATCAAGAAAAAAAACGAACATGAAATAAACACTTTGTGTAAAATGATGTACCATCCAGTTTAGTATATTTACAATAGAAGCACTTTTCGTGAAATTGTTTGTATACACATCCTGCAGAACACTGTTCTAATTTGATGGTATTTTTGACCATCAACAAACAATTACGCCCTGCTTGGATTACGTTAGTTGCAAATTGTTTGTATGTAATCAGCTAAAAGCACTCTTTCTCTCTTATATTTAACAATCATCCGTATTATTAAGGTTTCAATTTAAACACATTTTAAATCTCAATTGATCGTAAATGAGAGTTACAAAATCTATTTACCTATCTCTTTATGTATAATCATAAATACTGTCAATAAATTTGTGTAATACTTTAAAATTATTGGAAAATACGCAAATTTATGGTGCTTTTTATCACGTGTCCAAAAATTACTACTATAACATTTTGGTTATAGTTTTTTTGCTCTAATATTTTATGAAACTATGTATTTCAATCAAAGTTGATGAATATTTAAGCAAAAGTGGTTGAATTTTCACTTAAAACGTATACTTCAGCCTAGATGCTTTTCAACTGGCCACAATTTATATGAAATGTCAATTATTCTATGCATATGATTGTTTCATTAACCCATTCAGTCAATGTACCAGAAATACTTGAGATAGAATGTTCATATTTTCGGATTAGTTTCCTACAGGTTAATAGATGAATTTTTTGAAAAGAAAAAATTTTATCCATTATGGGGGCGCGGGGAGCCACCCTCAAACAGTCATTGACGGTTATTGAATTTGAATTCTGTACATTAATTCATTAGAAACTATTGATTTAGATAGAGTAACTATCCAAGAAAACACATTGGCCACCAGAATTCAAATCAGAAAGAGGAAAGATGCCAATTTTAACAAATTTGACGGGAAGTCGAATTTTCCGTCCGGCATTTTGAGCAAAATTTTTGCATGACTTCACGCGAAGCGAGAAAGGAACAACAAAATGTATTCCCATCTCTGTCGGGCTATTTTTTCAAAGTAATTGAAGGACTAAAGTAACTGAAAATCCATTTCCGATAGAAATTCGAATATCAACTGCCCTGAAATAAATCATCTAAAATCATTCAATTTGCGTATGATGTATAATACCATGGTAAGGAATGGGTTAATCCATTCGCATTTATCGCATTTCACATACGCAAACTTTATAAACTTGGTAAATTTATATCTGCCTAATTGCTGCTGGAAATGGTTTTAGGTACAGAGTGGCCCAATTGAAGATAGAGCGAAGGACTAGTCTCGCTTCAAACATGTCTTTTTGTTGAGATTAATTTTTGAAATTGAACAATTCGTTAAGAAATAAAGCGATCGTGTCTACTTGAGGGAAATGCCATACGATAATTTGAATATTCGGATGATCACCGGAAGTCAAAGTACGGCTCAAAACAACGTGTTTGTTGTTCAGTTCGAGCACATATTAGCCTCCACGGTCTCCGGATTCAAATCCACTCGACATTTCCGTAAATGTAAAAGGTCTTGTAACCAAGTCCGTATAGTAACAATCATCAATGAATTCACAACGAACCGATATTTAAATTTGTAGCTAAAATCACACTGAATTACAGGAGTTCCACCTTGATATTTTCATATTAATTGCCTAATATTAGGAACTAATTTATCAAATTATTTTTGACATTATTCCAAATGCTGAAAATAGTTAGAGCTGAAAATAGACAAAAAAAATATTCATTATAAATCACGGCATTCCGTTACTTTTTATCTCCTGCGTATATGCAATTTTTTTAATCTCTGGAGAGAATTCGCAGGCTTTTTTTCGGTCCCAAAAATTTCAGTCGAAACAAAATTCTCTGTTTTGTCCCATTTTCTCGTATCGCGGAAAATTATTACGTACTCATGTTTACGAAATCATGCAGGAAAAATTGATATCGCGTCGATTTTGATAATATTTTTCTTCTCAAACTATTCTGATTTAAATGTTGTGTGACAATTTCTTTTATTAGATAGTTACGCTATATATAAATATATGTAGCGTTTGAAAAAAATATATAAAAAAATGTAAATTTGCAGATCGTAAAGGCACGTGTTTGATAGGTGCTCTCTGTATCCTCTTAAAAGATGATTCGTTTTCACAAAAAGCTTCTATCAATCTGCTTGGAGCTGATTCAAAATATTACATTTTGTGTAATCCCGAGATCAAGAAAAAAAAACATTCAAGATATATTATGAGAAGTTCACAAATATATAAAATGCAAAACAAAAATCATAAATCTCAAAATTAAATCACAGCTCATCATACAAAGCGTCAAATAAAAAAGAAATCAATAGCTTTTAATTTCCAGAACTTTAAAATCAACAATTTTAAATGAAACAATTTTACCAAATTTAACAGTTCTTTGTGTGAGAGATTACACATTAATAACATTAATTCTTTTTTACTGTCAATACGGTCAATACAATTATTGCAATTTATCAAAAGGATTGTATTATTCAAGATAATATTATATTTTTTAAAAGGTTCCATTCGAGTTGAATTGAATTGAATTTATTTTCATCTGTTTCCCCTCTACTTCACTATGCGTCCACCACAGTCTCAGCGTTGATTTCAACCTCCAGGACGAAACCGTAGAAGTGTCCTTTTTCTGGTTGAATGTTTTAATTTTGCAATAGATTTTACAATTTCTTTGGGGCTAGGTCAGTCAAAAATACGCAGTTTTAATTTATCCTACTTTCTTAACTTCCCATAAGCATTATCAACATCAACTGTTAGGGCAGAATCGCATTGACAGTAAAATGCTCACCGTCACCGTCAAAGCCCTCACCGTATTTCGCTGATTTACGCATTTTCATTGCAATTCTTACGCAAATTCTCAATTACCGTGTTACATTATCTCATACTCGGTGGCACTAGGTGCAAATAATATAAGAAAATTGAATAAATAAAGCGAAAATGCGATAAACGGTGAGCAAAAAAAACTGTACGAAAAACTGTAGCAAAAAAAATCCTACAGTTTTTTTGCTCACCGTTTATCGCATTTTCGCTTTATTTATTCAATTTTCTTATACTATTTTCACCTAGTGCCACCGAGTATGAGACTAGGTAATATCGTAATGGAAAATTTGCGTAAGAATTGCAATGAAAATGCGTAAATCAGCGAAATACGGTGAGGGCTTTGACGGTGACGGTGAGCATTTTACTGTCAATGTGATTCTGCCCTTAAAAAGAAGAAGAAGTGTTTCAAATCGATGGCAGCCAAAATCCCGCAAGCCAAAATCCCGAACGCCAAAATCCCGAAAGCAAAAATACCGAATTTTAAAAATCCTGCAAGGGATGAAATTATATGGAGGAAAATATTTAGAAAAATTTTCCAAGACACAGAAGATTTCCCTTTGCCTCCAGCAAGCGCAGGTGCAATCGTGGGAGTAGCTATGACACTTTTAACAATTCGGGATTTTTGCTTTCGGGATTTTGGCTTTCGGGATTTTGGCCCATTCGGGATTTTGGCTTTCGGGATTTTGGCCCATTCGGGATTTTGGCTTTCGGGATTTTGGCTTTCGGGATTTTGGGCCATTCGGGATTTCGGCCCATTCGGGATTTTGGCCCATTCTGGATTTTGGCTTTCGGGATTTTGGCCCATTCGGAATTTTGGCTTTCGGGATTTTGGCTTTCGGGATTTTGGCCCATTCGGGATTTTGGCTTTCGGGATTTTGGCCCATTCGGAATTTTGGCTTTCGGGATTTTGGCTTTCGGGATTTTGGCTTTCGGGATTTTGGCTTTCGGGATTTTGGCTTTCAGGATTTTGACCGGGACCCGTTTCAAATTAGTTTAAAAAAAAATTTGTATACTCTTGACATAACTACACTGAAAAATCAAAGGGTCACCGATGATCCTTTGAAAGGGTCACTGTTTTGACACCTATTTAACTCCAGAATAAACGAATAAAGAGACGAAGATGAGAGAAATATGACAGGAACAATAAATTTACGATAAAATATAATTTATCGTGATAAATGTGCATACAAAATGTCAAAAGATTCAAGTGAACCTTTCAAAAGATCAAATATGATCCATTTTCGTTGAAAAGGGTCAATGTGACCCTTTTATTCAGTGTAGAGCCTAGAAGAGCCTAGAAGAGTGCTATAGATAAATGATTATCTGCCGGATCCTTAAATTATGACAGGAAAAGTGGCACTGCAGCCTAATTGGGAAAATCCTTGTTTGTGCTTTTGGCTGGTTTTCAAAGATGCATGTGGTCTAGCGCTGTCCTGATGGACCACAACTGTACCTTCTTTATTGATCAATTTTGGTCGTTTCTTGTCGATAGCTTTCTTCAAACAGGAGCAGGTTGTAATAGATGATTCTCTTCTAGTTCTTACCAAATAATAATCCTATCGATTAAGCCGCTTCATAGTATGCTAAAATATTGCAATGTGATTATTTTTATTGTATTAGCAATAATTTCGAAATGGGATCTGGAAGGTTCGAGTGGACATAAAATTTATAGAGTTGGATATTTTAGCGTATTGGATTGTATGAAGATGATCTGTGTTATATAGTGCTCCATTTTTCTCAACAATGATTTTCTGCTACGCTTTTGCGCTTTTTCATGAAAAATTGTGTCTGTGAGCTTTTATTCTGTCCTTTTTTTCTGTAACATATAGAAATATATCTCCTTAGAGGTAGATCCTTTAAGCAATTTTTTATATAAGCTTTCTCGGTCAGTTGCTACAAGAATTATTTTCTTTGACATATATAAGGGAGGGAATGGATGGATAATGTGGAACAGACACAGAGGGATGTCTTTTGTACAACATGAAAGAAAAGGGCAGTGTTCAAGATAAATATGCATTTCAGAGACAGTTTCACATCATCGTGGAGAGTTTAGCCAATGGATGTGACGTGTGTTTATGCTTGAGAGATAAGCTCGTACAAAGTTTAATATTTTATGAGAAATTGGGACACTCAAATGTGAAATTTATTGATTTCACCCAGATATGGAGTGCATACACGCTTTGAAATGTTTTATTAAAATGCAATTAACAAAGATTGACACTGAATGACACATTCTATGTTGCGTTGCACTTTAAATATAGTCATCAAAGCGGCATGATAAGAATATTAAAAATTGTGCTAAAAAAATATACTGTCTTTTTTCATTATCATATCATTTTGGAAAGAATGCAGATAGTGATGAATTTTATTGGACTATCAGAAATGGTGCGAATTGCAAATTTTGCAAAATAGAGGCGATTGAAAGAATACGAAAACATTTTATTAGATAATAACTTTTTGGCAAAACAAATTGATGTATTTAGTCAGTAGATTATATGATGTTGAAAGTTAATAATTGCTTAATTTTATTTATAAGCGTTGTGTCTAAAAATAATTAACTATATAGCACACGTTCAAATTTAATTTATAATATTGAGAATTTGGCCTAGCGAGTGATTTGAAGAATTTTAAGATATTGCTTATGAGAGGAATGAATTTCTTTTGTAGGTAGGGATACTTGGGGCAGCTTTGAGATTGGTCCTTTTTCTCCTATTTTTTAAATGAAACTGGACCTTATCATGATATAATTAACTCCACAAACCAATTGGGAAGCTAAATTACTTTATGATAAGGCTCAATTTAATTTAAAAATAGGAGAGAAAATCCCAATTTCACCTGCCCCAATTCAAAGGTGCCCTACTTCCCCCTAGATAAATAATTCTATAAAGGCTATTATTTTTTTTCGAAGAAAGTTTTGAAATAACAAACCAACAATTTAAGGAGGTATCCTTCCCTAAAGCTATATCATAATTTTCCCACCGAGACAGAGAATGAGGTTAGTGAAAAGAGAAAAAGAAAAAACCAACTTTATAAATATTTTCCTTTTGTTTATCGTGCAGTTTGGGTTTCTCAAAAATTATCACAATCAAATTGTGTTGAAAGCAATGATGAGAGAATTTTGTGAAAAATTTAAAACAATTCTATTTGCAAGATATGCAAAAGAAAATTAGTAACCGTCCTTTATGACGAATAAGAAACAGCATTAGAAAAATAATTTTCAAATGATTTGGATAATTGGTTTGGTGGATGTTTTCATGCTGGGAGAGAGAGAGAGAAAAAAAATGGCGAATAATTTCTTATGTCCCAGCACATTATAAATACATGAATTGTAATGTTTGTTATAGAGTGTGAAAGAACACTTTGAGACATTTCTTGGTTGGTTTTTGATTTTAATTTTAGAACACCACGCGAAAATACATACGCACTTTGTGGTGCAACGTATTTTTAGATTTTGTCCGAAGAATTGTTGGTGGAGATATGGAAATTAGTTAGACTGAGACAGATCGATTAAGAGATTTTGATGACGATCTGTAGAGTTTTGCTAAACAATTGTATATAACCGCACCATGTGAGATCATCATTAATTTTCTCATCATTATTTTTCTTTCACTTTTTCTCTTATTTTCAGTCGATCCTTTTTTTTTGCAAATTGTATGTCTCTGCGCAATAATAAACTCATTAATTAGTCTATTTTTCTTTCCCATTATCTCTTTTTTTTCGCTCAATTTCGTTGATTATTTTTTTCTTTATAGTTTAACTGACGGTTTGTGCTTTTTTTTATATTAAATGTGTGAATTTTCAGGGAGTGACAGCGTGAAATGGGAAAGCTATTGCAGGAAAAAAGGCGTGTTCGAAATTCAATTATTCGACTTTATTTGCGAGGTATAGCACCCCAAGGAGTTTGATTAACACTTTATAGGGTGAATTCACACATTTTCCCAAATGGATAAAACTTTACTGAAAAAAATTTAAGAGAATGGAACTAGGATTGTAATCCCAGATTTAATATCTTTTGCCCAATTGAAATAGTAAAATCTTTATTAGAACCTGAAATAGTTTCTTACGATTTGGACATTTTTTTTACCACCCGAAGAAATTCAGAATTTTTGTCCATGGAAAATTTACCACTTTTAGCCACTTGGGCTTTATGTACCATTATGTAGGAAATATTTTATGAAATTCTTAATAGTATCACTAATCATTGCAAAATATTATGTCTTCCCAATATCCTAAACTTTGCCCTAAACCTTCTCGTCCTTTTAGACTTATTTTAACCAAATTTTTTGAGAGGGGAATGAGTAATTCTTATTAAGAAAATTCCTGACTAAACGCTTTAACTTTTTTTTAATGAAAATTTTCACATTCATCTTGTATTTTTGTTTAACTCGGAAACATTTTAATCATGTCAACTTTTGTACCGCGAGCTTGACAATAAGATAAAGCTGTTAAGAGGACAACTCATCAAGAAGAGTGGTCATAAGCCCTAAAAATGCCTTAAAAAGTGTCCACTTATGCCCATGTTCAATTTCATTATATTTTTCTAAAAACGATTAAAAATAGGAAACTTACTTTTAAGTAGAAATATGAAATATTTAAAAGTTAGCATTATTATTTTTTTTGTTGAGGGAAGATATGAGATTTTGGGAATTATGTTTTAGTCAGTATGGAATAAATAAACTACTTTTCAATCCGAATAAATATATTTTTTAACAATTTCATTTTTTTTTAATTCGTCGCTCACGAACATACTCTTTGAAAATTTTGATTATTCAAATTTTAATATGGAAGAAAACTAGTTTTGACGTTTAACTTGATGGTATACAAAATAATTCAATTTTTTATGAATTTTCGAAATATAGTTTTGTGATAAAAATTTGAAACATCTACAAGACGTATATAAATATGTACAAGTAGTTGAAAGTGTAGGGTATATTGAGCTGGGAATATATTGAAAACGCAATTTTTTTGCATATAGTTCTAAAGGAAATTTGACCTAGTCATAATTTAATGTAGATACAATTGTTTTCCCTCTTGGATCCATAGGTCCTCATCTCGAAAAGGTATTTTCGAATCACTCCACAATTGTTGTCTACATTTATATTACGTTACGCTTGTGGTAGCTCCCCCGCCACCTAACTAAAGCTTAAAATCACCCGCGTGTGGCATTATTTCTCTTTCGTGATGTTATCATCACCGGCTAGCGCCGCTTGTTCGGTTTGATCCTCGCTCACCCTTATGACGGCTTCAGACTAGAGGTTTAACTCAGTTCCCGAAGGTCTTAAAAATCTAAATAACAAGCAATTTTATTGATTTTTCAAAATCTAAATGGGTCATTTATCCTATATATCTAATCCGAAACAACAACTTCCTAAAAAAAAGCATGCATGATAAGGAATTAGAGGAGTTAAGCCCGATGGTAAAGCCTTAGGTCTGAAACCCGTATTAGGGTTAGTCGATCTTTAGACAGTTAAAGAAGAAGACCAAGAAAACACTCCCTCCCCAGAAGTGAGAGAAATAAGTACTATTTATTACTGTCCAGTCATATTAGTTCCGGGAACAAGCGAGGTGGGGTTGCGAGCAAGTGAGAGCAAGCCCCTAAGCCCACCTCCACGGAGGGCAAAGTGGATTTTAGCTCCACACATTTAAGTCAAGCTTCTTTTAAAAATATTCGGAAAAATACGTTTTCATTTACATAATTTACATTACATCATTTATAATATCGAATTCGTTTTTTTCGCTTTTCGGATACTCCTTGACACCCTACCTATCTTGTGAATATTATACCGGAAAGTTAATTATTCCCAAAGTTGTAGAGTTTTCAAGTCTTAAAAATCCTATACTCAGCATGTAAAATCTCAGCTTGATATCGCTCTCCTGTAAAGTTAACCATTCACAACTTATTCGTTTTATATTCTGATCTGTCGAAATAGCACCATCACCCATATTAGCCATATCTTCTGTTTCTGTTGACAAAAAATAATAATTCAACATTTAATGAAAATTATGAATGAAAAATATGTTATTTAAAATATCATATTTTTTATTAATTTATTAAATCTTTTAGACGATTTTGAAAGATTCAAGAGGAAAAGAATTACTATCTTAGCATTTTTCTTAGCAATTCCTTACGACAATGAAGCCCTTAGTAAAAAATTGTAGAAACAAAGTACTTTTTGTGAAAGTATTAGTGATATTAATTTTTGATAAAAAGATATACAGTTTTGACGAAAAGATGCCACATATTTCCTGAAAAAAGTCAGATTCATTAAAGAAATATTGGTAAAATATAAAGTGTACGAAGCGAGAGTTTGTGCGAAGCCTGAAAGCCTTCCCCTACAGTTGGATTTCAAGACCTTTTAGTTTGATCAAATCCGTCGAAAAAGTTTTTACATGACTGGCATATACAACCTGAGAAAGAGCTTTTCCACCGTTTTGCTCTGGAGGTTGGTCACCAACGCTAAGACGGCGGTGGACGTTAAAAATTGCACGGGATCTCAGTGAAACGAAACTGTACTTCAAAAGCATTGTTGATGAATAAATTTATCTATCTATCTATCTATCTATCTATCTATCTAAATAAGCCATCCTGTGCATACCAAACTGGAAATTTTCCCTGCCAGAAGTCTGAAGTTAAATGGTAAAATCATAAAAGTTTACCGTTTATTTACTAGCTTTACCATTGTACTATCTAAAGTTGCCTAATGTGAACAAATGAAAAAATAACGACAAAATTTGCTAAGGAATCTCGTAAGAATTTGCAACATTTAATTTTTTTTCATTCTTCACACTCTTTTCAATCTTCCAATATTAAAATATCCATTTTTATTGCTCTCATACCGTGCCTCAGGTTTGTTTGTGCCAAAGAAGAAAATGTGCCAAGTGAAATTGTTGAGAAAAATCGCGGTGAAAAGACTGAAAATACTGTCACGATAAAATTGTCATGATGTTTGATATTACTGAATTATACAGCAAAAAAATGAGATTTTGAAATTTTATGTTTGAAGATCAAGATATAAGCAATATTTTTTATCATGTAATTTTGTGCAAATTAGTTTTTTTATTAGATGGAAATTCCTCTATTAATGTCACGAAAGGCTAGATTATTTTCTATTTCTATTGAAAATTAAACTGATTATAGCAAATGGTATTGAAAAATTTTTTATCTCGGGAAAGAGGAAAAGTGGGAATGTTTCGTCTAATTATTTTAAAATTTATTCTTACAACTTGCTTCTTTTTTTTACTTCCATCATTCTTTCATTTATACTTTCTTGTCAACATTGAAGGAAAATGAGAAAAGTGGTCTTTTGCATTGTATATTGAGAAAAAAATATATAAATGAACGATGTTAGAAATGGAGAAATGAAAGATTTATAGCAATACCAGCTGATTGTGTGGATTTTCTCTGTGTCTAAATGTTTGTTATACTTTGTTGTGTCGTCATTAATTATGAATGTGTTGGCTACATATTCATCAGTATACATAGCACACACTTTTCCTCTTTTCTTTAGCTCTGGATGGATGCCAATTAATGGTATTTTCCGCTCCCTTTGGGGAATTTTGCGTTGAACCCAATTCGACAAAATGTCTGATATTTACAAGAAAATACGAGAGAATGTTCTTGATTGAGAAGGCTAACTAGTTGGATAATTAGTGGAGAACTTTTTCCCTTTAATGGTTGACTGACAAAGAATCACTAAAAATGGTTCCATATGCCGGAATATAAATCAAATAATAAGTTTGGCATAAGAAAAATTATTAATCAAGTAATTTCTCTAACATTTTGGCTAAATGTCGCTTAATTCTCGAAAGATGGGATGAACAGTTGCACCTCCTATTTATAAACATAAATACCGATAAGGGTCACGGACGTCTCAAATAAGAGAACTTATGTACTATTTTAAAGTGAAAGGGAGCTTTATAAATAGCTTTTCTTCTTCTTCCTTTATATACATTGAATATATTTTGTGCGTTGACGTGAATTAAGCAATATTTTTTTTTTTTGGCATTTATAGATACTGAAAAGTTATTAAAAATTGCTTATATTATCATGATTGTATTTCTATGATAGACGAATAATTATTCCTGTAGCTTAGTCTTTGGATAGCTTTTGGAGGGATTTATTTTTAAGCATTTGAATAAGCACCGCCTATAAATAGTTGTAAGCCGCGCCCCCTATGTGGTCAGTGTCAATAAGAACTACAAGCATAGTGAATTAAATATAGGCCCCGCCTTCTTTAAAAGCGAATAGAAATTTTTATACGTTTTAAAAAATATTCTTTTTTTTAATAAAATCCTTTTGATAGTACTATATTTTAATTATTCAGAATGTTGTTCGAAAATTACGATTATTGGCAGGAATTACATATCCAATGATTGGGCGCGGCCTCTAAGTAGGCGTGGCATGATAAAGAAGAATAATAATTTTTTATAAGTATAATTTGATTATTTTTCGTTTAATCAATTTCGTAAAAAGAATTTGCCAATGAAGACAACTTATTTTCAAAAAATCAAGCAAAATGGGGAAAATATGAAGTGTTCGAAACCAGAGTATGTTCAAAACCTGAAAGCCATCCCCTACACTTACAGTCGAAAAACTCAAAATAAATTAAAAAAGGGATGGCAAAGCATCCCAGACTTTGCGAAGTGCTCGAACTCGTGACTTTGATGCTAACCCTCTAAAGTACTTTCGCATCATTTACCGTTTATCGGTTCTCAGCCGATTTAAACCGATTTGTAAATTACTCGAAAATAATTTTAAGAGTAATAAAATTGATTTTTCGGGCAAAAATTACTTATCGGTTCATAAACGGTTCATTACCGGTTTACAACTGATTTGAACGGATTTATAAATCACTCAAAACATTATCCAAAAGGTCCAAAATAACTTAGGACTAATATAATTGAATTTCGAATAAAAATTAGTTATCGGTTATATACTTTATCGATTTGCTGATTTACTTTACTTTACTGATTTGCTTTACTCATTACTGAAAGGATTAACTAAGAAATTGATAAATTAGTTGGTACATTTGTGCATAGCACCTTTAATTTATTTTGGAAAGTTGAGGAGGCGTGGTTTATTTTTTCATTGGCGGCAGCTTATAAAAGTAGTGTATTGTTATACTATCCTCTTTTTGAACTATTCTGATTTAGGAATACAGATATTTATCAGTGGATTTATTGATTCGATATTTTAATTCTGTACAATGCTGAAAGGGATAGAAGTCTTTTGCGCACAAATGGTTTGTTAGTTTTCTTATCAGCGTAAAAGGGTTAATAGGTTGTTCTAACGACTAGTAATAATGTACAATGACTTTCTTCTGTTTACGATATAATGAACCTCTTTCGTAATAATGTCTTTCATATTCCTTTAATACTTGAGAAGGATGAAAATAAACTCTTATTTACAATAAAAATATGTATATAATAAAATGTAGAATGAATATAATTTATTATGAATTTTTGTTTTATTAAATTTTGTAAAAAAATGAATTTAATTATAACAATTCATTTCAATGCGGCGAAAAGAAAATTTTTCAAATTAAAAATTAAAGTTGTGCATCTGTTGGCATAAAATTAATGTTTTGAGAGAATTTTTCTCGAGAATATTTCATTAAAATTTAATAGTAATTGTTTTCCAGAACTTTGCTATTGTGTGTGGTGGTTGATTAAGAAATGTATCTAAATCTAGATGTTGTGTGTGTGCCAAGGAATTGTTGTTGAGATTTTGTGAGATACACTAAATTGGCTCTTGGGAAAATGCATTTGTAGAAACTTTCTACATTTTTTTTTTTAAATGGCTCTATCCTAGTTCTTCTTGATACTCTGGAGTACACGGGGGGTGTATATTTGAAATACTGAAATGGTATTTTGGCAAGTTTTTGTCATGATTAATTCAATGGGGTCACTGAATTCGGTAGTTTATCATTTGGAATTTTCTTTGGACTCCTGCCCGAGATCATTGTACTTTTTCCTTTCATTGCGCTTGGTGTACTGGGAGGTTAGACAGGAGAAGGAAGAGAAGGGGGGTATTTAGTAGTACAAAAAAAACTAGGGCCCAAGAACAAAGGCAGAAGCCTTTTGTTGGCGCCTTCCTGATCCCCGGGTATTTATACATTCAGATTGTATTGATTTGTCCGGAGCGTCCCTTTTTTGACAGACACACAATGTGCATGATGGGGGTAGTAAGAGTAATGGTGGTGATAGGGGAGGTTTAGGATTGGTGATCCAATGAGGAAAAATATATAAATATAAATGCGTGGGTTGTTGCTGGTGTAATCTACACTCTGTGAGAGATATTTCATATAGATGGAAAATCGGAATCCGCCTTTTTTCACTCCTCTTGTTGATAGTGATGGAATTTCTACTGTCGATTTTTCTGTTCTTGACAAGTTTTGTTACTAAAAAAAATGCAGAAAAAGAGTAAATAATGATTGTGTTAATCGAAGAAAGTTTGTTCGTTTAGTTTTTCTTGTGGTTAAAAACCTCTGGAGACAAAAAGTTTATTTAATGAAGTTTCATTATTCTCCCCGGAAAATGCAATTAATTATCTAAAGTTAGAACATGCTTTATTCAACTTGTGATGCAATAGACTAGTCTATGATTAGGTGCAATTATTTAATTTTAATAATTTTAATTAATTTAATTTTAATTTTAAACTTTTAAAAACGTGTTGAGGAAACTTTCAAGCGTCGCACACACTCTGGCTTCGAACACTTCATATTTTTCCCATATTCCTTTAAGGAATTTGATTTATCCATGACAATGTGTAGTCTCACATGTTCTTAAAGAATATGCCAGATTCATTAAAGGATATAGAAACAATATGAAGTGTTCGAAGCCTGAGTGTATGCAAACTTTTAAAGCCTTCCCTTATAGGTAGGGTAAGTGTGCCAAATTCCGCCCAGCTTGCAATTCTGGCCACATTTTTTGTTCCTCGAAGTTCCAAGAACTTTTAGTTTTTACATACTCTAAAGATTATACAATGCAAAAGAATAACAAAAAATGTAGCTTCGACAAACGAGTTGACGTGAAAAAGATATTGGAAGAATTCCCGAAGGGCAAGAAACTATGAGAGTGAAGGTGGCCGAAATAGGACACCAAAGCTATGTCTATATTTTAATTCATTATAAAATGTATTAAGAATAATTTTAAAGTAAACAAAGACGATAAACTGTCTACAAGGTTCTAAGCAACACTTCTAAAGTAGAAGGAATGAAAAAAACAATTTCTATTAAAGATAGGGTAAAGGCTCATAGTTTGGTCCAGTCTGCTTATAAACATCGATGTTCCAAGTTTGAAGTGCGATAATTTCAAGACTAATTGACTTTTCTTGTTACTCTCTTTTCAGAAGGGTTGTTTAGAAATTTAGCAAGCCATTTATCGTCTTATTTTTATTGAAATTAGTTTTAATACGTTTAAAAATGAATTGATATGTAGAGGTGAATTTGACTCTTATTTTGGACAACTTTGTTATTAATTTGGACAACTTGGCTGTAAATTTGGACAGCTAATCCGCCTCAACAGGATGCCCATTGTTCTTCATTTCATGAACCAATCTTACCAGTCCTCTTCCTGTTCATGTAAGGGAAACGTAGAATGCCACAAGAAGCCCGGAAACTTTCCATATCATTCATTATAAAGTGAGTTGACTTCGGTACTCCAAGTACGTGCGAATTCGCTCATTCCCAGGCCTTTCCGGGGGCCTTTCAAGACATTTCTCGCTACATCTCTTTCGTAGAGATGATGCTCCTTTGTTTCTCCAGGCATTTGTCCAACCTAGTCATCACAAAAGCTAAAACTTCACGAAATTTCGAGAGAAAAACACCTGTCCAAAATAATAAATATCACCTCACTGGTAAGTGCCTTTAAAAAATTCCAATTTTGCACACGAAAAATCTAATTCACAAGGCAAATCTCACTTAAGGTCAAATGTACAAATCACCACTAATCTGAATCAACACAATTTTCAATGAATATTCAATTACATCACTCAAAAAAGCGAAGAAACATTGTTAGTCCTTCACCACAGCTAAATAAGACTGATGTAAACAAGAAGTTCTGTCATATTTCTCGTAAGCAATTGCTCACACTGAATTTTCAACAAAGCAATTTCAACTCAAATCCTATTCAAAATTTAACGTATTTAGTATTAAAATTTTCCAAAAAGAACAAATATTTAGAAAGCATTCATTATTCATCAAATATTGGAATAAAAATCCATCATTTTAATCAATTTATTTTTAGTGTCCAATTTTATCCCCAAAGTGTCCAAAATAAGAAACTGGACAAAATTATGAGCCTTTCCCCTATTACATTTCAAACTTGAGACTTTGGCGCTTGCATGCAACTATGCCGAAATTTGGCACACTTACCCTACATTTATTAAAAGAAAAACCAAGAATGGTAGAGAATTAGCCAAGGCTGAAAAACTGAGATAACAATGAACTAAAACAGATTGAATTAAAAATAAAATGTAAACATACAAAATATATTTTGGATAAAAGGCCACAATAAAGTGATATTTACATATTTTATGACAAAATCTTTCAATTTTACCGTGCCAAATTATTTTAAAACGTTTGTTTTAATTATTAAGAAAACGTTGATAAAATTACCCAAAATTATAATTCTCTTTTAGCATCCTAAATCGATATTCTGATGAATAATTAATTATTTGTAATACTATGAAAATATAATGCCATTTTTTGAATGGCAAAAGTTGGAGGAATCCCATGAGAAAACCTTAGTAAAATATGTCAATACTGTACCCAACACTGCCAAATGATCTTATTAATGCATACACATATACAGTGTGAATTTAGAAATTTATAACTATAGAGGAGAGGTGACGAATTTTTCTCAGGTGGTCGAGTAGCATTAACAAAATATAAATGGTGTATACATTCCCACGTGGAGAATGACGAGGGTATTTCTATGAATTATTTAATGTATTTTTTTCTCATACAATTTTGGAGGTGGATGAGAAAATCAATAAATTTGAGTCACACAGTTAATAGAATTTCCCAATTCTTTTTTGGTTATTTTGGTAAAGAAAAATTGGGATAAAACATTTCTCGAGGAATTCTATTTAAATCTCAATAAGTTCCATCTTAAAAATACATTTTATTTATCTTTTGTTTAATTTTATTATTTTCCAATTTTTATGTGATACAGTTCAGAGTTTTTTGAAAAACACAGAGTTTTCACTTTACCATGTAAAAAAAATTGCAGATATTACACCGCGGCTCAATCAAATTTACTCGTAATTCTTGCACAATTTTGGCGAGGATTATGAATTGTTAATTTATAGATATGTTTTAATGGGGTCCCGGTCAAAATCCCGAAAGCCAAAATCGCGAACGCCAAAATCCCGAGAATGAGACTCATAGAAGAACCTAAAGACTTGACCACTGATGAAGGCTTAGAGACTGAGCCGAAAGCTCTAGATGAAGTTGATGCATTTTCCCTGAGTGATTTTCCACTTCCGACGATTTCCGGATCCCCATTGATAATTTTTTAATCACCTTCTATGGATGTAATTTCCCTTAACTTTCGCTGCCCCCTTAATAATAAATTCACAAATTAGCTCAAAAATTTAGGCAAAATACCTTGATTTTTTCATAGCAACTTGTATAAGAAACAGAAACAGTGGCAGCTGTCGTGTTCTCACGAATCTCATGCGTGCAATGCATTTTTCAGTTATTCTTTGATTGCAAAATACCGACTTACGCTTCATAGACTTCCCAAATGATCACATAATCCGCATTAATAACTTTTTGATGGAATATCAAAACATTTAATTCTTTTTTTTATTAAGATTTAAGATTTTTATTACTTTTAAGAGAGTTGGCCGCCTTTCAGTACTGCTTGGTCCGGCTTTCAGTGTCGGCCGAAATTTTAAATTTTATCCTATACAGAAAAAAATATTTCGTAAATTTGTTCGTAAGTTTTTGTCGATTACTATTAGGAACTTACGAAAAGCTCATAGTCGGATAACCCACAAAAAATCGTAAAAGTTCGCACTTTTTTTTTCACAAACAGTGTTTGCTATTCGGTCATTCGACGAGCGCTTTTCTGTTTTTTTTTTACAAATATTTGTACGCAAATGTTCCTAAACACACAAAAGATGTTCGTAAAATTTGGTTATTCGTTCGCCAAATTTAAGTCAGTAAATGAAAACTGTACAAACAAATGTTTGTATAAAAGAAAAAATATGCTTGTCTAAATGCTCAAATTTCGAACAATGTTTGTGAAAAATACAAATTTTTACGGACTTTTTGGTTGGTTAAACGATTTATGTTTTTTTAAGTCCCTATTAGGAATTCACAAATATTAATAAACAATTAAGAATTATTTTTTTCTGCTTATGTTACTTAAAAGCGCAAGTAGAGTAGGATGGAGTCACCGCTTATGGACGTTATACACTTATGGACAGTTTGCAAATATTCTTACTTAAGGTCTTACTTAAAACAGAATTAAAAAATTCACGAAATTGCTAATCACATCATAAACTGATAATTTTATGCTTTTTCTAAATCTGTTTTAGATAAGAACTTAAAGTTTTTACACACTGTCCATAAGTGTATAACGTCCATAAGTGATATATCCACTCCACCATAAGTGTAGGGGAGACTGGGGCAAAAAGTCACAAATCGAAAAATTCAAAATTCAATATCTTCTAAGGTAAAAAAGATAGCGGCTTAAATTTTTTTCTATAGATAGCCTCCATAGACCTTCTTCAATGTCGTAAGTTTCTTAGAATTCGAACAAGGAATTTAAAAAAAAAATATCGAAATTTTTAGCCCTATTTTTGAAATATTTTCCTTGCAGAAGATAACAATTATTACCTACTTATTTTCCAAAATTGATGAACTGGTGAATATTTTCCTAAATAATTTGGATTCTTTGAATACGAATCTGCTATCTATTTTAGAATTTCACAAAAGTTCTTTTCTCCAGAAATCCTTTTATTAAAAATGGCCACTTGGGGTAAAAAGTAACAAAAGGTATAGGGCAAAAAGTAACAAAAAGCGAAGCAATTTCTGATGTCTCACAGCGAAAAGAAACGTCATTACCATGTCTTGCCGCTTGTTGTTTGCATTGGTCAAACGATTTGCAGTCTTTTGTGTGTTTTTTCTAAAAGAACTTGAAAAGCGCTTTTCTCGTTTTCTCACTTTTCTCGTAGAGAAAACGATGTTTTACAAAGGTGTAAATTATTTTTTCAAATTTACGGAAGCCCGTAATGAAGCGAATCAAAATATGTTAATACTCCATGTCTGGTACTATTTGCCCCAGCATTTTTGAGAATAGTCACAAAATTACCTTGAAGATTGGCTGAGAAATTGACCTTGAGAAATTGGCTCGATAAACGTATTTCCTTACAAAATAGAAGAAAATTGCTTTCACAAAGTTATAGAGCGGTAAATTTCCTATAAAACTGCGCTAATTAGAAATTTTTGAAGCGCTCGAGTAGCTGTAAAAAAATAAAATATCCGTTTTGTGACTTTTTGCCCCAGTCTCCCCTACTTATTGCTGAAGCGATAAAATAATGCTATTTAACCTAAAACTGCTGCAAATGAAAAGTTCTCAGTCAAATTTTTTTTTATGTCATTGTGGTTGATGCAAACACCAGCAATGTGAAAAAATATTGTTCTATTTCTTGGAATTCGAGAAAAAGCACTAATAAAGTTATTAATTGTGACGGTTTAATATAATTTCATTTCAAACTTTGACTTTTTTGTGTTTTAAAATTCAATGAAAATATTGAAAATTTTCTGAGCAATAGAAACATTTTCTTCAAAAAGAAATCTAATTAATATGATTGGTATGGCTTTGATGTTCGAAGTCTTGGTAATTTTTTATTGATTTTCTCTCTTCATTATCTTTCTGAAGTCATCTGAATTTTTTTTTTAAATAAAAACGAACATGGAAAATTATGTTTCTTCTAATTTAGAGGAAAAAAAACCGCTGTGAGGGAAATGTTTTGATGAACGCTTCATTTCACATTGACGAAGTCGCCTGGTAATGTAGTCTTATGAATTAAATATCAGCGGCAGTTTTGCCCCCTACAGCAACCTCCTCTTGTTTAATCAACTTCAAGGGTGTATTAAATTTTCAATTAAAGTAGAAATGAGTGATGTCATAATTCATTCTGTGACACAAGAAACACCTTTTTGTGGGGGGGTCTTTGGAGTTCTACTTTTGAAAATTGTTGCTGAGAAAATAGTTGACAGGGGTTGAGTAAAAAAAAGGCTGTGAAAGCTTCCCTGAAACACGCATAACAAGAAACTCAGCCATGACAATAATGTTGGGAGATGAGAGTTTGTCTTCCATCATCAATAAGCTTTTCTTATATACCTTTCTTCAAAGATTGTATGTCTATCAACGTTTTTCGTTTGAGTGATTCTCTTGGGATCTTGTGGAGTGGTTAACGAAGACATAGAGTTGAAAAGGGGTGGTTGAGAGAGTGCAAAGAGTTGGATCTCTACAGAATAAAAAGCACAAAAAAGCTTTTGCTCCTTTTCCATCTTTTAGTGTGTAAATTTGTGCGCATGGCATATACTGTATATAAACTAAAATCTATTTATTCTGCACATTGTGTTGTACATTGCTGATGGAACACTTAAGTGACACACAAATTTTGACACTCTGTGCAATTCTAGACTTATTGCAAAATCATGTACTAAATTTCATTTATTCGTTTTAAATATTTCATGGAGTAATTTAAAGTTGTGTGACAGAAAGGATATCGTGCAGAAGATATATAGCCTTTTCCGAGCTTTCAGGTCAAGTTAATGGTTGAAACGGAATTATTACATCGGGTTAATAGGTTATTGCTGGAAAATTATGAATTTAATATTCATCACGAAAAAAAAGCTTCATATAAGTTTTATAATATTGCAAATGCAACATATTTTAATTCAAAGTTACTTTGAATATTTTATAAATTTTCTATCACGAAATACTAATGAATAATTTTTATTAAAAACCCTTTGAGAAATTGAAATATAATTACATATTCGTTTTTTTATCGAAATTTGAAGTATATTTTTTTTTAATAAAATTTCTTCATTTGGAAACTCGAGAAACTGCTTTCAGTATAGGCTTTTAATGAAAATTTCTTGAAAATACTTAAATGATAGTTTAAATTAGGAAAATTTTGAAAGACATGAATAACACAAATTCCAAATACAAGTTCTCCAATTTCTCTTCACTGGAATCTTTGGCATTTAATTTCCTACTGGCAGGAAGATTTTATGTCTTTATTATACAAACTTTATAGGTTCAAGAGGCTATTGGGTTAGTGAACCGATTAATTGCATATTTTGGGGAATTCGAGTTAGGACTTTGGTTGGAATGAATTCTTATGAGTATTTGATACGTATCACTTGTACAGTTTACACATATCTCGAAACAGGAATAGGTGTAAGGATCAAGAAGAGAGAAAATAACGTCAATAGGGTTAGTGCAGACGTTACAATGGATATGTCGACGCATTTGAGGAATGCATTTCTCACTGTAAAAGGAACAATTTCTCGCTCTGGTGCCTAAATGATTAGATCATGAACCAACCCTATTGCTAACTCAGAAATCTAAAGAACCTAAAAGCCTAGACACCTAAAGAATCTTAATAAAAATTGCTCCGAGTGCAATGTGTAGACACCTTAAGAGACACAAGATTTCTAGAGAAAAATTCAAAAACTAGTTTATTTGAAGTATCGGTCCTGGTCAGTTACATATTTTTGTCATCCCTTTGGCTGCCCATGGATACCTCGACGATAAAACGACACGTCCTTGGACCGGAATCATTAATACACACAACTTTTCACTTCTCCAAAATTGGTGACGTATACTGTTCAGGCACATCAAGAAAAATAAACCAGAACAATTGGTAATTGAAAGGTGTTAGGTCTGAAAAATACAGCAGGGGTAGTAGCACAACTCATTATAGCTTTTGATCATAATTTTTTTTACCGATTTTTCTCGGTTTTTGACTAATACATGATCGAAATTGATCAATGGTAACGCCTATTGATAATATTTCTTGGTCTAAGTAACTAGGATTATGCATGATTCTCCGTTGATCCCATGGTTGTGTATTCGATTCGATTTTGATACTTTGATAAGGGAAAACTACGATATTTTATATTTGAAATACTCGAATCATACCCCTTTTTATCGCCCGTAGTAATTCGATGTTAGATACTTTTTCTTTCATGCCGCAAAGGCAAAATTTCAGAAGTAGTTTTTTGAATTTTTGTGTGTCTTTCAGTCAAACCCCTAAATACGCATTTTCCTCCATTTGAATATTTCCTGTGGCATGTAAATGCTTAAAAACTCATTGGAGAATCATCTTTAATTTTCCCGCAGGCTAATTTTATGATATTCATCCAGTAATGCTTTCAGATCGGCGACATAAATTGTTTTTGGTCTTTTGGTTTGTCCGTCGAATTCTCCATTTTATAATGTTTAATTTAAACTGATTTTCTTAGGTGTTTTTCTGTGGTTGATGTTCATTGTAAGCCTCTTTAATCAAATGACGTGCTTTACTTAAATATTTATCCAATTTAAAGTTCAAATGTACAACTTTCCGCAGATAGAGGTTTTTTTTTAGCACAAAAGCCAAAATATTAGTTGTTAGATTTTTTTTTAGTTGCGATATCTACCGATACTGTGAATGATTATTTTTGACGAATGACTAACTTAGAAAATATAAAAATAATTTCGGACATGCTAAGTAATCTAAATGCGCAAACTTAAACAAATTAACCGATTGGATCCGGTTCACATTTCTCAGAAATTCCAAAGCCTTGTGTAGAGCGTATAGCCCATTCGACAGTTGTTAACCCTGTCGGCGGCCAAACCCACCAATCCAAATCGTTTACTCCTTTCACACGCCCAACCCCTACCATCCCAAGGCGGGTGCTGAAGATTGTTATATGGTGCTCTTGTTGCTTATGGCAATTACCACTAGTACTTCAGTAAGTGAACATCAGTCACTGTGGACAGTTCAATCCGAGGAAGTTGAAAGATAGGTGGCACCTTCAGTTCCCCATTTTCCCTTTATAAGTTATATAAATATTTCAGTGAGCCCCATCAAGGCTTACACTTGTTAACAAGCCAAAACATGATCCAATTCGGTTGAAAAATACGCTTTATTGAGCCTTTTTAACTTTTCATTATGAAGAACGCTTATTAGGAGTGATTCAACGGAGTTTTCATATTTTATGTATAAAATGTCTGCCTAGATACTATAAAATATATCCAAAAACGACAAAATCGCAAGACGCGTTTTCGAACAATCCCAAAAAACATAGTTTTGATGAGGAAGGGAAAGAGAGGGGGAAATGAAGGGAATTTTAATGGTCCCAGGGGGTCCCCCGAAGATCCCAAGTAACTATCTCTAACCGTTTGGCCTCTAAGCGTGGCAATGGCCAAACACACAGATGCTCGATCTCAGTGGAGTTCGAGCAGTATCAATGCTGACAGGGAATCAAGACATAAGTTCACAAATAATTTAACTTTAATTTTGCAATAAATTCATTACACTCAGAAAAATATTCGAGTAAAACCCTTATATTAAAATAACTCGTTTCAGGAGTTAAAATAACTCGTTTCAAGAGTTAAAATAACTCGTTCCAAGAGTTAAAAAAATCTTTTTTTTTTTTTAAGTTAAAATTACTCTTTTAAAACACAAAATGGAATAGATTTTGCAATTTTTTTGTTTTTTTTATTTTATCATTTTCTTTATTAATATTTTCTTTATCTCAAGTTCTCCATGTTCCGAGCGAAATATCACATATGATGCACTGCACATGTCTTCATGAAGCAGTGTTAGGCATATTTCTAATTGATGATCCATATGAACTTTGTCACACGAAAATTTTCTTGACTGAAGTATATTCTTAAAACGAAAACACTTAAGCATATACTTCAGTCGAGATGAAATTTTATATCGAAAAAGAGTAATAATTACATCGATATCCGACGAATTAATTCAACTCACACGAAGAGTTGTTTCAACTCTATTTACTAAATTTTACAAGAGAAAAGAGTAACAATTACATCGATATTCGTAGAGTTAATTCAACTCTGCCATAGAGTTGTTTTAACTTTTTAGGTTTTTTCTTAGTGTAGGGTGGCATTAATTGGGGCATAGCATAAAATAGTTCTTCTACCCTACATGTACATTGCAATAAAAATATCTGCATTAAAACAAAACCCGTAACGTTACGTTTTGTGAATGGCAGTGAATGTTAAGCCTTGTTTTTAGAGAGTGTACTCATGAACTGACTCTGCAATGAGTGAGCTCAATAACCTCTGGATTTAGTCATAGAAAATATATTTTTTTTATATTTAATTTATTTTACGCCTTTATAATAGGCAAGGGTATTTTTTCATCGTTTCTATTCTGCAAAGTCTGGAAAGGTGCCCTGTTGTTTTATATACTGCTCTTTCGAATTTACAGGGGCTTAACTCTAAACACATGTGTGCTTTTGCGGAATAGCTTATTTTGTCTCTTTTTCTCTGTTTTCTTTTTAAAGTTGATGAGGAATAAAAGCTTTAAATATATTCTACTCAAAAAATCGATACTCGAAAAATCGAGTTGTGGTTGACAGAACACGATTACAGTTAGTTGCTTTCTGGAAGTAAATGTGTCTTAAAGGGTAATTATGGTAAAGAACTTAAAAACACCAAGTACTTGAAGAAGTGTTAACTTTCTTGCTATGAGAAATAAATAATTTAGTGCTGACAACCAAGAGTAGACTTTTCCCATTTAGTTGGAAATCTCATGTTTCGATATATGGAGTTAATGTCTTGAAATGCAATGAAAATTAGGAAAAGCGAAATATTTCATTCACGTACAATAGCACACATTGATGCTCGTTAGAGAACCATGTTTCGTCCATAAATGTTTCTTTTGACCATTTTGCAGTTATTTGTTTTCATTGCATGTTGCAGTGGTTGTTGAATGGATTGTATGTTGTATCATATTTACCCCAGATTTCAACCCTTGTTGGATGTCCTTTGGTGCACTTTGTGGCCACAATTGTGGTGCAAAAGTAAGGATAGGGTATTATGTGTCGTGGGCAGAAATGAAGAAAGTGACTTGCATTGTAATACAAATTAATGTGCGGACAGTGGAGTTTATTAGGTGGACTAATTGTTGACTATAGAGCTCCTTCTCTATATTGCCGCATCGTCGAAAGAAGAGCTTTCATGTGTGACTGTATTGTTTCGAGGGGAGGGCTTATGAATTGATGATGAATCCAGGTCATGGTGATATATATAGGGGTTAAAGTACTGCAAAAGAGCATGTTATATGGTGGGAAAATCATTTCCATTGCAGAGGGGTCTATGACACATTTTATTCTTCTAAATCCTCCTCTATACACAGAAACATTTACACACAATTTCATCCATATTCACTTATACTTATACTTCTCTTCAAATTTTCTATCATTTGTAGGGGAAAGTACTCTCCCTTCGAACGTTCTTGCCTTCGAATAATGTGAATTTCTTTTGGTTTTTCTAAAAGATTTACACATTTCTATCAAATAATACTTAGTTTATTATGAATTACGAGTCTCCTCCAAAAATAGAGAGCCTAGTGATTCGTTTTTATGCTCTTATAAGAAAAATTGAAAATGGACCCATAGCTTCATTTTAATGTTGAATTTTACATGTGTTTTATTCCCATTTAAAATGATTTTTGTAAAAAAGTGACTAGTGTGAATGATAAAGAATTAATTAACGTTCATTATCGTCATCATAGTTTTTCTCGAGAAGGATACCATATTTGTGGGTGGTGGATAACTTGCAAAACCACCCATACCTTGCCTTTGAATTTAAGAATTTCATGCCTTCGAATGCTTATCTAGTAACACTACCGCCATTTGATTATTTGGTTATTCCACAACCTCACATTTTTTGAATTTTTTGCTTCACATTGCGCTACTTACTTAAAAGTAGGATTATTCCATGTATCGTGAGGAAAATAGCAAATTTTGCAACTTTACTTTCATTTCACCCCAATCAGAAAGGAGATTGTGTGGTGTATTGTTTTTCTGAGAGTCCGGAAATGATGATCTGATGAAGATGTTTAAAGTTTTCAAGTCGGTACATGGCTAGTGTTATTTCATTGCTCACCATGGTGATCTTGCAGGATCACAAAAAGGCAAGACATTTGATTGATATCATTTAGGAAACAATTTCCAATATTTTGTTTCTATCTCTTTCCGGAAACAAAATAGGGTAAGTGTGCCAAATTTCGACATAGTTGCATGCAAGCGCCAAAGTCTCAAGTTTGAAATGTAATATCTTTAATAGAAATTGATTTTTCATTTCGTCTACTTAAGGAGTGTTGCTGGGAACCTTGTAAAGAGCTTACCGTCTTTATTTACTCTAAAATCATTCTTAATACATTTTAAAATGAATAAAAATATAGACTTAGTTTTGGTGCCCTATTTCGGCCACCTTCATTCTCCTTGCCCTTTAGGAATTCTTCCAATATCTTTTTCACGTCATCTCCTTTGTCGAAGCTACATTTTTTGTTATTCTTTTGCATTGTATAATCTCTAGAGTATGTAAAAACTAAAAATTCATGGAAATTCGAGGAACAAAAAAGGTGGCCGGAATTGCAAGCTGGCCGGAATTTGGCACACTTACCCTAACCTCAGTTTATTAACTTCAAAATGGCATGAAGTATCACCCTTTTTACAGTCGTATTTTAGGGTTGTCATATCGATAATATGGCTTTTCCAACAATTTATTCCTATTGGAAAAGCAGTATTTCAGAAAAATTGGAAAATATTCTTTTTGTTAGCGTTTTTCACTGCAGTGATAATTTTAGTGAGTAGAGTGAGTGTATTAGACCTCCTGCTAATCAATAATAGATCGTTTAGTGTTTCCACAGAAATATTTTCAGAGAAAATTCTAGATTCAAAGGCATGTACCGTCACATTCGAAGGCAAAAATTGTACCATGCCTTGGACCAATTCGACGTAGTATTTTTATTTACCTCGTAAAAGGATACAAAGGGATTTTGAATGGTAAGTGATATAAGCATAGGGTCTCAGTAAACTAGAGATTTTTTCGGTGTAATAAAAATTGGGATTCATTTTCGATTTTCCCAGAAAAAAATTCATCAAGTTTGAACTTCATATTTCTGGTCCAACCTAGAGTACTTTCCCCTACTCCCGAAAAACTTTCTCTCCTCTTTCTCTTGTGGCTCTTGAGGAAGCATTCCCATATATATATATATATATCTGTATATATACTTGCACTCTAGTAGAGGGAGATTTATTGATTTTTCTCAGTACTACTCCACTAGGGGTTTGTTTTTGAGGGGGTGGCACACAATTCACCCAGTAAACGTGGAATTTATACATATAGCTTAAGTGGAAAACTTTGCAGTGGAGACGCCTGGTTGCAATGTTTCACGTTGAGTGAAGAGAGGGCGAGAAAAGGAAGAGAGAAAAAGAGGAAATGGAAGATATGGGTCAGAAGAAAAGTCGAGAGACAATGAAATAGCCAAGATGGGAAATTTATACTTCTTTCTTGTGTAACTCTTATAGGTGAACAACATCAAGAGAAAAACTATGTATATTATTATAGGTATCTGTGCGAGAAATGAAGTATCATACCTAAATTACTACAAATTTTATTTCCTCCCTGAATGCCATTCTTATCCCGGTACCGTGGCTCAATTCAATTAATTTTGCAATAATACATTATAACACCAAAAACCATTGGAGATAGGATTTAATTAAAGTTTTAATTTGTTGAACAACTTACTTGAAAATTCATAAATGAAATTATCTTTTGCAATTTGGTATTGCAATAGAAAAGGGATAAACCAATTTATGGATTTGATGGTGCATATAGGACCAAAAGAGAACTGTGGTAAAGTCAATTTATAGGGAAAGGGATTCAGCAATATAAATCTTACCCTTTGCGGATTTGCATAAAGCCTTTGCCTTATGGTTTATGAATTTTTATCTTATGAACGGCGGAGAATTTAGAAAGCAAATTAAGTTATTCTCATTCAGGATTTTGGTCAAGATATGGTATTTGGGATTAAACATTCATTTCATATGCGCAATATCTTTACCTCGACAATACATTTGTGTTTGGGCTAGATCCCAAAGCGATTTTTATGGGATTAGGGTTGTGAAACGTGTTGCTTGCGGACGTGTTTCATTAATTTTATGTCGATTTGTTATTCTGTTAAGAAATATATTTGAGAAAATATTTTTTAGTGCATTTTAAAATTATAGAATTTTGTCAATAGGTATCAGGTATGTTGTGCAAAGATGATTGGCAATGCAAATGCAGGAATAAATTGTTTGGATTTTAATACATGACGTATTTTACTTAGGTAAAACAATATTAATCTCATAAATTATTTAATTCAAAATATCAACTAATGCAGGGAGAAATGGAGCATCTTTCTATTGGGGTACTTTTAAAATTGGACTTTTTCTCTACTTTTAATTGGTCCTGGACCTTAGCATGATATAATTTAGATTCACAAATCAATTGTGAAACTAAATTTCATTATGATAAATTTAAGTTAAATTAAAAAATCAGAGAAAAGACCCTATTTCAAAAGTGCCCCAATTCAAAGGTATCCCACTTCATCCTATTGCTTATTTAGAACCATTTAGAATTCTTTAATATACGGAACTGTAGAACTGAGCAGTATAAATTAAATTTAGTCCTCACAATATCAAAATTCGATTAAATCAAATTTTTGAATGCAAGAGAGGGAGGAGATTATTAGGTGAATTTTGACAATTTTGTATTTTGAATTATCTGAATTCACAGATTTTGGCAGATATACTTAGGTTTTTGCTGATCAAAATTTGGATTTTTGCTGACCAATTTAAATTTGTCAAATTGGTTTTGACCGAATTTGGTTACAAGACGTTTTACTTCAATAAATCAATACAATAAAATGATGAAACATATCGTCTGCAAAAAAAGAAATTTGGTCCATAAAGTGTCCGGCATACATGGTAGACACTAGTTAAATTTCGTGAAATCGAAATTTACATACATGACAAGATTTAAAGCGTTATAATAATCTTTCAATGTTCTGAAGTAGTTTAACTCTGCTAAAGACCTTGTGTTGACTATTTTAAGTTTTTGAACTTATAAATATGTTATTAAAATTGTGTAATGAATTCCACGTTCTATTATATTTTTGTGTAAGTTTCATAAAGTCTCAAAATAGTTTAAATCCATTATCTCAATTAAAAAAAAACAAATTTTTATATTCAAAACATTCTCCAAATGAAATTTTTTCTCTATTCCAAATGGAAACGTCATTATTTTCATGATAAATACAGCACTAAATTATTATATTTATATATTTTCTATACCATAGTTTCATTATTTAGTTAATTTTGCTCCAAATAAAGCGAAAATCCATTCATATTCACAAATTTTACTTTGTTAATTTCTGAGAAAAATTAAAAGTGTACCTTTTCACCATTGAATTTTTTATCGATCGACCATGTTTTCCAATGAAAAAGATAATGAGGTGACTCTTGTTTATTCGTTTTGTTTAATATTTATGTCATATTTCTGGCTAATTTTAGTTAAATTAAGTGCTAATCTTTATTGTTAACGGTACGTGAAGTTTTCAAATGAAATAATTACCTATTTCGTGAACAAAAAGGATTTTTCTGAAGTGTCTGCAAATGCTTCAATAGGAAACCCTGGAAATATGATTCTTTTGGAGAGATTTTCTTATTGTTTCAGATGAGAAGGGAGAAAAGACCAGGAATAAGTACAAATCCTGCTCTCAAGAGCAACTCAACAAGGTTTTGGAAACCTTTCGTCGCGGTTTCACTTACACTGTTTGTCTTCAATTAGAAACTTTGTCTCCATTTGGATTAATTTGTTTCCAATAGAAGCATTTTACACTTGTGTGTTTTTCTTGTATTTAAGAAGTTTTCAAATTATATTTAAAGCATTTTCACTAAACAGTAACATGCTAGAAGAGTCAAGGAGCAAATTTATGTAAGTTATTATACTTCAGAAAAAAATTTAACTTAATGTGCTGAATCTTCTGTCAAAGTTAAAGCGTCTGGAAATGGTTTTGAATTAGGACATTTATTCTAAACTGATCCAATTTAACATGTAATTGCTCTATATCGGGGGAATTTTATGCATTCTGTCACTCAGGTTAAATCATCTTTCCCACAAGAGACCAATGAAATTGAAGGATAATTGTTCGTATTGTTACGATGCTTGGGATAGGGTATAACATGTCAACCTCTCGCAACCACCCTCAATTGACTCACTAAGAAAGGGACGCCAAGATGCGTTCCTGGTGGGTCTAGAAAAAACGCCAGAAGTCCTCTTGTAGACTTACATTTATATTTCATTCTTCTTTAATTCCCGAGAGCCCAACAGGCCACTTTAAATACTGAGTAGTAGGGAGTTTAGTAGTACACAGAAAAAAATATTTTGTAAAAATGTTCGTAAATGTTTGTGAATTCCTATGGCGGAGTTACAAAATGCTCGTGAATCGTTTAACCCACAAACAAGTTCGTAAAAGTTTGTACTTTTTTCACAAACATTGTTCGTAACATGATCATCTGACGAACATTTTTTGTACTTTTACAAACATTTGTTCGTAAATGTTCGTAAATACACAAAAATGTTCGTAAAATTTTGTCATTTGTTCGTAGATGTTCGTAAAATGTTCGACAGGTAAACAAACATTTACGAACAAATGACAAAATTTTACGAACATTTTTTGTGTGTTTACGAACATTTACGAACAAATGTTTGTAAAAGTACAAAAAATGTTCGTCAAATGATAATGTTACGAACAATGTTTGTGAAAAAGTACAAACTTTTACGAACTTGTTTGTGGGTTATACGATTCACGAGCATTTTGTAACTCCGCCATAGGAATTCACAAACATTTACGAACATTTTTACAAAATATTTTTTTTTGTGTAGGGAGAACTCTCTAGTTTTTAGAGAGAACTCACGGACAAAAAGGGACCTATCTTCAAACTCGAAACTTTCTAAACTCGAAATTTGCACTCTTATAGTTGAAATCATTGAAATTGTACAGTAGAGTTCCTCAAATTTGAACATTTGGGGGGTATAGATGACATTTCTCACTCCTGAAATTTGAACAATATTTTCAAAAATGCAACGGAATTCATGTGAAATGCACTTTCACTAAATTAAGAAAAGTAACTTTAGAAAATGTATCAATGTAATTTATTGTGAAATAAATTGAATTTGTTGAATATATTGAGGAAACATTAGAGAAAAATGTTTCTAATTCAGATTCCACGCAAAACTTTTTTCATGTAACCCCAAATTTTACATTTTGAATTTCACCGTCGTTCAAATTTGAGGAACTCGACTGTATATACGTTGCTTGCAAGAATTATAACCTAAAAGCGAAAAATTGTTTTCTTACGGAAAATCATATAAAATTGTAACATCATTAATACTGTATCCCATCTATAATAAATTAACTGTCAAAATTTTATAATCGATAGCGCAATTTAAAGGCCTCATAAAATTTCGTGACTTTTCAAAACATCAAAAAAAACTTCATGAGAACGCCGCTGGTAGCGCTAAGAACGATAAATTAAGTATCTTTAGATCCTCATTTTCATTTTTGATAAAATTTTATTCTATATACATTATTTATTTATTTTTATTATTTTAAAGTTTTCTCTTCAAATGTATAATACCCAACGCACAACAACTTTTGTTTGTAAACATATTTTCAATATTTCCCATGAGAATGATCGAGATGACTAGATCTAGATCTCACTCACTCTCATTATAATGTCAGAAACATGTTTACTAAACAAAAGTTATTATTATGGCATTATGCCCAACGCACAATAAATTTTGTTTTGTAAACATGTTTTTGACATTTCAATGAGAGATCTAGATATCTAGTCATCTCGCTCCTTCTTATAGGAATTTTTAAAAACATGTTTACAAACAAAAGTTATTGTGCGTTGGGCATAATAGTAATAATATTAAAAAATTAAATTGTTAATGTACGGCTAATATAGGGTAAGTGTGCCAAATTCCGGCCAGCTTGCAATTCCGGCCACCTTTTTTGTTCCTCAAATTTCCATGAATTTTTAGCTTTTACATACTGTAGAGATTATACAATGCAAAATAATAACAAAAAATGTAGCTTCGACAAACGAGATGACGTGAAAAAGGTATTGGAAGAATTCCTAAAGAGCAAGGAACTATGAGAATGAAGGTGGCCGAAATAGGGCACCAAAGCTATGTTTACATTATTATTCATTTTAAAATGCATTAAGAATGATTTTAAAGTAAATAAAGACGATAAATTGTCTACAAGGTTCTAAGCAACACTCCTTAAGTAGAAGGAATGAAAAAAAAGTTTCTATTAAAGATATATTACATTTCAAACTTGAGACTTTGGCGCTTGCATGCAACTATGCCGGAATTTGGCACACTTACCCTATGTGCATTACAAGCGAATATTGATTAAAAATCGATATTAGCATAATAAAACTCTGAACTTATGCTAATTTATTTTCATAATTGTTGACTCTTTGGTTATGTATGATCTAATTACTCTCACATTTATATAAAGCCACATATTTTACGGTAATTGCATTATGCTTTTATTATCGCAAATGAAAAAAAAGTTAGTAAATCAAAGAATTATTCTATTAACGTGAAATATTGCTGGGAAAGTTTACTACTGGAAATTTAGTAATATTAAAACACATTTGAGAAGCAATTTGCGAGTAATTTGTGCTTTATTTCCAGGAGATTTTGTGTTTCTCTTAAATGTCAGCCTTTCGATTCCTTGGCATGATTCTCACGAAATTGTGCCAAACAGCACGGACGTGTTTCTATGATATTTGTCCTGATAAATTAAAATGTCTTACTGGAAAAATATGATATAGACCTGATAAAGGAAAAGTTGAAGATCTCTTCAATAATGTGATTTTTTTTGTTTTTTCTTTTTCTCTTTAAAGGTGGTACTTGTGTTTATCCTCAGTATTGCATCCCTTATTATTTATTTTATCGATGCTTCGAGCGAGGAAGTGGAGAGATGCCAAACATGGAGCAACAATATTACACAACAAATCGATTTGGCATTCAACATATTTTTTATGGTTTACTTTTTTATACGAGTAAGTATATTTGTCCAATTTATATTAACTCTTGACAATTTAGATTTGAGTATAACCCTGATTGCTTTATTTCTGTAAATCAATTTTTTTCCCCATTATCTCTTTCATTGCAGTTCATAGCGGCATCGGATAAACTTTGGTTTATGCTAGAGATGTATAGTTTCGTAGATTACTTTACAATACCACCGTCCTTCGTATCCATATACTTAGATCGTACATGGATTGGTCTGCGTTTCTTGAGAGCATTGCGTCTTATGACCGTTCCGGATATTTTACAATATCTCAACATCCTCAAAACATCAAGTTCAATCCGACTGGCTCAACTCGTATCCATATTCATTTCCGTATGGTTAACAGCTGCTGGAATTATTCACTTGGTAAATTCAATTTCTATTTTCTTTCCTTTTCTTTTTTTTTTATGGTGAGCAGGCAGTTTGGACATGTAAAAGATGCTGGGAAATTTTATTTTCTTGGCAAATACAGTGAGTGTCAATAGTTTGTTGCCTAATGGATGTTTGAGAAATCAAGTGAAAAAAATGATAGAAAAAAATACTTTTCCAAATTTTTCTTTTTGCAGATGAGTTCCTTGTAATCCGTAGATATTATTTATAGTTTTCAAAAAAAATAATTAATTTTATTTCATATCAAAAATAATTGTTTTCCAAAAGTTGGTCATTTTTGAAAAATCAAAAGTTTGTTGCCTCATTAAAAAAACTAATTCAAAATGGTGAAAACGTGCAACCAACTTTATGTAAACCGGTTACATTTTGAGCTTATGTCATTTGATAGGCAAATGGTGGATTTGTACATTTTTAAGGCTGTCAATGTTAAATATATAGGTGTAAAAGTGATGATAAATAACAAGAAATAATCAGTTTTTTGATAATTCATAATTTAGGTTATAATGGCAAATTACAAAAAGTTGAAAGGTGGGATATTGTCCAGAGATACTGCTGGAAGGAATCGGCGTCGCTTAATTGCCAAATTTTATGGAAATTCATGAAAAGTTATACATAAAATGGTCAAATATTATAGTTATGAGGCACGAGTACATCTGAAAAACGCTACTGGTAGACCCAGGGTTTCGACTCAGAAAGTCGATAACCACATTCTAGGTATCTCTGATAGTAACCCCATGATGTTTGCTTCAAAAATTCAGAGTCGGCTGGTTACAGAAGGCATACAGGCTTCAAATGCTTCGAAAATCAAACTCAAAATGAAAGAAAATATAAGAATAGGTACTTGGCTCGCAAGATTCCATTGGTAAGCAAAACCAAACTGCGTAAGAGGTTGTATTTTTACGTTTTTAGCATGCTCCAAGTGAATTTACAACCTTTTAACCAGATTGGTTTTGTTTACCAATGGAAACCTGCAAACCAAGTAATTATTCTTACCACTTTCATTAAATTGCGGTTGGTTTTGAAGCCTGTATGCCCTCTAGAACCAGCCGACTTTGAATTTTTGAAGCAAACATCATGGGGTTACTATCAGAGATACCTAGAATGCGATTATCGACTTTCTGAGTCGAAACCCTGGGTCTACCAGTAGCGTTTTTCAGATGTACTCGTGCCTCATAACTATAATATTTGACCATTTTATGTATAACTTTTCATGAATTTCCATAAAATTTGGCAATTAAGCGACGCCGATTCCTTCCAGCAGTATCTCTGGACAATATCCCGCCTTTCAACTTTTTGTAATTTGCCATTATAACCTAAATTATGAATTATCAAAAAACTGATTATTTCTTGTTATTTATCATCACTCTTACACCTATATATTTAACATTGACAGCCTCAAAAATGTACAAATCCACCATTTGCCTATCAAATGACATAAGCTCAAAATGTAACCGGTTTACATAAAGTTGGTTGCACGTTTTCACCATTTTGAATTAGTTTTTTTAATGAGGCAACAAACTTTTGATTTTTCAAAAATGACCAACTTTTGGAAAACAATTATTTTTGATATGAAATAAAATTAATTATTTTTTTGAAAACTATAAATAATATCTACGGATTACAAGGAACTCATCTGCAAAAAGAAAAATTTGGAAAAGTATTTTTTTCTATCATTTTTTTCACTTGATTTCTCAAACATCCATTAGGCAACAAACTATTGACACTCACTGTATATTCGTATTGATGCGGAAAGAAATTTGCATTCGAAACTAGAATCACATAGCATAAGATTCTCTGGAAAAAGTTTACTTACGAGTTCAGCAAGGGTGTTTGTTCTTTCAAATCATTCAAATAAATTATAACCAAAAATTTAATCTAAACTAAAATTCGTGTACTATTTTGATTTGTTTATTGCAAAAATTTCACAGAGATGCAAAGTACATAATGCAAAATTCTGTCTCGATTTTTTTTACCCATCTGTCCAAAGAGACAAACAGTTAAAGATAGCGACTTGTAGTTTTTAGGGCTCATAAGTCGTTTTTTGAATCATTAACATAATCCTCAAAAAATTTCTTTTTTTTTGCATTTAGATAATCGAAAGCACATCGTACGATTTTCGTTTTCGTTTTGGATGTGTTTTAGATTTTGTATATTCGGATATTTTGTCCATATCCAGAGTTCAAATGTTATTCCGTTCTAGAGAGCGTGTTTAAAAGGTGTATAAGGCCTTGTCAACCCGGATGAGTCTAAGCGGTCTAAACTGATTTAAATTGTTAATTTACCAATATTAATTATTTTTCCGAAATCCAATTGTATTCTACGCTATTTCGTTTAAAATTTGGAGACAAAATGAATCGATTCAAATCGATTATAAACCGATGAATAGAAAAAAAATTACGAATAGCTGGAACTCTTGCATATAATATTTACTGCTTGAACTCCACAGAGAGAGCGGTATTATTATCCTTCGATTTTCCGAAACCCTCGGAGACCTCTTTCTCAACATATCTTATAGTTTCAGATGATTTTCGAAAAGGTATTACACGCTGTTTCTAAAATATATATTCTCTGCTCGAAAACCATGTTGTTTTTGATTAGTCAAAAACGCGTCGTGCGATTTTTTTTCATTTTTGGATATATTTTTGAAGAGATTACCCAGGCGCACATTCGACCATGTACGAAAATACCATCGAATTATTCTTAATAATGATTTTTCAATGTTAAGGTTTAAAAAGGCTCTGTGAAGAGCGTATTTCTTAACAGAATCTTTCGGTATAGAAGTAGATCTTGAAAAATTCGAAAATCTATTTGAAGATCCAAAAAAGAGACTTTCTTATTTCTAATACTTTCGCAAGGTTGTGGAAGTAACATCCTGTTCGAATTTCGAACTGCTCAAGTGTCAATCATAAAACGGTAAATGCGCTTAAAGTCACGCACAGCTCAATCAGAAAACGGTAAATGCGCTTAAAATCCCGCACAGCTCAATCGGAAAACGGTAAATGCGCTTAAAATCACTCACAGCTCAATCAGAAAACGGTAAATGTGCTTAAAATCACGCGAAGTTCAATCATAAACAGTTTTAAGCGTAATCTTGACCGTTTGTATTAAGTGTTGCAAGGAGCCTCTATCACACAAGTGAGGCATTTCTAGTGGTCGGAGCGAGGGCTCATGTATATGATAAGTAGTCCTAAGTATCGTTTACAATTAGCAAAGGACAGCACCTCAATGTTTTGTTACGTTTTCTGTATATATGAATTTTCAAGTGACCAACTCTAGGGTAAAATTTTGGTGATTTTTAGTGAAATTTCTTATGTGAGTCACCTAGCAATAATTTTCCAAACTTGGTATGTTCTTAAATTTGTAGTATAACTCAATAGCTTTCCAACAAGCCCTCATTGATTAATTTCTGATCACTAGAACATGAATTAGAAGCGAATATGTGAGATGGTACATTTTAATTTCTGAACATTTTGAACTTACCAATTTTTTTTTCAAAATCTATTTCTTATCCGATCTCAATGAAATTTTGCAAAAACATTGTCCACTAAATGAGCAATGTTCCTCTAAAATATTGAGAAGAAATTCTCAAAAGTCTTCCGCAGAGAAATGTATTCCTGGCGAATTTGTGAATTTTCGTGATTTTTCACTACAAAGATTGCCGTTGAGCCACCTCTAAACAGCGTCCAATCTTATTCTTGTCTAAAAAGCATTTTATTGTCTCATCATATAGAACAATTTTCCGGCCGGGACAAAAGAATCTATTTTTTTGGAACACCCTACTGACCACAGTAAATTACGAAAATCAAGAATCCATAACACAATATAGAGTTTACGTAAACATAAGACTCGAAATTTTGCCTGCTACCAGTTCCACGCGTCAATCGTATTAAGAAAAAAATAACAATTCAGGATTTTCGAATTGTTCAATGTGGTAAAATTATTCTAGCATTTCATCGCAAGGCATTTTATGGGACAATTAAGTTGAAAGGGTCCTTAGATAAGTCCTGACTAAGTTAGAAATATATTTCGATCATTTGTATAACATTGAAAGACGAACATGAAAACATAGTGTTTAAATCCTTGAAACATGAAAAAATGATAGTTGTTCTTGTATGCCATAAATTCAAAAATTTTGTCCGAGAGGAGCCATTATACAGCATTTTACTTCGAAAAAATGTTGAACAAATTCAGTTTCATCATAAAATAGGAGTCTTTTATGATTAGCTTCATTCCAGATTTGTTACTTATTGGGAATTTCAAACTTCTTTTATTAAGGTAATTAATCGCGTCATCATGTTCGTCCTTCTAAGTAACCCTGTTGATAAAAATCTATGTCTAACTTCGCCAGAACTTACTTAAGGACCTTTTCAACTTTCTTTGTCCCATAGAATTCCTTCTAAAGAAATGCTAGGTTGATTTTCCAACATTGAACAATTCGAAAATCCTGAATTGTTGTTTTTTTCTTAATACGATTGACCCGTGGAACCGGTGGCAGCCAAAATGACAAGTCTTATGTTTACGTAAACACTATATTATGTTATGGATTTTTGATTTTCGTAATTTACTGTGGTCAGCTATGACTTTTACGACCATTCCATGCTTTCTTAGCCTCAAAAATCTAATAGAGCCTCTAACAAGAAAGTTCTACATTTTTTCCAATTTCTCATACTTGCATTTATCCAAACTTGGAAAATTAATTGTTAAGACACTAAATAATTACTGACATTACACTAAAATTTTGTCAATTTTGAAATATTCGAAATGAATTTCAGTTTATGACTATAAATGAAAGTGATTCTATTTTTTTTGTCCAAGCAGAACATCACTTTTACGCATTCTAAGTAAAAATACAGACCTTTTGCAGTCAGTACTGTATTTTTTCAACGTAAGGCAATTACTTTAACACTTCTAAATAAAAAATTTCTTATACACAGTAAAAAATTGTGTGAGAAATATAGTTGTGTATTTGAAAAGTTGTGTAAATTCACAAGCAATATGGTTGTAAATTGTAAAATTACTATCATAGTGGTGGTACGATACTAACATAATGCTAGTAAAATTATGTATTGTGTAAGGAAATTTGTGTATTGGAAAATTTGTGTGAGAACTGTCAAAATTCCATTGTTTACTATTGCAATTTTTCTAAGATTTCAGATAGATTTTGCATTTTTAACTGCCTAATTGTCTTCTGGAATCATTCATTGGATTCTTAAAATGTGCCTCAGTCGTGAAAAATTAGGAATAATTATGTAATAACAGAAAACAGAGGAAGCATCATGTAAATTAGAAAAATTGACGATGCAACTCTTGGCCATTTGCTGAAGAGAAGTAAGGAAGTCGGTAGCGAAGGCAGAAAACACGAGACCATCAACGCAGAGATTATGGGTTCAAGTCTCAGACCATCTCTTATTTTTTTTCTTTTTTTTATTCTTTTTTTCTTTTTTTTCTTAGTTTAATACCGAGACATATCGCAGATAATACAAATAAACCGAACAAAATTGCTCTACAATCAAAATTATAGACAGGAAGCCATTTTATAAAATTGACAATACACAACTTTGCCAATACACAACATTTCCAATACACAAAACTTACAACCATAGCGCTTGTGCAAAAATTACCAATCGTAGTGGTTGTAAATTTTTTTACTGTGTATATACACAGTAAAAAATTGTGTGAGAAATAAAGTTGTGTATTTGAAAAGTTGTGTAAATTCACAAGCAATATGGTTGTAAATTGTAAAATTACTATCATAGTGGTGGTACGATACTAACATAATGCTAGTAAAATTATGTATTGTGTAAGGAAATTTGTGTATTGGAAAATTTGTGTGAGAACTGTCAAAATTCCATTGTTTACTATTGCAATTTTTCTAAGATTTCAGATAGATTTTGCATTTTTAACTGCCTAATTGTCTTCTGGAATCATTCATTGGATTCTTAAAATGTTCCTCAGTCGTGAAAAATTAGGAATAATTATGTAATAACAGAAAACAGAGGAAGCATCATGTAAATTAGAAAAATTGACGATGCAACTCTTGGCCATTTGCTTAAAAGAAGTAAGCAAGTTGGTAGCGCAGGCAGAAAACACGAGACCATCAACGCAAAGATTATGGGTTCAAGTCTCAGACTCTCTCTTATTTTTTTTCCTTTTTTTATTCTTTTTTTCTTTTTTTTTCTTAGTTCAATACCGAGACATATCACAGATAATACAAATAAACCGAACAAAATTGCTCTACAATCAAAATTATAGACAGGAAGCCATTTTATAAAATTGAAAATACACAACTTTGCCAATACACAAAATTTACAACCATAGCTCTCGTGCAAAAATTACCAATCGTAGTGGTTGTAAATTTTTTTACTGTGTAGGGTAACGTGATATAATTTGGAATTAGTGTTACAAGTTGGACAATTCGCTGGTACAAGTTGGACATGGCTTTTTTCTTGATAAATACAGTACAAAATTTGTATTTAAGCACAAGGAACCAAATTATAAAACTAAAGCATTAAAAATATACAAATAAAAATGAAGTACTAAATTTATCAAGACAAAAAGTCCTGTCCAAATTGTACCATTATTGTCCAACTTGTACCACTTTACCCTACTAGAAAAAAATTACCAAAAGTTAAAAAAAAATCAAGTTTTAAGGAGTGATTCTATTTTATTGGCCACCACTGTATATCTTAGGATAGCTGTAAAGAAAGTCTGAATGTTCGAAACTGCCTGACATCTAAAAAGTCCTAAAATCTTTGGTTTGGTTTTGCAATATTGACTTTCTCTTTCTTTCTGCTCAGCTGGAGAATTCCGGTGATCCCTTAGAGTTCAATAATCCTCAGCAATTGTCCTACTGGACATGCGTGTATTTCCTAATTGTAACAATGTCAACGGTGGGATATGGTGATGTTTACTGTGAAACAGTTCTAGGACGAACATTTTTGGTGTTCTTCCTCCTCGTCGGTTTGGTGAGTGAAACAATTTCTCTTATTCTCCTAAAATTCAAGAATGAAGGAAAAAAAAATCACCTTTTCTTATCTATCTCTTATCCTCTCATAATATACAATTTTTGTGTTTCTCCAAGCAGAACATTAAAACATAACACAAAAAAAAAAAGAAATATTCTGCCGTTCATTTATGAAAAGATAACCCATCATATTGAGAAGTTTATTATGTGAAAATTCTGCAGGTGATTTCTAATCAGATGGATAATTAAACTGAAGAAAAAGTAGGAATCTTTTCATGGAAAAGCAAAACAATGAACATTTCGTTGTATTTTTTTGTTTGTTTGTTTGTTTCCATTTCAAAAATTTTCAGTTTTCTTATCAGTCGCTTAAGCTGAAATCTCTTTAAAAAAAAGGAGATTTTATATCATTGCTTTGTGTATCATTATAGTCCATCTCTTATTGTTTTTGTTTTCTTTGATAAAATTTAAGCTTTAAAAGGAACATTTTATGTGAATTATGATTTAATTATAGATATCACATAATTTCATTTTAAATGTCGATTTTAATTTAACTTTTATCACACTTTAGTATATTTTTTTTTACTTGATGTTAAATAATAATTAAAAAATATCAATACTTAGCAAAAGCCAAGTAACAATTTTCAAAGAATGATCGAAGGAAAACCTTTTAGGAAAACAACTTATTTTTATAAAAAAAAAAATAAATGAAGCAAAGAAGTTTAACAACGCGACGTATATGAGTGAATGTGGTGATAAAGAAAAGAGAGAGAATCTTTTAATAATATCGATATTAAGCTTTAATGCAAAATAAGATAAAAGAACTTCAGTGAAACTTTCTTTTTACATTCAATCACGTTTTCTTTTGCTTTTTATTCACTTTAAAAAATCAATTTTGTATTTTTTTTTTATAATTTGTCACTCCCTATCCTATTCTTTTTTATAGCAATTCCTTTTCGATTTTGCGTAGTAATAACTTAAAAACAAAAGAGTATAGATTCCTTTTAAAATTGCATGATCACCATTTTTCTTTTTTTTTTTTTTAGAGATTTTATTTTTTTTAGAAGAGATTGCACGTTGTATGCTGGCTGCTGCATATTTAACGAATTCTTTATATCAAAATTGACCGATCCACAAAAGCGACTTTCTGTTTTCAAGATAAAAATTGGATTACATCTCATTGTAATATGTATAAGTTACTGGGAATTAGTTTTTTTTCTTCACAAAGAAAAAAAATAATACATTTAAATTGATAATTTACATTTGGGTTAGAAATCTCAATGAGCCTTAAAAAATTGTAAATGCCAATGCTTCGACAATTTTTGACTTTGTTTTTTGGTTTTATAATTATTGAGGTTATTTACAGCGCTGGATTAGATTGAAACTAATCTTGAATTTGGATGTGGATTAACATGAAAAGGATTCAAAACAGTATTTGATATTGGTTTACCCTCGTTTTGTTTTAGTTTTCCAGGAAAATCATTCATATTTCCCTTAAAATTCTCTTGTTTGGAAAATTCGTTATTTTTTATTTTTGAGGTTATGTTGAGCTTAACCTCAAAAATTCGGATACCACCGAAAATTCTAAAGATTCGAAATACAGTAGAGCCTCGATATAGGCCATATTTGGTTCCAGATTTGACACTTGAAAAAAATTTTTCAAGTATATAAAAAAACTAATAAAAAAATTAAATATTTATTTCTAATGAAAAGTATTTCAAAAATCTGCACAGTTATTATTTTCACGTCAAATTATTGATTAAAAAATCGTATTCGAAAGCAAAGTCTTACGAAATTTGCAATAGAATATTTTTTTCTTATAGTTTTAAGGTTATGTACAATATAACCTGAAATTCCAAACTGACTTTTAATTAAATTCAGAGCATTTTGTATGTTTTTTTTTATTTAGAAGAGAAAAAGAAGTGATAACATGGATAATCCATTTTCCAAATCAGACAGAATAATATTTTTATATATTTATAGAATTCCTAACCTCAAAAAGAAAAGTTTTCCCACCTAAATTTGTAGTTCAATCTCCACATTAATGTCTAAAGCGACAAGATTAGATTTAGATTTTGAGACAATCTATTTTAAATCTAATCTGGCAGTGTAAATGAACTCAAACCCGTTTTGTTTTTTGAATTTTTGATTTTTGAGAGCCATAAAGCTTTGAAGAAATTGCGAAATCATCGATTTATTTTGATGTCTTTTCACTCATATTTTTTGGTGCTTTCATACACAAGCTAAACCCATTTTTATCACTTGAATTTCCTAATGAACAACAATTTTGTAGCAAAGAAACTCCATTTAAAAGGACATAGTGAAGAGTGCTCCAATTTTGAATGGTGTAGGAGACTGCGATGATGCAAAATTCAAAAAAGAAAAATGACACAGAAACTGTATGATATATACATAGCTGTGTTACTTTTTTTTCTTCACAATTTGTATTATTTAAAAGAAAAAAAAAATGAATTGGCATTTGACGAAAAAAGTATACTTCTTTGTACATATGTTCAAAAGTGTATTACATATTGTCTATATACAACTTTTTTCTTTTCTAACATTATAACAATGTTATTTATTTTCAATTTAATTCAACAATACATTGCCATATGTTCTTTACATATTGTCTATATCAATTAAATATATTTTCTTTCTGTTCAAATGATTTACAAAACAATATAAAAAAAGAGAAAGATTTAAACAAACACTATAGAGATACAAAAAGAAATAGCCACATGCCGATATGTTGATTGAAGAAGAATCTAAAAGAACACAAATATATTAAATAAAATTTTAGGCAATGTTTGCCAGCAGTATCCCGGAGATTATTGAGCTAGTTGGTAGTGGATCGAAATATGGTGGTGAATTGAAAAGAGAGCACGGAAAGAGGTAGAATAAAAAACACACAAATTATTATTAATTACATATATTTTTCCAGCAAATATTTTTATTACCAAAAAGAATTATTTGATTTCCTTGTTTTTGTTTGACCATTCACCCTATGCTCGAATATAGTGTCTCATGTTAGTTGAAATGCATAAGTCGAATGTAGAAATGCAATGGATAACAAGGGTTAATTGTAGTAGTTGCAATCTTATTCTAGCACTTTGACATTCTTAAAATATTAAAAAAATATTAAACTAATTAAATATTAATTAAATAATAAACTATTATTTAGCAGAACAACTTTAAATGACAAACTGATGGAATTGTTAGAATGTCAAACTGCTAAACTTTGTATGTCCATTCCTATTCTCACTGAAGATAGACAGGCGTGGGTTGTTAAACTGGGTGTCATGGGATCAAGACCTCAATTGGTATAAGCACTTGAAAATGATGATGATAATGATAAGTAGAAAATATGCAGCTACAATTAATGTCCATCAATTTGGATATTCGAATGATTACTGGAAGTAGAGGGCAATCGTTTTTTATGATGATAAGGAACTCCATGATAGCAGATTAACTCATTCCATTGGGATATTTGGATTGTAGCGTCAAAATGAACGGCAATTTGTATCGATAAATTGTTTTGGATGAACCTCTGAAGCTGTTGGGATTCAAAAATTTTGATACAGTAGACTCTTTCAAATTCGGGCTTATGGGACCAAAATGTCACCCGAATTAGAGAGAAATTCGGGCGGAAAATTGTTTGAAATGCAAGGATTTTTTGTTCTTCCGTATACACATATTGAGTTTACATACTCGTATTTATGGTAAATTTCATGAAATCCCCTTTATAATGCAAAATCACATCATAACTAAGACGAAACATGCCAAATTTCAGAATATTATCTTCATTCGAAAACTTAAAAAAATGTCTATAAACTTTTTTCAAATTTAACTGATGCCCGAATTAAAAAGTAGCCCGATCTTAAAAGAGCCGAATTAGCGAGAGTCTACTGTAAAAGATATTCGATACAAAAATCGGTACCGCCCGTACCGCCAATTGTGCATCAAACAAAATTATCTAAAAAACAACGTTTTGTTATTCATATTGAATACACAATAGCCTCCATCGGATGCAAATCCGATCAACTTCTACACAGAAAAAACAATATTTTGTAAAAATGTTCGTAAATGTTTGTGAATTCCTACACTGAGAGAAATCCGAAAAAGTTAAAATAACGTTCCGGATATGTTAATTTTACCCTGCATTATTGATCCGAAATTGGTGGGGGTCTCAGTGGCACAATAGGCAAGACCGTTGGTTCTTGGGCGGATGAGATCTCTGGCTCGACTCTCACAGTTGTGAGTTCGAGTCCTGCCCGGAAATACTTCGAATGTTCGAATTACCTTCTAACATTTTTTTATATACTTTAGACAGTCTATAACTATCGATATAAGCTATAATAAAGTAAAATATTTTTTACCTTGTAATACAAGCTCCCCTTGTCAATACTCTAAAATTATTAGCGCTGGACACATCTACGGCTACGACACAAAGCCGTTTCCCCACTAAGCCGTCTTTCAGCTAAAGCCGTAATGCCCCAGATACACTTATACGACTTCAGCCGCGAGATGGCTTAACGTAATTATAATCAAAATTATCATTGTATTACATTTCCGTCGGTATCTGACTAATCCGTCTCCCGTTTCAAGCTGAGAAACGGCTTATGGGAAACTGATGGAAATTTAGTCAAATCATTATTTTGATTATAATTACGTCAAGTCGTCTCTCAGCTTAAGTCGTAAGTGTGTCTAGGGCATGAGTTTATCTAGAGCATAAGGTTGTCTAGGGCATAAGAATGCTTCAATTTTAAGGGTGAAATCATTAGAAAAGTTCACCAATTTTCAATTTTTGGAATGATTTTCTGATAAAACTTGTGAAACAGATAAAATCGACAGTTAACTGTTATAGACACAAAAACTGTACGAAAAGATAATTCAAAGGGAGTTCTATCTCGTGTCTTCGAACATTCCACAAAGCTTGGATTCTTAACTTCTTTCTTTTTTTGATAATCTTTACTTTTTAGAATAAGGAAATAAATGTTAAATTTTAAAGCTATGCCATTCAAAGTATGATTTTGGCTATAATTAAACCCTTGAAAGTCTTGAATTGTTAAACGACAGGTATGAAGAATGTTCTACAAATCAATTATGCGAATTGTCAATTTTCAGAATACTGTTTAAGTAAAGTAATAATAGCATTAAGTAGAATGTTCTCTAAATAATGCATATGCGTATTTATTGCATAGAATAAATGGAGATTTTCTTGAAAGGTTAAATTGACTTGTTTTATGAAGAATTCCGTTTGACGTAAAGAAGATTTACATCTAATTGAGATTTTCATAGTGAAGGAAATTGTCTAAATTTATTTACAAAATTTAATAGTAGTATTTTACGTAGAAGATAATCGAGATATGTAATAAACTTTTTAATTGCATTCTTACATTCTGAGAGAAATCCGAAAAAGTTAAAATAACATTCCGGAAATGTTAATTTTACCCTGCAGTATTGATGCAAGATCTGTGTGAATATTACCCTTTTTAGGTGTATTAGGGGTTAAAGTTACCCTTTTTCATGTTAATTTTACCCTTAGAAAGGTATAAAATTAACATAAAAAAATGTTGATATAGTTTTACACCTAAAAAGTGTTAAAGTTCTGAGGAAAAAATATTAATCGCACCCTCTTTTTTTCTCAGTGAAGTTTCGACTTTTGCATTTATACTAACATGAAACTCTATATTCGAAATTCAATAAATTTTAGTTTTCACATTTTTCTGAGTTTTCCATCACTGCAAAAAGAACCTAATAGTGTAGACGTCCTTACAATTTCTTGTTGTTAAAAAGATTCTTCGATTTTGTATTCCACAAAGATGCCATTATCTGTTGTATATTTTTTTTATTATTCTGTGAAACATTAAAATTATATTTGGTTTTTTTTTGCAATACACAGTGGCACACGGAATAACACAAAAAAAAAATATAATGAGCACTCAGTGTTGAAAGATTTTTCTTTCTAATAAATTTGTTGGTTTTTTGTATTAGATAAAAAGTATTAGTCTGTTACCCCAGTTTTTTCGAATGTTTTCTATCTGTAACTTATTTTCTCTTTTTTAAGTTCTTTTTTTCAAGTACTTGCGTCTCATTCTATCTATCTTCCATACTTATATTCTATCTAAAAAAAATTTCACTCTAAGGATTGTTGCCTTTTGAAAAAGAACAAGAACATTTTTTTTCTTCAAATAGTTGTTGGCAAAGTTATTTTTTTCATTGACAAACATTTTTTTCTTGGTGTGTAGATTTTGGTATTAAATATTGTTGGAAAGAAGAAAAAGTTTAAATTTTTTTTTCTCTAAACTTCAAGTCTTTGTATTTGTAGAGATTTTGATCACACTTTTTCTTTATTTTCTCGACTGACATTTTACAATTTGTGTTACTTTATTTTTGTTTTAATATATATTTATTTGCTTTAGTAAGAGCAATCTAATAATAAGCCAGGATATTATTATTATTATTTTATAATATTTATATCATAGTCTCATTTGAATTTATTATTAAAAGAATAAAAAAAATCTCAGCCAAATTACAATGGAATACAGGACAGTAAAAATTTGAAAAATAACAAAATGACAAAAAACCATGAACAATTTGTTAAATCAATGTAATGGTGTGGAAAATTTTTACACAGTATTGCTTGTAATTATAACAACTTATAATTAATATACTGCAACGTAAGAAATATAACATAATAAATGGTTATTAAGCAATAGGAATATTAGTAAAAGAATAATAATACGGCCACGCATTTTCTATATAAACGATGATCTTTCATTAAAGAGAAAAGAAAAGAATATAAAAAAAAAGAAATTAAAAATATTTTAATTGATAGCAATGCTTGAGGATGAGTGAATGAATATTTTGCATAATAGTGAGAAAAAGATAATTTAATTATAAATTCGGATATAAATGATCGTTTAAATCTCCATTTCACTGTCATTTATTTTAACTTAAACCTTATTCCACCTTCTGTCACTTTTACCAATTTTTATCCATTTGTAGCTTATATCTCTTACGTTGTTGTATTTTTAAATTTAAAAAATCGTATAAATGATTGAATCTGTTGAAATAATTTTTAAATTGTGTTACTTTTTTTTAACATTTAGAAAGAACTATTTGACAGAAAAGGAGAATTTCACAGAAGAGATTGAAGATAATTTATTAAAAAAAATCTTAGATTAAAAAATAAGATTTAAATTAACATTATAGAATATTTTTTTCCCTCCTAATGATTTTTTCTTTAGTTTTTTTTTAAATATTCCGTAGATATATTAATTCTTCTCACATTTTTCCTAATTTTTTTCACTATTATTTTTTTTATTTTAGAAAGAACATATGTAACAGAAAAAAGTGATTTTTTTCACAACAAAAGAAAATTACAGCAAAATTGAAATTTTGTGTGAATGGAAAGTGTATGAATGTGATATATATATTTTTTTTAATTTTACAAAATTATCTGTATTATTTAAAAAAAAATTGCGCCAAGTAGGACTAAGATCGTAGAATTTTACGTGTTTTTAGTTAAGAGATTGATAACTTTCAATGTGGGGAAAGGGACAAAAAATCTTTTTTATTTAGGCACAATGCATAAATCATAAATTTGAGATAATAGTTTTGTAATAAACAAAATCAAGATCTAGCTAAAGAACTGTAATAGTGCATTTTTAAAAACGCGATTTGCTGTGTCTCAATTGTGTAGGCGGTGTTTGCAAGTTGGATTCCAGAAATCACTGAACTGGCGGCCCAGAGGAACAAGTACGGGGGCACATACAGCAAGGATATTCGAAGAAGGTACACCACACCTTCATGATGTACCTAAAAACAATATTTTTTTCTGTTTTTTGACCGAAAATTTTTAATTGAAGATCGCTTTTAGAATTACTTAATCTACATTTATTATATACAAAAATAATTAAAAGTAAAAAAAAACACCACAAAAATTTCTCGCAAAAAATTTCTGAAACACTTTCTTGTTTGGTTTGATTTTGAAAAGTATAAAAATTAAATCAATTAAGTTCTTCGCATTTTCTATATTTTAACTCAGACAAAATATATTAGGCACACTTTCAAAAGACATGATTTTAACATCTTAAGACAAGAGAGTTTAGCTTACTAAGGCTCACTACTAATAACATTTTGTATACTTTTTTTTTTTATTCCTAATCAATTTTTTGCACTTTATGATGAATGCAATTATTTTTTTTAATTATAGTCCATTTAAATCATTTGATTTAAATTTTCTTTGTATAAAATTCATCCTTATTAACACTATGCAACAATTTTGAACCATATTCTATGTTTGAATTCTCACAGAAGATTTTTCTGATAAGCGGAGGTGATCAGGTTCCCACGCGTAAAGTGCTGGATTCTATGGGGACACTTCCGGTAATCGCCAGTTGAAATTTATTTCACCTCAAGAAAAAACAAATTTTCTGTCTTGCCCAGAGCTTTCGGTCCGGATGTAGACCTTCTTTAGTGACTACAAAAAGTTGTTCATTTATTTTCAACAACATTCTTATACAATGTCGTTTCTTTTTCATTTGAACAATTTTTAAATTTCAACTCACTCGACTAGACTATGTTTTTTGATTTCCTGAAGTTCGTTATTTTTGGAAAAATCTTTGGAATCTTTGGAAAAAATACAAACTTCAGGAAATCAAAAAAAAAAACATAGTCTAGTCGAGTGAGTTGAAATTTAAAAATTGTTCAAATGAAAAAGAAACGAACTTGTGTAAGAATATTGTTGTTGAAAATAAATGAAAAACTTTTTGTAGCCACTGAAGAAGGTCTACATCCGGACCGAAAACTCTAAGCAAGACAGAAAATTTGTTTTTCTTCTTGAGGTGAAATAAATTTCCACTGGCGATTACCGAAAGTGTCCCCATAGGATTAGACTATATTTTCATAAGTTTCTCGGTTTAAGCCGTAAGTCTATCTAGAAGACTTATAATGTTCTAACATTTTCAGTTTCCCAATACAAAAAGGCTTAAAAATTGAATATCTTGATAGTGTGCAGACCGTCTGCAAATTGAGAAAAATCAATATTTGAAAGTCTACCTGATCGGAAGCCTACCACGTTCCACTAGTTTGGGTTAAATTATTTCTAAAAAAAATGCTTAGAACTTAGAACCATTCCAAAAATTTGCTTTACACCCGAAATTTAGGCTAAATTGGTTTTACTATTTTTTTTTAAATTTAAGTGATCATTTTGCTCAGTTCTTACTATTCGATTTTATAATCCACAAAGAGAAAATGAAACGTCTTAAATGGGCGAGCGTGAATTAGATCCAAGGATGCTATCCTAGAACGGTCTTTTGTATTAATTGCGTATATGACCTAAGTCAAAATTTTTGCGAAAAATCTAGTTCAGTTCATTGATAAATTAACGTAGTTAAACCAAATGAATAAACCTTACACGAGCTAAGTAGCCTTCAGACAAGAGGTTTACTGCAGTTCTGAAAGATCTCAAAGTCTAAAATAACAACCAATTTTATTGGTCTTTTAATATTCAATCTTAACCCTTTAAGGACGAGAGGATCAAAAATTAAGGGTCACAAAAAATAAAACTTTTCTGACTTCTAAAAGAAAAACATAACTTTAGTAGGCCGTGGGAAAAATTTTCTTTTTGAAACACCGGTATTCCAATGGTTCCAATCGTCTTTAAATGGTTAAGTCAACATTTTAATAAAAACCTTGACTGATAAGGAACTAGATAAGTTAGGGCCTTGACAGACCTAAGGATTAGTCGAGAGACGGCTTATCGTAATTATAATCGAAATAATGGTTAAACTTCATTTCCATCAGTTTCTACTAAGTCGTCTCTCGGCTTAAGTCGTAAGTGTGTCTAGGGCATTACGCCATATGGCTTAGGTGGTTTTCAGACTAGTGGTTTAGCCCAGTTCCCAAATGTCTCAAAATCCTAAATAGCAATTAATTTTATTGATTAGCAATTTATGTAATTAATCATTTGCCTTTAGTAATCCAACCTTAAGTCCAAATTTTCCAAAAATTTGTTACTGATAAGAAAATAAAGACGTTAAGCTATATGGCTAATGCTTAGATCTGAAACCCGTATTAGACGTGGGTCTAAAGCCTGGCACTACAGACCTTGGGCTCAGTCATATGGCTTAACCGCTCTAATTTCTTATCAGTCAAGATCTTATTTGGAAAAATTAAATTTAAAATTGGATTATTAAGGGCACAATTATCTAAGATTCTGAAAAACAAATAAAATTGGTTGCTATTTACGGTTGTGAGACGTTCGGGAACTGGGCTAAACCTGTATTCTGAAGACCGCTTTAGATATGAAACCCGTACAAAGATAAATTCAGGCGACAAATGTCTTACTGGGAAATTAATGGAAATGTAGTTTAATCGTGTAGTAGTTTATTTCGGTTATAATTACGCTAAGCCGTTTCTCTGTTAATCTACGGGTTTGTACAGGCTCTAAAGCCTCAAAAAGACTAAGGCTGATAATAATCGATAATGTTCGACCCGTAAATTTTTGGCAATAGAGGATTAGCCCAAAGTATCATCAAAATCGAAAATCAGTCTGAGTTTATTTGGGGCTTAAAAATTAAATTAAGTTAAAAAAATAAAATAAAAATAAAATTAAGTTTAAATTTTGTTAGTCCTTTACTTTTAGGATTTAAGTGACTGTGAATACAATTTCAACACCTTAATTTACAGAGATTTACTCTAATGAACTTAAAGGGATTCTAACCCAGGCCTCTAACATCTTAAAGCCAGCGTTAATAAAATTCTGTTATAAAATTTTCTCTCTTATGACAAAGCTTCCCAAAATTCCGTAGTTATGAAGAGTTGTTGGTCATGTGAACATCTTTTATTTTCTCTTTACTAACATCAAAATCGAAAGAAAAATATAATCGTAACGACAAGTATTAAAGCTTAGAAAACTGGAAAAAATTATTTTGCCTAAATATGGGAACAAAGCAAATTTCAAGAAATTATTTAAAAAAAAAACTTTTGAGTTAATGATTAACCTAATCAAAAAGTAATAATAACCTTATGGTTGTTGCATAGTGTAACAACATCAAAAATTCCAATTGACGAAATTCTTAGAAAGAACAAAAATCAGTTTATATGTTAAAAACAAATCAACGAGAAGGCATAATTATTTCTTGGCGGCATGGAGTGTTCTTTTTTATAACACTTTTGTTTGGCTCTTCTGTAAATAATCCAATTTATTTTGCAATTTCTATTTCATATTCAAAGGAATATTTCTCAAGTTGCAAAAATATTTTGATAGAAAAAATAATTCATTGTCTATTTTACATTGAAATTAATTATTCTTTTTTTGTAAGGGCGCGTCAAAATTACAAGAAAAATATAGAATAGTTTAAAAAAAATGAGTTTCGAACCTTGAAAATATATATTTAATTAAAAAAAAAATAGAAAATAAGTCAGTTACATATCAGAGTTTTCACATTTTTTCGTTTATTTTCAATTTCTTTGATGATTTTTGAAATACATACAATTTTTTTTTTCAAATAACAGTAGAGTTTGATTACGAGTTTTTGAGTGAATTTTCAAGTAATTGACAAGCCTCTATTCGGTTTGTAATCTGAGCTAATTGCACCAATAATTTTGGTTTGGAGTGTTTTTTTTGAGTTGTTAATATCCACAACAAGTATATGTAAAATTTATTTTGAATTAAAAAAAAAAGATTTGTTTTCATTTCGCCATACATACTCTCACTCTTATGTGAAAATGAGATTTATATTTAATATATTAAAAAAAAGTTATTACCTTTTACAATATCCCTTTTGTATACATTTCTGACATATTTGCTAAGTTTTGAGAGTCTTTTATTAATATAATTTCTTTTTATTCCTTAAAATTCATTATTATTATTATTAATACAAATTATAGTAGAAATTTGCTTGCACAGCCTGTATGCCGCAGCCACGCATCTTAGAGCAAAAAAAACTTTGTTTTTTTAATTTTCAAATCTATATAATATATTCTATATACAAAATATTTTAAAGAAGGAAAATTATATACCAATTATGAGTACGTTTTATTTCTTTATTCCTTTTTGAATCCTCTTTATTATAATGTTTAATATTCGTGTATTTATTATCTTTAATAATGTACTTAAATGATATATAGTTAAATTCTGTGTATCTAAGATGAAGAAAAATTGAAGGATCTAGGGATTAGAGTGTAATATTTTGTTAATAGATATTTTTTCACTTAGTTTTTATTGTTACAGAGATTATAAATATTTTAAATACATTTTTTTAAAACGGGTGATTTATTTCAAATACGAATTTATTGTCCCAGAAAATCAAAATCTCGATAATGATTCATTCAATTCAGTTTGAATTCTTTATTTTTGGCGAATACTGTTAAAATTAACCAAAGGTCAGGTTGACAAGTGAGGCTTTTTGAAAATTGCATGACCTAGAAAGACATTTTTTGAGTGGTCGAAATTCCGGTCCCATATGTCTCTGGTTCCGATCCGGCTCGAAGGACCAATTTACATCAGATGTACTATTATAAAAATTGAAATACGTACGAAAATGCTTTCACACTGTGATATTTTTGAATTAGGAATTTGGATCACTTTTAACGTGGACTTAAGGTATCACAATTTTCAGACTGACCTTACTTGGCATAACCTCACTTTTTTCTATTTTGAAAACTTCCGCTTCAGATCCTAATGTAATTAATAATTAATTAATAAGAAGCGAATGAATCATTGAGTTCCATTTAATCAGCAAATACAAAAAATATATATATTTTTTAATAAATACTGAAAATATATTTACAATATCTCTATATTAAGAACGAATGGTTTGTGTGAATTGCAATGAATGTAGAATTTTTGTTTTTATTTAGGTTTTTTGTTTTTAATTCTATTGTCTTTCCCCGAATTTTTTGACTTCTTTGTTTTTGTTACAAGATTTTTTGATAAATCTTGTTTTTTTGTTTTGTTTTTGGTTTTCCCCGTTTTTTTTGTAAGGAGTAATATAATACTTCAAAAATTATTAAACAAAAAATAAGGAAATGGAGCAAAAGAAAAGAAAAACGATTAGCCTGGATTTTAAAACATAATAAAAGAAAAAGAGAAAATAATACCTCAATGAGAGGAAAACAATTCATAACTAATTTTGATAACTAATCATCAGGTGTGGTAATTAAAATAACAATAAATATTATATAAATATTAGAGTAGGGTAACTTATCCAGAAAAAAAATGATGAGAAATGGTGAATTTTGATTCAGTGCTGTACTAATTTATTTATCCCGAATTGAAGGAATGTTGCAGTATTTAATATAGTTACTTGAACTTCCCTGATTTTGCTGATCAGGCATCTGAGAGAAATTCCTCTTAATAATATTTAACCTGAAGAAAAAAAGACAAAGATGATGGAGAAAGATTTAGCAAATATTTTGTTCTTTTTCTATCTTTCTTTCTTTATTTCTTAAATGTACCGTGTGATTCCTGCACCTTTGCGCAATAATAAACACAAACACGAACACTTCGAACATCCCATGAACAGGCGATATTTGCAAGTTGTATTCCGGAGATAATAGACTTGATTGGAACTAGACCAAAATATGGGGGCACTTTGAAGAACGAAAAAGGGCGAAGGTGAGAATATAAATTAAATTAAATCAAAGACAAACTAAATCAAAAGAAAGACTTTTAGAAAAAACAAAAAAAGAGTTACAATGAAGGTTTTTTATTATGATTTTCTTGTTAGGTCACATGAAGTTTTATAACTTCAACATCTTTCTTTGATTTCATTTTGACTTTTCTTTTATTATTTAATCTAATTGGAAAAGTTAGGTGTTACACCTTTTTTTGGGTGAAGGATATTAAAAAAAAATACTTTCATTTCTTCATTAATTTTACACACATTTTTTTAATTAAATTATGTTTAAATATAGTTCAGACATACAAATACATATTTTCTACACACGTAATAATTCAAAAGATATGTTCAAATTAATGTAATTTAACAAATTGCAATGTTTGAGTCGTGTTTTTGGTGTTTCTTTCCTCTTCATTCCTAATATTTAAATTAATACAAAAATATATATATCAAGGATGAAATATTTAATCTCTCTATTAACTTTTAATCGGTTTTATGTTTGTTTGTAAGTGGAAAATATTTATATTTCATTTATTTTTGTTTTTTGCTCTCATTTTCCCTTTTTTGGTTTTTTTTTTCTTGGAAAAATTCAAAAAGAAAAATATTTCCTCTTAAGAAAAATCTCTATCATTGACTAACATTTAGAAGGACAATAAATGTGACTATCTAATGTCATATCCTGCACGCTTTTCTTGTGTTTTTCCTTGCAATACTTTTTTTTTTAATTTTAGTTTTTGTTTTTTGTTTTTTGTTTTTTGTTTTTTTGTTTTTTTAAGTTTTTACCTTTGTATCTCTATCCGTTGTCATTGGTGTATATTTATGTTTAGTTATTTAAATAAATTTTAGAGAGCTTATCCTGAAAGATAAGATGTTTGTGTTTCACTTACATGTTTAGTTGTCTTTGTTGTAATAAAAAAAAATAATAAAGAGGAAAAATCAATTTTTAAACATTTCTGTTGATCAATTTGTTACCTGTTGACAATTTTTATAAAGAGATATTGAACAGTGGTAATATAAAATATTAGTTTGTAGTCAAATTAACAAACAATACATTATACATTATGAATAAACATTGAACTACATTTTTTTTGTAAATTTGTGTTTGACATTTTCTTCAGTTCAGGACTGAGTAATATGTAACTATCTGGGGCCCGTTAAAAATATTTCTGCAAAATAAAAGTAGGGTGAAAGGAACACCCATTGACACTTTAGGAACTCGTGTCAGGACCTATTGATACCCTACTCTGTACCATTTGAAATGCGAAATTCGAACATTTATCCTTATAGAAAAACGTAGATTAATGAAAAAACTCCATATTACTTACATTTGATTAGATACACTAAATAAATTTCAACATTTTGACAAAAGTGTCAATAGGGGTTCCCTGCACTGAGAGAAATCCGAAAAAGTTAAAATAACATTCCGGAAATGTTAATTTTACCCTGCATTATTGATCCGAAAACGGTGTAAATATTACCCTTTTTAGGTGTATTATGGGTTAAAGTTGCCCTTCTTTCATGTTGATTTTACCCTTAAAAGGTGAACAATTAACATTAAAAAATGTTGATATATTTTTACACGCAAAAAATTTTAAAGTTATGACGAAAAAAAGTTAATCGCAGCCTCTTTTTTTTCTCAGTGTATCGAAGAGGTGCTCATTCGACCCTAAATGTTGCGTTCTCGACAAGGAACTATAATTACTTTTACTTGTATATATTTTTTTAAAGCCTCATAAGTCAATGATCGAGGTGACTAAATATACTCTGAAAAAGATTTGTTAAGCGGACAAATGGATCTTGTTAAAATTTTGTCAAAAAAATGTTATTTACCAATCTGACAAAACTTTCTTCAGATTTTGTATGGAAAAACATCCTTTTGACAAACTTTTCTTGTTAATTTGACAAAACTTTTTTTGTCATTTTGTTTAATTTTGTCAAGATTATTCGTAACTATTAGGTAAATTGACAAATATAGAGGGGAAATTTAAATTGACAAATATAGAGGGGAAATTTAAATTGACAAATATAGAGGGGAAAGTGGGGTATCTTTGAATGATATTTCTTGCTGAAAATCAAAGAAAGATAACTATTTGGGTTTTACATCCAAAATTAAACTTGTGTAGTAAAGTCTTGGAAAATATTACGAAGATTTTTTTGCAGAGTTGGGAAGACTGGGGCAAAACTTCTCAAAACGCATATTTAGTTCTTTCACGAGCTCTGAGAAAACTTAAACGTTTTATAATGAGCATATTCTTATAGGAAATTTACTGTTCTACAACATTGCAGAAGACTATTTTCCTCTATCTTGAAAGAAATGTGATTTTCGAATCATTTTCTAAAAGTCGATTTTGTGGAGATTCTCAAAATTGATGGGGCAAATTTTGTCAGTCTTCGGATAATTTGTGACGTTTTACTCTCGCAAACTTTGTTAATATCAAATGGACATATTTTTATAGGAAATTTATTTCTCTACAACTTTGTCGAAGATAATTTTTCTATCTTAACGAGAAATGTACTTAATTTGAGATAATCGGTTTGATATTTTCTGTAAGCTAAATATTTCAAAAATAGGGCTCAAAATTTCATTATTTTTTATTTTACATAATCCTTCCTCGAATCCCTTGAAACTTTGTAAGTTTAAGAAGGTTCATGAAGGCTATCTATAATAAAAATTTCAAGCATCAGTCTCTTTTATTTTACAAAATAGTGAAGATTGAAATTTTCGTTTTGACACATTTTGCCCCAGTCTCCCCTAATCGTCTATATTCTAAAAAAGCGCTTATGTTAAGAACAAGTCTTGGATAAACGTGTCACCATATAAATTCTTTTAAAATCGTGCTATTTTGAACAAGATCTCTTGTTAAAATCGGATCCACCAAGATTATTACACTTATTACACAAAATCTTGTAAAATATTGTTATAATTCTTCTTTATTGTTCATAAAATAAAACCGATTTTTCTATCGGGAATGGTGTTTATAGCCCTACCTGACCATTGTTTACAGACAGCTCACTGGCACATTCTTCCTATTATTAAAAAAAAAAAACAGTGGGTTCCGGGATTAAGCATATTTTCGGGACTGAGAACAACCGTGCGAAGTTATTATGCATATAGAAAATTTGCATATCCGCAGGAGATTTCTTGAGAATATGTTAAAGAAATGCCGTAAGTATATGCAAAATATTGTTGGCGTAATTTTCTCGGGCTATCTTAATAATTCCATACTTTTAGGTGTATTTCAAAAATGATACCACAAATTATCTCCCAATTGTAGGCAATCTTGCATAAGTAGATTTGCATAATCCCATTATATGCATACCCGGCATATCCCTTAAAATAATTGTAAAAATTTTTTTCCGCCAAATTGATAAGTGAATTTAAAAGAAAATATTTTGAGTTCATTTTGAGAGAACAGTGGAATCTACCTAATGTTGTCCAGCGACATCTGTTGAAAAATTCTATTGAATAGATACACTCAGTCCCGGCACTAAGTTTTCGGGATTATGCACCTGACGGACTTACGCACATACAATTATGCAAGTTTGCCTACCATTAGGGGTAAATTTGTGAAATCATTTTTGAAATACGCCTGAATGTATACTAATTTGCGACACGGGAAATTGGAAAGCACTATGCTCATTTTTCAAAATAAAACTTTAATTTATTTTATTAAGGTAATTTTTTTAAAATATTCTAACCATTTATTGGAGAACTCTGCCCAAAAAGTACTGTTTGTTAATGCTTTTCTATTAAACAGTTGAATCTTTTTGTTTAAACTACTTTTACTCCGCGCGAAATTCGTTCTACGACAAATTTATTCAAAAGCAAGCCCCAGCGGGTATGCAAATTTTCTCGAGTTCAATGAGAGTAAGTGAGATCTAGATCAAGTCATCTCGCTCACTCTCATAGGAAATTTTGAAAACATGTTTACAAACAAAAGTTATTGTGCGTTGGACAATTAGTTTTTTTTTACAAATATGTTTTCGAAACAGCTTATAGAGAGAGCAAGATTTAACTCTAGATTTTATTCATGTCACTGAATTGTCAAAAACATGTTTACAAAACAAAAATTTGTTGTGATTTGGACATTATAACTAATGTCCAACGCACAATAACTTTCCTTTGCAATTTTGTTTTAGAAACGATCTATAGGAGTGAGCGAGATGGCCAGATCTATACCTCACGTGGTCTCATTGAAATGTCAAAAACATCTTTACAAAACAAAATTTATTGTGCGTTGGGCATAATGAATAAAAACTTTTGTAAACATTGTTTTTTTTTTTGATATTTCACTGGGAGTGAATAAAATATAGATTTAGTTATCTTCTTCACACTATTAGGCAATTTCGAAAACATGCTTTCAAAAGTTATTCTGTGCACGAAATTATTTAGTTGGGGTTCTTTACAAAACTGAGAGAAATCCGAAAAAGTTAAAATAACATTCCGGAAATGTTAATTTTACCCTGCAGTATTGATCCGAAAACGTTGTAAATATTACCTTTTTTAGGTGTATTATGGGTTAAAGTTACTTTTCTTTCATGTTGATTTAACCCTTAAAAGGTGTAAAATTAACATTAAAAATGTTGATATATTTTTGCACCCAAAAAGTGTTAAAGTAATGACGAAAAAATGTTAATACACTGCTGGCAATAATCATAGCTCCACTTTTTCATACTAGAAAAACTTTGAAAAACAAATTTTTAGAAAAAAAATAAAAAAAATCATTTGAAGGTATTTTCATACCGATATGAAAAAATGCTATTTGAATTTCATACCGTTAGAACTGTGAGTACTGTGATAGAACCTTAATCAAAATGGCGATTTTCGGGTGGCAATAATTATAGCTCCACTCAATAAATTTGGCTCCAGGGTATTTATTTTCAATCAGTGAAGGTAAATATCTTTTAGTAATTTAATTAATAACTTTATTAGGCTAATTAAAACCATTTTTATAAAGTTTTTCATGAATTTTGCTGAAATTTTGTAAGGAAAATATTTAATGAACAAAAATAAGGGATTAATTAAGGTCTTGAAGGAGATGGAAATTGACAACCAAAAAAAATCCATAGAAATGACAAGATCCTATCATCTTTCATCCGAATTTGTCCATGTAGCCGACATATATGCATTTCAAACCACTCCCAGTGCTAAAAATCTTCTTTTGTTAGAGGCAAAAGTGTGCAATTTTCTATGTTAGAGTCAAAAAAAAAGAAGTTTTCTACCGAAATTTGATGTAAAACAATGCTGACTGCTTAGTCTCATCATGTCCTGCTGACTTTGTCGCAAACCAGAATCTTAAGTGACTAAGAGGGTCTTTAGAATACTGGAACAAAAAATTATCAAAAAGAAGCTTTTTGCAGTTTGATGAACAGAAGGTGTTTTACCTAATTTAAGTGGTACAAAATTATTTTTTCCGAATAAAAAAATTGATAGGTCTTGTCTTAACTTGTTTTCTGTCTGCAAAAATAATTTTAAACTACTTGAATTAGGTAAAACACCTTCTATTCATCAAACTGCAATAAGCTTATTTTTTAAAATTTTTTATTTTAGTATTCTGAAGACCACCTTAGTCACTTGGGGATTCTGGTTTGCGGCAAAATCAACAGGATATGATGAGAATAAGCAGTCAGCATTGTTTTACATCAAATTTCGATAGAAAACTTGTTTTTTTCGACTGTAACACGGAAATTTACACACTTTTGCCTCTAACAAAAGAATATTTTTAGCCCTGGGAGTGGTTTAAAATGCATATATGTCGGCTATATGGACAAATTCGGATGAAAAGTGATAGGATCTTATCATTTCTATGGAAATTTTTTGGTTGTCAATTTCCATCCCCTTCAAGACCTTAATTAATCCCTTATTTTTGTTCATTAAACATTTTTCTTACAAAATTTCAGCAAAATTCATGAAAAACTTTATAAAAATGGTTTTAATTAGCCTAATAAAGTTATTAATTAAATTACTAAAAGATATTTACCTTCACTGATTGAAAATAAATACCCTGGAGCCAAATTTATTGAGTGGAGCTATAATTATTGCCACCCGAAAATCGCCATTTTGATAAAGATTTTATCACAGTACTCACAGTTCTAACGGTGTGAAATTCAAATGGCAATTTTTCATATCGGTTTGAAAATACCTTTAAATGATTTTTTATTTTTTTCCAAAAAAAAATTTTTTTCAAAGTTTTTCCAGTATGAAAAAGTGGAGCTATGATTATTGCCAGCAGTGTAGCAGCCTCTTTTTTTTCTCAGTGAATGTCCTTTCGTATGTTGTCAAACACATTTTTACAAAACCAAAATAATTTTACGTACTCCATATTTCTCTACAAACAAAGTATACGTTTACATATTATTCTTTTATTTTCTCCACAAAACATTTAATAAAGAATTTTTAACATATTTTTCTCTACTTCCTTTCTTTCTATTGCGTATTAGAGATGACTAAACTGTGTCTACAATTGTGATAAAATGATAGTGTTGTAAACAGTTATTTATTTTTTTAGTTTGGATGTGTATATAATCGTATGATGAGATATAAATAAAATATATAACTTGAAAATAATTGAATATCTAGGAATAGAAAAATTATTTAAAATTAAAAAAAAATATATTAAATTTTATAGTGAATATAAAGTATTCTATCGTAAATTTTTTTTTAGGTAAAACAAGAAAAGAAGACTGTTAAATTTCTCAGCACGTTTATGTTTATATCTTTGTAAGAGCAATCAGAGAGATAAAACAAAAACTGAATTTTTAAAAATAAAAAATAAACTTTTTTTAATGCAACAATTTCTATTTCGTTTATTTGTGTAAATGCTACTTTTCTCATGTCTTCTATTCTCTCTAACTTCTTTCTTTCTCTTTAACTCTTTTAGACGTTGTGAGAGTGTATAAAAGTTATGGAAATACTATTATTAATCCTTCAAAAGTGAAATCAATGTTCTTTTTTAAACTAGTTGGATGTATATTGTGTTGTATAAATGTATGAGAAATTTTAAAAAGAAATATAAAATAAAAAAAATGATATATAAAGTCCTGATGATCCCCAAATGCTTTTGAAATTTGAAAGACCACAAAAAAAATGTTTAAAATTGATCATAATCTTAAATGTATGAACAAAATCTTAGTTACGTAATTTGTAAATGTAAGTAATGAGTAAAAGAAATTAAATTTAATTAAAAAAAAATACGCTGAAAAAAGATTTTAGCTAAGTAGTATGTGTAATTTATATATCTCTAGCATTCATTAGGATATTACTTTACAAAAAAAAATGCGTGGCCAGGCAATTTTTGTTGAAATTGTTTTTTTAAAAAAAGAATTGGATTATTTTTTTCTTAATAAAAAATAACTATTTTTTAATAAAAGCCGTAGATTTTAATAAATTCTGCGCTAGATTTTAAGAAAATTGCACATAAAGTACGACATAGTGCAAGATTTTATTTTTTAACTTAAGTAGACTTTATTTTTTTGATTTTTTTTGGTTTTTTGTTTGATAATATGTTTGAATTTTTGGAGAAAATAAATTCATGTACATAAAAGTGTTTCCAGGTATAGATAAAAAAGAAATGAAAACCGTAAGAAATGTTTTAGTTTTAAAGTCCTAAACAAATGTAGATAAAAGCTAATTTATTCCTTATTGAATAATGAAAAAAAAAAGGAAAAAATGATTTAACAGTGCATTGTAAAAAGTACTTTAGCAATTTAGTTGCATGGCATAACAAGCATTTTATAATGTAGAAAGATATGGTGTGTGATTTAATGCAAACTTATCGTGTGATTGTACTATTTTAGACTAATTTTCTCATGTATTTCTAGCAAAGTGTCAACTATTAACATAAATTTTCTTTCCATTTTGAGTAGAACACAAGAGCATTTTGAGGAAGCACCCAAATAGAAAATAGAAGAGTAACATGCATGCAATTTGACCAGCATAAAAACAATGCACCCGCAAGGATTTTGGTTTGATTTCCCTTTTTTTAAATAATAAAGAATGTTGCACTTATTTTTTGTGTAGCTGTAAGTTTAACCATAGCAAAGAGCAATTAAATAAGAAATAATGAAAAAAATAACACGACACACATAAATTTCATTGAGTTAAGAAAACTTTTAACTCATTTTATGTTTATTTCTTTTTACAAACAAACTCTTTTTTTATTTATATTTATTCACTTATTTTATTATCTCTATGAAAAAAAACGTATGGAAAAATATTATTAAAAATTTTAAAAATATATTTACTGCACATTATAATATTTTTCCATATTAAAAAAAAACTTATTTATATTAATTAAATATATATTTGTACTTGGGGGTAGCAGACTATCGATATATCAATGATATTTAGGATTTAAAAAAACAACTATTAAAAAAAAGAAACCAATTGGATTATCGGTTTTTTTCTAATAGTAAATTTTATTTTAATCATCTCAATTTGCATGAAATATTCCCTCAATCACTTTTGTTATGGGATTCAAATGTAACTTAATAATTAATTTAAAAAGAAAAACACCTTTTGAGTTTATTTTTTTCGTTTTGTATTTAAAATATATCCACTTTAATTAATTAAGTCACCCTGAATAAAATTTTGTTGCTTCTTTTTAGAAAATTTAATATTCAAAGGATCATTACTAATATTTTTTTCTTCTATTGCTTAACCCCTTTTTTGGATCATCGATGGATTTGCAATTTGTTTGGTTAAAAGGCACATTGTTGTCTGTGGCCACATCACATATGAATCAGTGTCGCACTTCTTGAAGGATTTTTTACATGAAGATCGTGAAGATGTTGACGTCGAAGTTGTATTTTTACATCGGTGAGTCACAAAAGTTTCCTTTTATTAATTTTTTTTTATCAAATGTTTCTTTCAAAGAACAGAGATTATTTTTGAATTTGTCTATTTACATTTTCCTTTTTGTTATTTATTTCTTGAAATGTTACATTTATCTATCTAATCTCTTATGATAACTACAAGAAAAAGACAAAACATTATTGAGTATCTTTTATGTAATTTCAATATAAGATTAGGAGTAGTGAAAAATGGTATAGCATAACAGATAATCCAAATAACAAATGGCCAATACAGAGAGAAAGACAGAGTGATGTCAAATATGGTGGAGAAATTAAAATGATTTTCATATAGCAAGGAGCCTGATCTGGAGCTTGAAGGACTTTTAAAACGGCACTACACGACAGTGGCGTTTTTTCAGGGAACTATGATGAACGCTGTCGATTTGGAACGAGTTAAGGTACAACAAGAAAACGAATGTAGACTTCTATTATATCAAAAGCATAAAATGAAACATTTCTTGCAAATGGGTTTCGCACGGAGCTTTTTTCATAAAAAAAATGTTGTTGAACTCGTACAACCAATAAGATTTAGGGATTAGTAATATTCCGTGCGTTCACAGCGGTACTTTTCTTGTTAAAAAGTGTCTAGGATAATTTTACTGATCCAGAACTTTGATGTCTAAAGTGTCTCAGCTAATAGATAAATAGAATTAAATTTATAAAAAATGATTTTCGAAAAATTTTAAGTGAATTTTGAATGCACACTAAATTTTCGCACAAGGTTGTGAAAACTTATGGAATATCACATTGAGAACCTAATAAAAAAGTGAGTCAATGATTTTTGAGGAAATGAAGGTTCAAGATTGATACAACTGACAATTTTCAGTTAGAAATTCGTACAAGAGATTTTATGAGCCACCTAGCGGCCCATCAAATAATTTCGTCAGATATCTTTAAGATTTATGCAGAAAATATCTACATCTCTGTCGAAAATCTGCCGAGAAATCTGTAGATATTCCTACGAATTTTATTTGGGCTTGGGACAAAATTCGTCAGAAATTTTTGGCAGATTTTCTGACGAATCCTGGTGCATACTCTGACGAATTTCTGTAGATATTTTGCCGATTTTCTGTAGATTTTTTTCTACATTCCAGACTTTCCAGACAGCTGTGTATGAAAAGATGGAATATTTTTCACTGAAGTTTGCAAAATTCAATGGAGTTATTCTTCAAGAATCTGTAGATTTTCGGCAGAATTTCTGCCGAAAATCTACAGACTTTCTGACAGAAATTCTGCCGAAAATCTACGGATTTTCTCTAAATGTACTAGAATATACCGTTACAATTCAAAAAACCTCCGAGTAAAATCGGCAGGTAGAGCAATGAATTGACGGGGGAATTATTAAAAAGTCAAACGGTTTGTTCACAGCCAGAGTGTGAGCAAGTGCCTTAGCTAAAAGGTAAAGTTTTCTTTTAGCCCAAACGTGTCGTTGATATTCGTAAAATTTAAACAGAATTTCAAATTTTCATATTAAAAATTCGAGCAGGGTTTTAAAAATTTATTAAATATCACAGTAAGAAGTTGAGAAAGGTTTTGCTCATACTCAGTAATTATTTAAAAAAAATAATAATGGAACAGGAATATTATAAGCATCGTTGCTTTGATTTTCCCTGTATGTAAGATGATACATGTTGATAATCGAGACAATTTGAAATTTGAACAGAAAGAAAACTTTAGCCTCCTCATGGACGGAACGCTAGAGAAAAATGCCTTTTCTTTAGTTTTTAAAACCTAAACTTGGGAAAAATCTGACTGTGAATAACTTGAAGAATATTTTTAATATGGAATTTGATACCGATTCAACTATGAACTCAATGGTTCAAGTGATAGAGCACTCCTCTATGATGCGAGTGTCCCGGTTTCGAATCCCCTTTAGGAATTTTTTGTGGCGTTATAGGTGTTCGAATTGCATCCAGTGAGATTCACTGCACTAGATTCCACGGGGCATGGGACTGACAAGCTCATTCCTGTATAAGAAAAAATAATAATGGATGTCCCGAACTCCCCTTGCGGGAAGGCCTAGTTCCTCTATGGAACGTTGTGCCACCATTATTATTATTAACTAATCAAAGCAGGTTCCATTATATATTGGGGTGTTCAAGAATTTCGGTGTAATTAAAGTTACTTTACAGTAAATTCTTTGAAAAATACTTTTCTTGACTACTACTGTGGAAATACCAAACCTACAGTAGGATTCGAATAAGAATTCTTATTCTTTCCGTACAGAAGTAGGTCTGGAAAAATTCGAAAATCTATTTGAAGATCCAAAAAAGATACTTTCTTACTTCTTAATACTTTCGCAAGGTGGCGGAAGTTACATCCTGTTCGAATTCCGAAGTGCTCAAGTGTCAAAATGTGACGGTCTTCACATTGTTGTGAGGAAAAAAACAGAACACCAACGCCTACCGTTCTTGTTTGAGTATTTGATCACTCCATAATCACTGAGTAACTCTTTTGCCAGCTTTTTACTATGATATTTGATAATTTTTTTCCACCTTGTTCGAAAATTTAGTATGGAAATTCGAAATTGAATTTGAATTCTTCGAACATCAACGACTTTTTGTGCAAATAGAGTTCCATTTACCTTTCATCCAAGACACTATTGGAGAATCAAAATCTGCTTCTGTTTAGGCTCATTGTGTCAATTCCACTCCGCCATCTGTTGGACATGAAAAAATACTAATTCGAAAACTTGAAATTCGAAATTATGATTTACTATTAAATGTCAATTTTTTCGTGTCTCTGAACTATTAAGTTTTTTTTTTGGTGCATACGAAAAAATCAAAAATAAAAGTATTTATCATTTAAAATTACATTTAAAGCTTGTTAAAATTTAAAAATTGAATTTTTTTCTAAAACTTTGGCAGTGAACTAAAGGCCAAAATAGACAGAGGGATAGGCTTAGAGACCAGCTCGAAAAATGAGAATTAATATCAATACCTCAGGGATCAGCCCAAAATTTGGGGGATCAGGTTGAGCTTCTAAATTTATGAGGTTTACTGAAATTTACAAGGATTAGCAACATCAGCGCTAGTGGCAAAAATATAAAACCTCACTTTGGGTGTTTTTTTTAGTACTTTTCGATAAGTCAATTGGGTAATAAAAAAACATGGAGAGTAATGGTACACAATGTCGCAAAATCTTAAAATGCAATAAGATTGGAGTAATAATCAGAAGGTCAGAGTGATCCTATCTGTATGTAAAATCCATTGATTGATTAAGAAGATTGATTTAAGAAGTCTTTCAGCAATCAAATTGTGCACATTTAATAGAAATATACGCTGCAAATACTAATCCTTGGTCCTAAAACCTCAAAGTATGATAGTTCAGGGCTGATCTTTTACCGCCAAGTTTTTCACACTGAATATTCTCGAGGATCAGAATAGTGTCTATTTTCGGCATAAGAATCCTTTGGAAGTAAAAATTTATCATTCGGTATTTCTCACATGATTGGGTAATCGTTCAGTAATTTGAAATGGAAATAATTTTGGAATTATTTGAACTTCAATATTTATATTTCCATGCGAATTTTGGAGGAGGGGGGGGGGAATATAACAATTTATAATTCAAATTCATCAAAATTCTAATATTAGATTTTTTTAATGAAAAAATGTATTCTGAATTTAATAAGAAATTGAGCTGATTCATTTTATGTTGATTTATGTCACATAATTGTTTTGTAATTGTTTCTTGAATTTAAATTCATTATATGGTAGGTGGCGCGCTGTGTACCTGTCATTTTTTCGAAAAGTCAAAATCAGAAAATGATAATTTCGAAAAACAAAATTATTCATAATAAAAAAGGAAAGTCTATCGTGAAATTCACATTTATATTGCAGCACGAGTAGATTGTACCAGATAACATGTTTTTGAAAAAAAAAGCTCCGTGCGATATACCTCGAAAACGATAAAACAACCTTTTATGAAAACACGACACCAAAGTCACACTCGTTGGACAGCGTTGAATTCTGTTTAAGTTGTTAATTTTTAAATGTGGAAAATCTCTCTTAAGAGATATCCTGAACTAACTAAAAATTTCGTTTAAAAAAATCATGCAAGAATTCGAAGACAATTTTTTACAAAAGGCAATAAGGGGCCATTTAGAATAGCGATTTTTATGTAGAAAAAAATACGATTAAAATGATTTAAAAAAGCGAATTTTACTAAATCTGATCATTTTTTCCTAAAAAGAAATGGAACACCGCGTAATTGGCCTTTAGAGAAGTTTTTTTTAATGTTCAAAATGTATTTTTTTTTTCTACAAAGCACAATACTATAATCAGAAAATTGCTAATTTAAATAGCTCCTAAATTTTAATTTATTTAAAATATTCAGATTGCCTTCTTCGCAAATAGCTTCGAATTTTTGACTTGGATTTTTATTCTTTAATAATAATTCATTAAGTATTCTTTCTCAGTCTTTTGCATGTTGTTCTTTAAAATATTACAAATTTTGTTTTTATTGCAAATTACTGTGGATTTTTTTTATACTTTTATTTATGTTTCAATTTTTTTGAGAATTTTTCAAGTTATTTGAAATCCTTTTTTTTAAGTGGAATGCAAAACAAATATATTACTTATTATTATTACTTATATTTCTAAGAAAATAAAAGAATACATTTCAGGAATATGGAAATATTCTGTCAAAATTTAAGTATTCGGATGTGTTCGTGTGATTTCGTAGAACTTCGGATGTCATTGCATGTCAAATATTTAAAATGACATTTATCTAACGGTTTTATAATTAAGGGTTTTGTCGAAAGAATGAATATTTCTTCGTGAAGTGTATTCCAGTAAAGCAATATTTTTACAATTTATATTTAGCAAAAATTTTATTATATTACAAATTACTCTATATAGATGGTTTTTGGCTGAAGCGGCTGCAGTTACTGAAAATGATAAATCCAAATATATGAAATAAGAGCAAAAATAATCTTTATAAAAGACACTAATTGACTTTCTTTCCATTCTTTTCTTCATTTCTTAAAGGCATATTTATTAAAGTAGATGATGTCTATTAATGAAATTATATTCTGTTAATTTTGTAATCTCTTGCTCTTTCCTTCATTAATATTTCTCTTTAATTGACTGCACATTTTTTTCTTTTTCTTTTTATCTCTTTTTGCCATCGAAATCGTGTGTTAAATCTATATCAATATTGACCAAAAAAAAAATGAAACCAAAATCCGCAATAATGAATCATGCAAAATGGACCAAAAATTCTACCGAAAACCAATTGCAAATTATTCCGGTATCTTGACTGACACAAAAATCGAATTGTTTGCTAAACATTCGATTGCATTGAATGGCAAATTGCATTGTGTACCTTTGACCGATTGAATCAAAAAAAAATATTGCTCTTTCGTGGATGTGTTATCACGAAAACAAAAAAATAAAAAAGAAAACCACCTGATTTGGAGTTAGAAGGTCTGTTCAAGCGTCATTTCACGACGGTGGAGTTCTTCCAAGGGACTATTATGAACCCCATCGACCTGCAAAGGGTTAAGGTAAAGAGCCACAATCATGATGATGACGCTACTTTTGTACTTTACATAAATGTTTATTGTGTTAATTTTACTTCCATCTTCTGTTTATCCTTCTCTGTCACTTGAGTATTGATTTTCATTTTTAATAAAACCTATTTTTCATGTTTTTTTTCTCGTAAAGCGGTACAAATATCACGTAATCTTATTTATTACCTCTGGGTTTAATGCCTTAACAGTTTAACTTGCCTTTTGTTTATAATAATGCGAAAACAAAATTTTTTTTTTAATATACACTGAGAGAAAAAAATATATTTTTTAAAATTAGTATTTTTAGGGCTTAAAAATAATTAGATTGTGTCAAAAATAAAAAAAGGCCTAAAGATGTAAACAGAGAAACTGTGATACGGTACAGTTGGGTAATTTCGAACGGAATCGTTTTAAACTTTGGGGAAATATGTAAAGAGAAAAGACCTCGTAGAAGTGTTCTTTGCTCGTCTTTTTATTCCTGCCCATAAAAAATAAGGAAATTTTAAATTTTTTGGCTCATTGGTTTTGATGAAAAAAACAATCATATTAGCATTATGCCATTATTGTAAAGCCGATTTAGGGCAGAATCACATTGACAGTAAAATGCTCACCGTCACCGTCAAAACCTCACGGTATTTTGTTAATTTACTCTTTTTCATTGCAATTCTTACGAAAATTCTCAATTACTGTATTACCTCATCTCATACTTGGCGGCACTAGGTGAAAATAATATAAGAAAATTGAAAAAATAAAACGAAAATGCGATAAACGGTGAGCAAAAAACCTGTACGAGAAACTAGCAAAAAAATTCTACAGTTTTTTTGGTCAATGTTTATCGTATTTTTGTTTTATTTATTCAATTTTCTTACATTATTTTGAGGTATTGCCACCGAGCATGAGGAAAGGTAATACGGTAATAGAGAATTTGTGTAAGAATTGCAATGAAAATGCGTAAATGAACGAAATACGGTGAGCATTTTACTGTCAATGTGATTCTGCCCTTAAAGTATTAACAACTAATCAAATCAGGCCAAAATGTAACCCTACCCGTAGAACGGTAAAATCTGTTTCTCAAAGCATTCTTCTAAGTAATGGTTTGATGTTATTGTTGAAGATTTAAAGAAAAGCTGCATTTTGTGCCCACATCTGTTTATCCCTTGCTAATTCACAATCTTATTAGCAAATTTCTCAGTCAACACAAATTTATACTAGACTGGCGCATCACTACGGCCAGTCGCAATGTAAAACTTCTGACCGGGAACACTGAGAGAAATCCGAAAAAGTTAAAATAACATTCCGGTTAATTTTACCCTCCAAAATCGCAGTAAAATGTATATTACTTATTAATATTAATATTAATATTACTTATTAATAAATATTACTCTGTTCAGGTGTATTAGGGGTTAAAATTACCCTTTTTCGTGTTAATTTTACCCCTAAAAAGGTGTAAAATTAACATTAAAAAATGTTGATATATTTTTACACCTAAAAAGTCTTAAAGTTCTGAGGAAAAAAAGTTAATCGCACCCCCGTTTTTTTCTCAGTGAAGTTACTGAAAGTCCATTTTTACACGGTCTATTTAAAAAACATCCATTGAATGTCGTTGAAATTTTATTTATTTATTTATTTTTACGTACAGTAGACTCTCGCTCAATCGGCTCTTTGTCAATCGGGCGCAAAATTTTGTTGACAATTTTCACGTTTAATTATGAAGCAAATTTCCTCAAATTCGCTGTACTTTCTCTTGTTTTATCGTGATTCTTTATATTTAAGTGATTTTTGTGGAATTTACAATGATTTTGATGCCCAAATCTCTCGATAATTTGGATGACATTTTTCCCCGTATGCCCGATTGAGAGAGAGTCTACTGTACTTGGTTATTTCAGCCATTTTGTACATTATTCCGTTTACAAATGTATTATTCGGTTTGCAATGTTTCGTGAAAAAAAAATCCATTCAGACGCATCAATCATTTGCACCGGGTGGGTCTCGAACTGACAACGGTCACAGTCGAGTCGCGGATCACACCGCCCAAGAGGCAAGAGCCGAACGCTTTTACCAATTGCACCACTGACCCCGTATTTCGTCAAAATTTATTTGTGCAGAAGTTTTGCACGTTCTTGGTGACTAAATTCTACTTCAAGGGTCGATTTGGATGCGTACTAACATAGTAAGACTTATGGCCTTCTTCTGCAAAGATATCCCACATAAGTTTGATAGTACCTTCTAATAATCGCATGGTACCTTCTAATTATATCCCGGACAGTAGTACCCGGAACAGTCTCGCCACTGGGTACCACATCCAGCCATTGGAAGCTCGAGCTTCACAAATTGGAGGAAAGAATTTGGTTAAGTCGAGAGAAATCATCCAAACACAAACCTCCAAGTTAGACGATGTAGTAGAAACATTTGAGGCATTGGAAGTAGCTTTTTAAAATACTTTAATGTGTCAAATTCATTAAAAACTTATTAGAAAATGAGTTGTTCAAAGCTTGAGTTTTCCAAAGAGAGCGTGCTTCCCTCTATGCACGTACATCATTTACGTGGGAAGATGGGTATGTTCACAGAGAAAAGTTTGAAAAGCCTAGCTATGAAGTCCGTTCGGTTTTCTAAAATCATTTTAAATAAAACAACTGTCCTTCCTTCTTCCATTTATCCCCTATAAAAAATGAACAATATTACAAAACCAAGATTGAAGTATCATACTTCTTTTCAGTATTTTTCAAATCCTACGGAATAGGTGCGTTTTAGTTCACAAATTACATTGTATTTTGCTATGTTAGAAATTCAAAATTTCCTTTAGTTTATTGCAAATCGTTTATTACAAGGTTGTCTGCCATAATGATCACTCCTTATGAATCTGGTATTTCCATACTGGGCTAAATAATTACGATAATAAAATCAACAGACACATTTATAATTAAAAAAAAATAAAAATTAGGAAAATTCGATTGGAATTCGAACTCAGAACATTTGCTTTTTAGAGCAAGTGCTCCACCGCTTATATGTTCACTGGCTTACAACAACCGCATTTTATTCTTTTAGTGTGTTTTTAATTATTATATAGTAACTTTTGAGTTGAAAATTAATTGTTTACCTTTATTTTTATTCTTTTTGAGTAAATTTAAAGAAATATTAAAGAGGATAATTTTTCGTCATCCATTTTCTCTCAGTGTATTATATAGTTCATTAATATAATTTATGGAAGTAAAAAGTTTTGTCCCCCATCTATATTAAATGTTTGGTGTTTTATTTTTTGTGTTTTTAACTTTCCCTAATACTAGATTTAGTTCATTATACATTTAATTTCTAAAGAAAAAAAAACAACAACTTTTGTTCTAAGCAAAAGTTTGTCAAATTTTGTATGAAATTCCTTTTAGAAAAATCGTAATGCTATAATGTCGTGGAAATTTTTGTTTTTGAGCAAAAGAAAAAAAGTACGAAGAGACAAAGAGAAAACTTTATCCTGTGTGCAAAAGTCACTGATAGAGAAAAAGAGAAATAGAAAAAAAAGAAGAATCTCCTAAATGAATTTGAGCATGCATGAACGTGTCTTTAATTAAATGTAAATTGATATCCCTTTGTGCTAATCATTTGATAATGTCCTATTGAGTTACATTACAACCACAAAATTGTCCTTTTTCTCTCATTTCCATTTTCACTTTCACCCTTTTCGTTTTGTATTACACATTTTTGACGTGAAAGATATACATAAAAGAGATTAACAAATATTTAATAAAAAAATATATCTGTCTGTAAAGAAAACTTATTTTGTGTAATTAATATGGTAAGTGTCTGCTTGTTTATTAAATTTTGCATGAATTACCAATCTCTTTTTATAATTTTTTCCAGTAGATTCTTTTTTTTTTAAATAAATTTCTGTATAGATGCTTTTCTCTTGTAGATCGCTCTCAAATGCTAACCAAATAGATTTGGTGTTGTGTCGTAAAAGTGTTTTGTATTAAATAAAAAAAAAACTGTTTCGACGAGAGTGAAGACATTTTATTTTTCTTCGAAAACTACTTTTCGTCATCATTGTACAGAGATTATTTCAGAGAAATGAATCACTATGAAATTAAAGTGTATAAAGTACTATGTCTTTATCCACAATTTCATATGATTCTATCTATGATAATTTGTTGTTCTTAAGCTCTCTCTCTAATAATCTGTAATTCATTTTTTTCCAATTTTTAAAAATTCTCAAATTCGAAGAAAATACAATTATACATAATACATTTAAAAGTTTTTTTTTCATAAGAATTTTTTCTAATACTTGTTCTTTTCTCCAAAAATAAACATTCTCCAGGTACACGAAGCTGATGCCTGTTTAGTGTTAGCAAATAAATACTGTCAAGATCCGGATGCAGAAGATGCTGCCAACATAATGCGTGTGATATCGATTAAAAACTACAGTGACGACATTAGAGTAATTATTCAATTGATGCAATATCACAATAAGGTGAGTCTACTCCATCTTCTTATTTCTTAACTTTATTCTTTTGAATTTTCATCCGAATTTCTTTGGCCAATAAGCTTAACACAATTTCCAATTGCTGACTGTACATGTTTACCTTCTGAGTTTTTCACATTGTATATTCTAAGACAGAAAACAAGAATCATTGCTATAAAGTTTTTGGCTTTACTATAAGAAATCTTCCATAAAGTCAAATGGGATTACAATGATACGTGATTTCTGTGTACACGTGGATTTTTAGTAACTTCCAAAACATGTTTTTCACAGGGATTTAACTCATATTACTTTATTATTATTATTATTGATACATTATTCAACTCAGGTACAAGTTGTTCAAGTAACTTTATTTTGCATTATTTGATATTGAATGGGATCGTGATAAATTTTTCAAGTTAAAAAGTCTGTAGTAAGCCTATTATTGTACTTGAAGATTCTTGGAAATTCAAGTTCCTACAAATTTGATAATTATTAGAAATTATAATCAAAATAATAATGGCTTAAGACGTATAAATAATGGCTTAAGACGTGTCTGTCTAGGGCGTTAAGTTTTTAGATTTAGCCCAGTCGCCGAAGGTCTCAAATTTCAAAACAACAAAAAATTGCAGTGGTTTTAAGAAAAAAATGATAGATCAATGTCCTTACTGTCCAACGCACAATAACTTTTGTTTGTAAACATGTTTTTGACATTTCTAAAAGTCAAAGAAAGGGTTTAACCCATTCCTTTACATGGTATTAGTTTGTTGCCTCATGTGTGATCAGGAAACCGGTGCAAAAACCGATAGAAAAAATTCCTCTTTAATTTTTTTCTTTTCGCAAATTAGTTGCCTGTAATCTGTAGATCTTATTTACGTATTTCGGAAAAATTATTTAATTTTATTTCATATAAAAAATTGTTTTCCAAAAGTTGTTCATTTTTCATGCGTCAAAAGTTTGTTGCCTCATTTGAAAAGTTACTCAAAATGATCAAAAACATGCAACTAACTTAAAATTAACCGGCTATATTTTGAGTTTATGTCATTTGAGATGCCAATGGTGGGTATGGACATTTCTAAAGTTGTTTATGGTAAATATATGTGTATAAGAATAATGATAAATAACAAGAAATAATCTGTTTTTTGATAATTCATAATTAAGGTTAAAATGGCAAGTTAAAAGGAGTTAAAGAGTATGAAATCGTCCAGAGATACTGCCGGAATGAATCTGCGTCGTTAATTGCTAAATTTTATGAAAAATCACGAAAAATTAAACATAAAATATTCAAATATTATAGTAATGAGTAATGTAAATTATAAATTATCAAAAAATAGATTATTTCTTGTTATTTATCAATACTTTAATACACATGTATTTATCATAGACAGCCTTAAAAACGTACAAACCCACTATTTGCCTTTCAAATTACATAAGCTCAAAATATAACCGGTTCACATTAAGTTGGCTGCATGTTATGACCATTTTGAATTACTTTTTCAAATGAGGCAACAAACTTTTGACGAATCACAAATATTCAACTTTTGGAAAATTTCTTTTTTATATGAAATAAAATTAATTATTATTTTTTAAATATAGAAATAAGATCTACGGATTACAGGCAACTCATTTGCAAAAAGAAAAATTCGAAAAAGTAATTTTTTCTATCATTCCTTGCACCTGGTTTCCCGATCATACGTGTGGCAACAAATTTTTGACACCTATAGTTCATAGATAGTTTAAATGAAATTTTAACTATCTATACTACGAATTCTTAATATTCTGGCCAACTATAATAATTTGTAATGACTAAAAACTGAAAATTAGTATCATACCTATCTTACAATTTAGTCTCTAACCGAACCGGATTTCAATCAGATTTGTATCATCATTAATAAGTATTTTGAGTTAAAATTAGCCATTCATTGTGTCGTACACTGAGAAAAAAAAAGAGGCTACGATTAACTTTTTTTCGTCATCATAACTTTAACACTTTTCGGGTGTAAAAAATATATCAACATTTTTTAATGTAAATTTTACACCTTTTGAGGGTAAAATCAACATGAAAAAAGGGTGACTTCAACCCATAATACACCTAAAAAGGGTAATATTTACACCGATTTCGGATCAATAATGCAGGGTAAAATTAACATTTCCGGAATGTTATTTTGACTTTTTCGGATTTCTCTCAGTGTATATAACTTTCGCTGCAATTTTGAGTAAGCACAATGTAAGAAAGGTATTTTGTAATGCGAAGTATCTTTTTCTATTATTCTTGAAACATGAAAATACTCTCTAAGAAATTATTAAATGTTCTGGAAAATTGTGCATTTACTTGTATTATATTCCTTGTGAACATAAGAAAATGCTCAGATTGACGCAACGTGCCCGAAATTATCTTTTGGTAAAAAGCAGAATGTGATTTAATTGGTTGATGAAATGCCTTATTTTTGCTCTCAATTATGGTAAACAATAAATCACAGCGTAATGCCCAGCGCACAATAACATTTGTTTTGTAAACATGTTTTTGACATTTCTATGAGAGTGAGTGAAACCTAGATCTAGTTATCTTGCTCGCTTTCATAGGAAATTTTGAAAACATATTTACAAACAAAAGTTATTGTGCGTTGGGCATAATATATACATTTCTTAGATCTAATGTTTTTATTTGCTTACTTTCAATCGTTGCCTCTATTGACGAAAGGCGATTGTAAGATTTGATTTTGAGATTTATTTCCGTCATGAACTTTACTGTAATTATTTCATTGAAATATTTTCCACTTAAGTTGGTGCAAATGGAGTAAAACTTTTCACACAATTTTCTTCAATAAACTTATGTTGCTTCTGGAGAGTTTGCATATTGAGATATTTAATTGAGTGGAAAAAGTACATTTTGAGAAAGAACTATTGGCGCCAAAATTTTATGTGATTTCTAATTAGTTTCAATGCTAATGGATTATTTAATTAGAAAAATAAATAAAATTTGTGTTTTTGTGCAGGCGTATTTGCTGAATATCCCATCGTGGGATTGGAAGCAGGGAGATGATGTGATTTGTCTGGCAGAATTGAAACTAGGTTTCATTGCACAGAGTTGCCTGGCGCCGGGATTTTCCACGATGATGGCCAACCTCTTTGCCATGAGATCATTCAAAACTGTGAGTATTATATTTCCTTTATTTTCTTTCCCCTTTTAAAAAATTGCTTTATAAAATTATTGGTAGAAATCTTTATAACCTATATTATTTTGTGGCTAATTATATCATCAATTTTTTAAATAACTTTTTTTTTCTTAATCAATTTTTCTTTTTCAGAAAGTAAGCTCCCTCTCTATCTCTGTTTCTGTCACTAAAAAAAAATTACCAAAAGATTAAATACTTGACAACAATTTGAATTTAGTAGAAACTAGCTGCAAATAGGATGTTAATACCTGTTGGGCTATAAATCCATATTTCAAACAGAACATGTATAAATTTTCAAAATTCTTTGCAAATTCACCAAGAGAGCAAAACTCTATTTGGCAATATTAATTTTGTTTTTTGTATTTCGTATGAAGGTTTTATTTGACGTCATGAGAAATTGAATGAGTCTTTTTAAAGAAACTAGCAACGATCATATCGAGGGCTCAGAATATAAGTCGAACAACTCGATTTTTTTACAAGATTTGTTTTTTCGCTTTTTGAGTAATTTTTGATATACTCTTTCTTCACTGTGAATATTATAACAGAATGTTAATTATTCTCAAAGTTATAGGAGTTTTATATATTGAAAAACCCTATACCCAGCATGTAAAATCCCAGATTCAAATCACTCTTCTGTAAAGTTTGCTTTTTGCGACTTATTCATTTCTTATTCTGAGCCATCGCTGTTTAACAGGTAGTCAATTAAACTTAGTATATTTCCTTTAATTATTGTTAGGATATAAGGTAATTTAGAACCATAATTTACAATTTGGGACACTTGAGATTTTGTCACTATTTCAGAAGAGCAAAGACAAAACAAAGACCGCACAATAGAAGAAAAAGACGATTAAAAAGAAAAGGAACCGATTTCTTCCTTTTGAATCTCTGAAACAGTGTGAAAATTTCAAATGTCCCAAATTGTAAATGATTCCCACACTGAGAAAAAAGAGGCTGCGATTAACTTTTTTTCGTCATAACTTTAACACTTTTTGACGCTTTAACTTTGACAGAAGATTAAACACATAAAGTTCATATTTTTTCTGAAGAGAATTACATAAATTTGCTCCTTGAGTCTTCTGGAATGTTACTGTTTAGTGAAAATTCTTTAGATATAATTTGAAAACTTATTAAATACAAGAAAAATACGCGAGTGTAAAATGCTTCTATTGGAAACATATTAATCCAAATGGAGACAAGGGAAAGTTTCTAATTGGAGACAAACAATGTAAGTGAAACCGCAACGAAAGGCTACCAAAACCTTGTTGAATTGCTCTTGAGTGCAGAATTTGTTCTTATTCCTGGTATTTTCTCCTTTCTCATCTAAAACAATAAGAAAATCTCTCCAAAAAATCATATTTCCGGAGTTTCCTATTGAAGCATTTGCAGACACTTCAGAAAAAACCCTTTTTGTTCACGAAATAGGTAATTATTTCATTTGAAAACTTCACGTACCGTTAACAATAAAGATTAGCAATTAATTTAACTAAAATTAGCCAGAAATGTGACATAAATGTTAAACAAAACGAATAAACAACAGTCACCTCATTGTGTTTTTCATTGGGAAACATGGTCGAATGAATAATTCGAATAATTCGAATAATGAATAATGAATAATTCGATGGTGAAAAGGTACACTTTTAATTTTTCTGAACAATTACCAAATTAAAATTTGTGAAAATGAATGGATTTTCACTTTATTTGGAGCAAAATTAACTAAATAATTAAAGTGAAGTATAGAAAATATATAAATATAATAATTTAGTACTGTATTTATCATGAAAACAGTAATGTTTCCATTTGGAGTAGCGAGAAATTTCTATTTGAAGCAGGTTTTGAATTAGCTTAATTTACCCTATACTAAAATATTTTGACTTTCTCTGAATTATTTTTTACATTTTCCACATTACAATATTCCGGGGCAACAGATATAATATACGCTTTGTGTGGGAACAACCTATACAAGTGGGCGGGGATATAAAATATTGTTGTCTTTTACCGCAAGGAACCTGATTGAAATTTTACAAAGAACTTTCTAAAATAGGGGGAAGTGAGGCACCTTCACTGAGAGAAATCCGAAAAGGTTAAAATATCATTCCGAAAATGTTAATTTTACCCTGTAGTACTGATCCGAAATCGGTGTAAATATGATGCTTTTTAGGTGTATTAGGGGTTAAAGTTACCATTTTTCATGTTAGTTTTACCCTTAAAAAGGTGTAAAATTAACATAAAAAAATGTTGATATATTTTTACACCTAAAAAGTGTTAAAGTTATGATGAAGAAAAGTTAATTGTACCCTCGTTTTTTCTCAGTGTTTGAATTGGTGCAGCTTGGAAATTGGATTTTTCTCCTATTTTTAAATAAAACTACTGAACCTTATTATGATATATAGCTCAACAAACCAATTATAAAATATAAAAAAAATAAGAGGAAAAAGCCTAATTGCAAGTGGTCCCAGTTCCAAAGTGCCTCACTTTCCTTTATGGTCTATTTTTTTTTAAGAAACCGATCTCTTTATGCCGCATTCCCGACAAAATTGATTTAAATAGGGTGTGGCCTAAAATTACTTTATGGCCTCTACACATTGGGAGAAATTTTTGTCAAAAATTGCTTTTTTGACAGAATTTTGACGTTTCTGCCTACAGCGCTGCATCCAATTTCCTTCAAAAAAGCAATTTTTGACGAAAATTGTGCTCAATGTGTAGACACCTTTAGGCGGAGCTTTCTCATGAAGTCAAATATTGCCTCCCAACCAAATATTAAATAAAAAATAAAATTAGTATTGCCAAGTAGAGGAATTTAGAAAAAAACTTTATAACACATTACAAAAACAAACCTCCTTCGAATTCTGACGATTTCGTGTCTTCTCTGCCTCCATTTGTTGTGTTGATTTAGTCACCGGACATGCAAGTCTGGACAAATGATTACTTACGTGGCACTGGGATGGAAATGTACACGGAAACATTGAGTCCTTCCTTCATCGGTATGCCATTCGCCCAGGCAACAGAGTAAGTCCTCTCACGTGAGTGGCATTCACATGCGAAAAAAAAGCAGAAGCCGCCAAAAATCATCACCCAATAAGAACAAGTCTTAGCTCTCAGAAATAGAATCTCTTTAGTTTTGTGGATAAATTTGTTGAATTTTCCACATTATGCTAAGAAAAAAAACAGTTCTCTGTTATTTGAAAAGATAAACATTAGCAAACAGAGGCTGATTCTGAACAGATTATTGATGTTGCTTACGCGTAAGATGTATAAAAAAAAAATTGTTCGTTTAATATTGCTTATAGCAATTTTTCCGTCATAATTTTGTACAAAAAGAATTTTCTTTGGTCTCATTACCAAAGGCTTTAAATTTATCGAATTTCTTAATAATCTAAAGAGAGACAGGTTTAGAAAAAGATTAATATTTGTTATATATTTATATCCTATTATTCAATAGCTTCCCTCTGCCTCGATGTGGCTCAAAAAAATATATTAAAGAGGAAAAATATTCTGGTTTATTTTTTTTTCCACTGCAAAAAAAGGGTCATAATTTTTCACTATATATGGCTTCTGAATGAAATTTCCTGGTGGATATTTCGTCTGCCAAGTATTAAGCATGAAACATTTTTAGGCCAGTATACCCGAACAGGATAGAGGGTATAACTGAATAAAAAAAAAAGTTCTCATGACAATTTGTATTATTATTCATGGTGCATTTGCATTCACACTGAATGAATATGAAATTATGGGATTTTAACTTTAAGCAAAAGGGGGGAAAAGAGTGAAAAAAAGAGAGGAATTTTCCATCTAGTGAAATAGAGAAAGTTTTTTCTCATGTAACTTCCTCAGAGGAAAATGAAGCATTTTGTATTCAGCATTTGCAACAAAATATTACTAAATTACAAAAAAAAAAACAGAAAATAAACTTAAACTTTCGATAAACCAGAATATTTTCCAATGAAAAATCATACAAAGAGAAAAAGAAAAGATCAATGTTGTGCGTGTATTTCTTTCACATTATTTTCCTTCCTATTATACATATAAATTTTTCTTTCTCCTGTCTTTTGTTTTTTTTCTGTTGAATTTATTATACTGTACAATTTATATTACTTCAGCGGCTTTTGTGTAATTATATATATACATTCTGTATTTTGATACCCATTTCTCTCTTTCCACGATGACGTAAAACAGGACAATTGTGTTGAGAGTGAACAGGAAAAGAGGCAGTGAAAACTGAAATTTCATTAGGGCAACTTATAACTCTTCCTCTCTATATAACAAAAGTGCATCTAACAAGTTTTGTGTGCCTTTTTCCTCATTTCCTTCCACAATCTTCTTCCATGCTGTCCCCCTCCCCCATGCTACAAGAGACTTTTTAAATTTAATTCATGAGATTTATTGTGTGTCCTTATACAATTCTCCCAGAGGAATTGTTTTGAAATTTTCTATCTCAAAAAGTACCTAGAATGAAAAGAATTATCCAGAGAATATTTTTTTTGGTGAGAATGTTTGGTGTGAAGTGGTGAGATATGGTGTGATATATTTTTTTTGCACATTAATCAGGGGGTATTTAATCTCATATTTCTTTTATTACTTTTTAACTGTGATTTTTGCATTATCACAGCTATTGTTTTTATATGCAATTCAGTCAACTATTTACGCTCGATGCACAAAGCATTATGATTCAGAGATTTTGCTCATCAATCCGATTTTATAGCTGAAATTTACATCACAATCAAACTCGTCTCATTTCTTCTATAAAAAGGATACAAAACACATCCGCAAAGTTTTGGCAAAGTGCTCAATTTCCTTTTGAATTCGAATTTATGGGATTCTGAAGATATCTCAAAAAAGTTATATGGAAAAATGCCACAGATATGTCAGTCAAACTCAAAAGAGGAAATTTTGATTTAGGGTAAGTGTGCCAAATTCCGGCCAGCTTGCAATTTCGGCCACCTTTTTTGTTCCTCGAATTACCATGAACTTTTAGATTTTACGTACTCTAGAGATTATACAATGCAAAAGAATAACAAAAAATGTAGCTACGGCAAACGAGATGACGTGAAAAAGATATTGGAAGAATTCCCGAAGGGCAAGGAACTATGAGAATGAAGGTGGCCGAAATAGGGCACCAAAGCTATGTCTACATTTTTATTCATTTTAAAATGTATTAAGAATGATTTTAAAGTAAATAAAGACGATAAACTCTTTACAAGGTTCCATGCAATACTCTTTCAGAAGAAAGAATAAAAAAAATCAATTTGTATTTAAAATATTACATTTCAAACTTGAGACTTTGACGCTTGCATTCAACTATGCCAAAATTTGGCACACTTACCCTACCGTTTACCAGTTCTCAAACAATTTAAACCGATTTATAAATCAAAACATTGCCCAAAATACTAGGAGCAATATAATTAACTTCTGAATAAAAATTAGTTATCGGTCATGAACCGATTCATAAACAATTAGAATCGGTTCAGATTTGCGAGAAAATCCAAGACCTTTCCAACAATCCCAAACATGATACAGTTCGGTTGAGAAATGCTCTCTCTGGATCCTTCTAAGTTTTTGTCGTGAAAACCGTTATAAGAAATGATTCAACGGTGTTTTCGTATAAGGGCGAAATGCCCGCATGAATAATCTCTAATGGCTTCTACAGACTAGAGGAATTTATGTCCATATCGAAGCAAATTTCCTGCGGTTGTGTAGGAAAAACTCTTCAATATGGACATAAATTTCTCTAGCGTGTAGAGACCATAAAACATATCCTAAAATGAAAAGAGATGGCAAAGCGTCCCAGCTTTGCAGAATGCTCGAACTCACGAGATAGAGCTCTCCGTGAATTAGTTTTTCGCAAGATCTTTTGATTGCTTGCTGGTCTAAAGCGTGGAATCGAATGAATTTCCCCATGGAAAAATAGCTCTCAAATCTTAGTCGCAGTAAATTAAAAAAAAAAAACTAATGCAGATTTGGAAAGGTCATCTTATTGTGATTCTTTTAAACCATTTCTTTGCTTTATTCCAATGGCTGGTTAGCAAACTCCTGCACCTTCTTCTTAATTCCCCTCATCAGGTTCTTGACAAGCCTCTTCTCCACGGGCTCTGACGACGTTTTTCCATTTTTGCTTGAAATCAGGCAAACTTTTGGCTGGTTTAGCATTTTTCCTGAGATCGTCCTTCAAAATTCCCCAATCGTTTTCAGTAGGACGCAGTTCCGGTGTGTTGGGAGGATTAAGCTCTTTCTGCACATAAATGATTCTATTGTTGTTGAACCACGCAATCATATCCTTAGCGTAGTGGCTTGATCTGGCCAAAACAATGGTGGAACATCATGACTTCGATAGAGCGGCAGAAGACTTTTCTTGAGACACTCTTATATGTAAATCTCTTTGTTCATGATCCCGATCATGAAAAATTCTTGACTCCGAAGACCACACGAGCAAATTGCCATCCTAACCAAGTATTTTTTCGGTAACTTGGTGTAGTTTTTGTATCGATATTTGCTGTGTACATCTGTGCGACTCTTTGCCGTATAGTATTGTTGTCCAGGCAATTGGTGGAAGTCGGCTTTCACGATGGTTTCGTCGTCCATTAAAACACATCTTTCAAAACCTTTAAACCTTACCGTTTGACAGATAGCTCGAGAACAAACTTAAGATCAAAAAATACTTTCCGAAGAAAAATTATTCAAAAATCGGTACTCAACCGATTCATTATCGATGAAAACCATACCTTTGCAAAAAATCCAAAGGAGAATGGTCAAAATTGTATGGGCGCTGGTCCCGGAATCGCCACAAACGAGAGTAGGTGCATTTTGTAGATACTGATATAAGATTGAAAAATTGCCGGGACCCAGGACGATAAACGTTGGGAGTCCATGTAAAAAAGCGTTTATCCTTCCGAAATATCGCTGTTTTGACAACGAATTACTCAAGAACGACTAAAGCGATCTTGATGAAATTCGGTATAGGGTCAGTGTATTACTTAAACTTTGTACTCATACATACCACCCCCTCCCCCGACCGTCCATTCTTGTAGCCCCCATACAAAATGAGGCCATTTTATCTTACAACTTCTTTCTGAGAAGAGGTACAATGCTGAAATACGGCATGCGACCAAGGCTTAAAGAACACTTTTTAACCATACATACCGAACCCTTCTTCCATCATCCCTTCTGGTAGTCCCCATATAAAATGAGTGTATTTTACCTTATAATTCCTTTCTGAGAGGAGGTAAAAAGCTGAAATTCGACATGGGAACAAAGCTTAGGGAAGACTCTTTAACTTGCATACCACCACAACACCCACTTGTCTAATAGTCCCAATATAGAAAGAATTCCTTCGCACAAATTGTTATTAATCCACTGAATTTCATATTAGTACAACTTCCACAACTTCTGTAGACGATGAATCGAGAAGCAACTCCAAAACCTTGATTAAAATATCAAAAAAATCACCACTAATGCCAATTAGATTATATGAGGATATGTTTCTATCTTTCACGTACCAACAGATCTTAATGAGGCGAAAAATGAAATATAAAAAAAATTGAAAAATAATTGTTAACGTTATTACTTATTCATTTTTTTCATTCAATCAAGCTCGATCAAAAAGTTTTTCGTGAGTATTAATGAAAATGCCTCTTCTCAGAAAGGAGTTTTTAAGTAAAATGCTCTCATTTTGTATGGGGGCTATCAGGATGAAGGGTGGGGGGAGGGGTGGTATGCATGGATAAAAAGTTTAAGTAATACACTGACCCTATACCGCATTTCAACAAGATCGCTTTAGCAGTTCTTGCGTAATTTGTTGTCAAAATAGTAATTTATCGAGAAGATAGAGGATTTTTACAAGAACTCCCAGCGTTTATCGTCCTGGATTCCGAGAATTTTTTTTAATCTTACACCAATATCTGCAAAATGCGCCTACTCTCATCTCTGGATAAAGATGAACCGGTGCCCATATGTAATTTTGACTATTATTTCTTCTAAGAAATAGTTTTCATGCTCTAGAATTTTTCCTCCATAATTTAGAACATTGGTCCCAGAACAAAAGTTGTTACCTATACCAATGTCTATCCATTGACATAGGTCACGTTCGTGGCGATTCCGGGACCGGATTTGACCATTCTCCTTTAACCAAATCGGTTGAAAAATGAGTCCTCAAAAGTAATTGACCTTTGACCTTGACCTTCAATAATTCAAAATGGCGAATTTTCCAGTCATAGATAATGTTTGGACGAAATATTCGCCTGGACTATCTCATCATCAGTGAATTCGAAAATTGTGCAATTCTTAGCTAGTTTTTTATTTTCGAATGGTTTTTAATAAATCCAAGAGCGAGCAAGAACTCTATCAGTATATTTTTTAATTGAAATTTTGAATTAAATACCCCCTGATTTTGAATACCTTGGTCTTAGATGGTTCTTCACTTCGTTGAATTTTATGTATGCGTGTGATTGCACATATTTTTTTCCTGCAATTATTTAGTATTTACACCGAATTTTCTGTAGAGGGTTTTTTTATTCCGTCGTAACAGCAAACAGGAGGTGCCCTAGGCTGTGTCGCCAGCAGATGCAACTGATAATGACGATGATGTTTGACAGAAAACAAAGAACAAAAAAAAACCCTGATTGTTAAAAGCGTTTGATCCTTCACATAAAGAAAAATGGCTTTTGTCTGTTTCTCTTTTTTGCAGTCACCAGACACACAGGCTTGGCAAAATGACTACCTTCAGGGTACAGGCTGTGAGATGTACACTGAAACCCTATCACCTTCATTTACCGGCATGACTTTCCCACAAGCGAGCGAGTAAGATTCCATTAAGCAAATCAAACCGTTCCTCTTAATCATTTTAATTTTTTATTAATTCTTTTTTGATATTATTTACATTTTTTTTAATTTCTCCCAGTGAGAAATATTACGCGTGATTTTTATTCTTCAATTTTATAACAACTTACTTTTAATTTATGGGATGCAGTCCCTCACCATTTTTTGACTTCTAGAGTCACCGAGTGATGCTAAAACTAACACCAGTTTTTTCTTTGCATTAGATACTGATCTATTTTCATTTGTATTTTAATTTTTTTTTGGAGGAATCATGGGAATTTTGCAATATAGATTTTTCTTTTGGATAAAATATCCATTGAGTTTCTTTAGTGAGAATGTTAGTCTAATTTATATTTATTCTCAGGATTTGTATAGTTGCGCTAGTGGTGATAGTGACTTATGTAATTTTTTAAACTTAGATTTATTGATATCACTAACAACTCATAATTTGAATTTGTGTGTGAAGAGTTTGTTTGACATATTTTGTACATTTTGTGATGACCCTTGAAAGAGATTAATGTAATTTTTGCCACTATTGTGCCGACTTATCCTTATAATCTCACCTTATTTCTTCAAACACGCTCTTGCTTTTTTCAGTCTCTCTCTACCTCTTTCTTATTCAACTTCTTTTTATAAAAAAAAAATATTATATTTTGCTATTGTGCATGAAGAATGAAGCATCAGAAGAGATTTCTGCATAAAAATATTATCTTTTGCCTGTTTCTAAAGACAGCCAATTTATTTTCTTATTTATTTTAACAAAATCAAAGCTATTGAAATTTCTGTTTTCAAATTTATTATATTTATTGTTTATTGTCACTATATTTCTATAAGTTAACTTAAAAGATTCAGAAAATGAATCAGTTTTTGCTAAAAAAAAAACATACAACAAACTAGGGTGATGATATTATAATTAAACACAAATGCTTTAAATGTCTATAAAATTATCTTATTTTTAGAATTTGAAACAAAAAACTTCTGTTGAATTACAATTGAGAAATATTCTTTTTATTTATATTTAAATTTCATGTTTTAATTTGAAATATTAAAGTATAAGATCTACAAAATTGTAGTGATTATTCTTTAATTTTCAATTTGAATTATGAAATACAACAAATATTCAGAGATTTTAATTTTTAAAAAAAATCTCATATTGATAAACAATTGTGTTTCTTCATGTAGATTGTGCTTCACAAAATTGAAGTTGTTACTGTTGGCGATAGAAATTAAGGGGAGCGAAGATGGAGCTGATAGTAAAATATCAATAAATCCCAGAGGGGCGAAAATTCAAGCGAATACCCAGGGATTTTTCATTGCTCAAAGTGCCGATGAAGTGAAGAGGTAGGATATTTTTTATTGCATTTTATATAAAATATTAAATTTTCAGATTGCATTTGTCTTTAGGGCATTACTTTAGGGGATTAGGGTTCATGAAGAATAAAAAAAATAGCATTTAATTCCAGTTTTTAAACATAGTTTATATTAAAATTCGTTTAAATTTTCTTTTAATGCTATACCTCAAAAGTACTTACCGTATTAAAATATTTACCGTTTACCGGTGTACAACCGATTTAAATCGACTCTCATAAATCACTCAATAGATTCCACAAAATTGTTTAAAGAGTAATAAAAATTATATTCTAACAAAAATTACTTATCGGTAAATAACTGGTTCATTACCGGTTCACAACCGATTTGAACAGATTTATAAATCACTCAAAATATTCCACAAAATACACCTCAGAAGTAATTTAATTAAATTTCGTAATTAAATTATTTTTTAGTTATGAATCGGTTCATTACCGATTCAAAACCGATTGGAACCGGACTAGTTTTGTCGGAAATTCCAAGACCTTTCCAACGGACCCAAACACGACCCTATTCGTCTGAAAATGCGTTCTCTAGAGTCTTTTTTTAACGTTTGTCCTTGAAAAATCGTTATTAGGAATAATTCCACAGTATTTTTGTCTACGGACGAAATGTCCGCCTGGGTAACCTCTAAAACATATCCAAAAATGAAAAAAAATCGCACTAAGCGTTTTCGAGAAATCCCAAAAAAAATATGAAAATTTCAGAAATTAAGTTTAAATATAGTTTCTATGTATACTTGAGGACTTGATTTAATTTTTTTTAATATATCGAAAGACAATTTGATGTTTTTAGCTTTGACATCTTCTTAAGGGATTACGTGGGTCATGCAGATTAAAAAAAACAGGCCTGTTTTTGAATGCAGCAGACTTTGAATGCTTCAAATTTTCTCTTATTTCCCAAAGCTAAAATTCCATTTTCTTAATCTAAGGTAATAGAAAACAGTTAATTGTATTAAGTATAGTTCACAAAATAGAATTTTTGCTATGACCATTACATAATCTTTATTAATATCAGGAAAGTTTAAAAAATACTATTACACTTATGTTACTTAAATAGGTAATTGCAATGGTCAGAAATTGAAGAAGATAATAAATCCTGCAAGGTTTCATCAATAATAGCACTACGAAGTTAATTATTTTAGTGGACATGGGATTTGTTCAAGTACTAATTTAGAAAAAATCGTAAAAAAATGAAACGGTTATTTCCTGAAACCGTCTCACACTAGCTAATTAAATTTATGAATATTTCAATAAAAATTCTTAGTAACCTATATTTCTTCCCATCTCTTTGTCACGTTGCCTCAGGTTAATAGTGTATTTTTATGACAATTATATTTTAAGTTTGTAATAATAAGTCGTGTGTTAATTTAACAATGAACTTTAAATAATGAAATTTCCACATAAATGCAGATAATTTTCACAGCTTGAAATTCACAGTGAGAGCAGTATTTACAATTCCCTGATTTTTTCAGGCTGGAACTTTTTGGTCAGCAAAAAATTAAAATTTGGTCAGTAAAAATTAAATTTGGTCAGTAATGGCTCTGGCACACCTTTTAGACCAGGAGAATTTCATGAGGACGAAATTCGCATCCCTTTCTTTCTCACATGTTTTGTATATGACTATCTCATTTTTTCGCATACCAAATTCGATTGATCGAAATTGAATTTGGTATGATGTTTAAAAGAAGAAGAAGAGTGCAAGAGAATGAGATAGACATATGCAAAGAATATGAGAAAGAAAGGGCTTCGAATTTCGACTTCATGAAATTTTCCTGATCTAAAAGGTGTGCCGGAGACATAAATCAAATGTGGTCAGTTAAAAATAAAATATGGCCAGTAAAATATTAAATTTTGTTAGTACAGAAGTTTAAAAAAAATCGATAAAAAAATTAAATTTGGACAGTAAAAAGTCAAATTTGGTCAGTAAAAAATCAAATCTGGTCAGTGAAAAATCAAAATTGACCAGTAAAAAATGAAATTTGATCGGTAAAATATAAAAAATGGTCATTAAAAAATGAAGAACCTGGTCAGTAAAAAATCAAATTTTCTGTGCTTCGGGAAGTTATCTGTATCGCCTGTTGAGGCAAGAAAAAATTTTCTGTGCTTTGGGAAGTAATTTGTACCGCCTGTTGAGGCAAAGGGAAATTTTCTGTGTTTTGGGAAGATATCAGTAGCACCTGTTTAATTTTTGTACAAAATTTAGGAAAGACGAAATATGAAATACGAAATGGTAAAATGCGAAATGTACTAAAATACGAAATGTGCAATACTTTTTATCCGGATATGTAAAGTTTTAACTTTTATTGATTTCCTTTTAGTTTTTTATTGACTAAATTATTATTCACTGATCATATTTAATTTTCCACTGAATAAATTTCACATTTTACTGATTAAAAAAAAATTACTGACCAAATTTGACTTTACCGACCAAATTTAATTTTTTACTGATTTTTTAAAAGTTTTTTCCTGACCATATTTAATTTTTTACTGGCCGAATTTGATTTTTTTACTGACCAATATTTTATTTTTTACTGACCAATATTTTATTTTTTTACTGACCAATTTGAATTTTTTACTGACCAATTTGAATTTTTTACTGACCAAAAAGATTTTGCCATTTTTTCACCCTACCATATTTCAACCTTTCATCCACCGAGGACCGCTTTTCTCAACTATTCTTTACGTTTCAGAGAATTTCTGAGAAATTATCTTGTTTGTGTTTCGGCTGTCCGTCTGATCCGTCCGGCGCGTCCGGCTATCGACAGCTTCAAGGGAAGACGGTTAGAAAAAAATACTTGTTACGGTTAGAAAAAAAAAAAATTTATTCATTGATGATTTGGTATTTTTTAAAACAGGTAATTTTACATCGGATCTCCACTGAGTGAGAGAAATCCGAAAAAGTTAAAATAGTATTCCGGAAATGTTAATTTTACCCTGCAGTATTGATCCGAAATCGGTGTAAATATTATGCTTTTTAGGCGTATTAGGGGTTAAAGTTACCCTTTTCATGTCAGTTCTACCCTTAAAAACGTGTAAAATTAACATAAAAAATGTTGATATATTTTTACACCTAAAAGGTGTTAAAGTTATGAGTAAAAAAAAGTTAATCGCACCGCGGTTTTTTTCTCAGTGTCCTAATATTGGATTTTGGTCAAAATAGGCCTCATAAGCTAAGACGTTGGAAAGGTCAAGTGGCCGAAATTGCAAGCTGGCCGAAATTTAATACAGTTTCCCTATTACTTCCCTATTATTGCTAAGCTATTTTGGGCGATGTTTTGAGTTATTTTTGAACCTGTTTAAACCGGTTGTGCAGCAGTAAACGATAAGTGGCATGAAATATTTTTGATTTAGCATATAAGTCGCAAGTTCGGGTATTTCGCGAAAAATGGTACCCTTTGCCATCCCTTTTATTTATGAATTCTCATATAGGAAAAATTGTAATTGCATAAATGTTTATGATAGTGGTAAAATCTCTCATTTATGTTCACATGTAATCACTTTTATTACAATGCTGAAGTCAATTGAAAATGGGTGTGTAGGGATTGAGTAATAGAGTAAGTGCCAATTGAGTAATGGGGAAAGATATTGAGTGGGAAGAAAAGCATTTTCTAGGGTTATTCTTAGTGACCTAACTTGTGAGATTGACTCACCCACGCTTTTATTGGTACTAATAAAAGATTTATTGATTATCTCTTTAGGGCTTGGTTCTATTGCAAAGCGTGTCACGATGATATTAAGGATGAAACACTCATCAAGAAATGCAAATGCAAAAACTGTGAGTATATAAAGTTTGTTTTTCTTTTTTAATATTTATTTCCTATGATTAACTGACACTTCCGCCACATAAGGAGTAGAATTGAGTATTAAAAAAAAATAGATATTAGAAAAAAAGAAAAAAAGTAAGATGACCTAATGACTGATTTATTTGTGAAGAAAAAGGAGTAATTTTTAATACTAACATTAAGTAATTGAATTTATTTCATGACCAAAAAAAAAACCAAAAAAATTAATGCTTCTAACTTTTCCTTTTAGAAATATATTTCATACTATATTTTTTGTAATTTATTAAGTGACTATATTAATGATAAATCTAATCACTTATATTTTCTGGGGTCACCTTCTCTACTACAAATTATCAAAAACTCTCTTCCCCAAAATATCACAAATAGTGACGGCTCAGCCAAGGACCAAATTTGGTGACCTAGGTAAAAAATTTAAAGAAAAATACAATAGATCAAGCAAAATCCTAGAATTTCAATCCAAAGTTTTAACTGTGATTTTTATTATTTTGTTGATCAACTAAAAAAAAACACAAAAAGTTTATTTTTTTTTTAATTTTTATTTAAATCAAAAAATCCTTGAGTCTTTTGTGACTTTGAATTATCTTCAATATTTTTTTTTTGTGATAAAAAAAAATTATACACTGATGGATTTACTTATAATTTTATTTTATTTTGAAATTCTTTATTTTGTGGTGTGTGTTTTAAGTTTTTATTTACCCCTCTTAATCTGTTTAATTTGTTTTTCTTTTCACTGGTTTCACACTCAAAGAGTTTGCATCACCTTTTATATACCCATTTTTTACCCCTCTTTTCACCCCTTTGTCTCTCTTAGCCTTATAAAGTTTATAATTACTACAGTTTTTTTTCTCTATAAATATTTTTCAGACTTTGAAGAGACTCGTAGAAATTATTTTATAAAAAATAATGTTTCAAATATCCCTTTAAAATTTATTTTTAGTATTTTTTTCTTCATTTGTTCAAATCATTTTTGTTTTTGTACAAAAGTGCAAATTTCTTTCATTGTATAAAAAAACAAAGATATATTTTTGGTTTTTTTTATAAATTTTTTTTTTGAATAATTTTTTACATATTCTGTCTATCGCCTGATTGCGAAATTTGAGCCGATTTATTTCTCAGTGATTGTTATGTGGTATTTTTATATATAAAAAATGAATTTTATTTAATTTTGAAAATTCATTTTTAAAATGACTACCATGAAAATCAAAAACCATATTTTATATCATGGCTATGCATTGCAAATATCGCGTTTTTTTCTCTTTAATTTTTGTTATTTTATAAAATGAGTTTTATTTCAAAATTAATAGTTTAATTTGTACTTTAAGAGGTACTGATTTATTTTTGAATTTGAAATAACATTTTAGAAAAATATATTTTTTTGTATTTTTATTTATTTTTCTTGATAAGCTTTCAATATCATTCACATAATTCATGAATTTGTAAGGCACAGTTTTGTGTTTCTATTTTATCAAAGATTGATTACTTAAAAAAAATACGTTATCAGTTTATTTTTCAATTTTTTATTACAATCAGCATGTTCTTTGGTATTTCTCTTAAAATTCAATTGATCAATACTTAAAAAAAACTTTTAATATCGATTTTATCGGGTTTTCTTAGAAAATTTTGCCAAATTGAAATAAACAGAATAAGTCCAACATTATAGTTATAATTTGGAAAACTTAAACACACTACACATTTTTTACACAATATTATTATTTTTTTAAAAGTTTATTTAAATTTAGATTATGGTACAAGGAATAAAAATAAGTGATTCAATTTTCTATCCGTACCTCTTGTGTAGATTTTGTATTTCAGAACCAATTTGTTTGACAGCATCTTACGAAGTTTCTTCTTTGGACGTTTATTAATTTAAAAAAATATTCTTATTAGCATATTAAATTGATTCCTATTACGGATGAGTAATTTAGAAGGAAAAAAAAAGATAATAAAGGCTCTGCAGAAATGATCCCTCTATCCGCAATTGAGTGTAAGACTTCGTGACTTTTTGGGTGTTTTTTTGTCGCTAACACATCATCAAAATAAAAAAAAGAAAAGCGTGATGAGAAAATATGATGGGACAACAAAGTAAAAATTTCATCACATATTAAAAAGATAATTAACCAATTAATGCCAATCTGTTTAGCAATTATTAAGAAAAGGGAGAGAAAGAGATATTTTACAGAAGATAAAATACTTTAATATACAAAAGAAATGTTCTATAAAATATCCTTTGAAATTTTTGCCTCTAGAAATCTCTTTCTCTTTTTTCTTAAAAATAAACAACAACTCCTTTTTAATTTATGATTGTGGTGAATTCTTCATTTGATATTAAATGACAACAATTTGGGCCTTTCACAGATGTCGGCATGATAATGATGCAAACAGGAATGGTCAAACAAGGCATTAATTCAGCCTGTCACACTTTCATCGACGGTACGAATTATGCAAGACAAAAAAATTAATCACACTTTCAGTAAAAAAAAATATATTTAAAAAAAAATTGGCAAAAATATTCAATTTTAAGTGCCAAGAATAAGAAATATGCTAATTTTTTTGAACGTTTTTACTAGCTAAAACAATAAGTACTATCCGTAAAGGAATTTTTGATTAATGCCAGAAATTTATCATAATTAAAAATGCTATTCAGATTTTTTTATTTGTTCACTGTTGCTATTTTATGTTGTACTTTTTCTTTTTATAACTCATACCATCTCACTCTTTATTTTTAACTTGAATTTTTATTATTAAAATATTTAAAACATACCTTACATTTGCTGTGGAAGTTGCACTTCTTATGCAAATGTACGATATGCCAAAATTTATTTATGTTTTACAAATTCGGGTTTTGAGCAATTTGAGCAAATTATGCCCAGCGTACAATAACATTTGTTTAGTAAACATGCTTTTGTCATTTAAAAGAGAGTGAGTGAGATCTAGATCTAGTCATCTCGGTCATTCTTATGGGAAATTTTGAAAACATATTTATAAACAAAAGTTATTGTGCGCTGGTTATTATGACCAGCGCACAATAACTTTTGTTTGTAAACATGTTTTCAAAATCTCCCATGAAAATGAGTGAGATGACTAGATTTAGATCTCACTCACTCTCATTGAAAAGTCAAAAACACATTTACTAAACAAAAGTTATTGTGCATTGGGCATTACACCTAATAAATTATCTTTAACTATATTGAAAAAGAAAAAAAACATAACTCTTGATATTCTCCTTTCATTCTCATAATTTATATTGTTCAACGGACTTGTTTAATATTTAAACAAAACAAAAATTTAATGTCATTTGTGCTTTTTGAACTGTTCTTACTGTTCATCATTGATGTTTCTTTCTATGTTTAATATTTGTTTACTCACATTTTTCTCTACAATTATTCCTAATTCAGGGCTTAATTGGGCACAATATTGTTCGGGAATTTGTATAAATATTTTACTTGGAGACATATGGCTCAGCGAAAGTGGAATGAAATATTTTTTCTCCACAAAAAAATACCACGTAAATTTTTTAGGTACTTTGCATGTGGGGAACTGTGCCAAATTTCGGACATGTTGCATAAGTAAGCTCCAAATTTCGTGCTATATCAGACACCAAATTTCTCAAGGAAGACTCTCCTCTATTTCTTTGGTATTATACAACCTCTATAAATCGAAAAAAAGTACTAAATTTTAAGGAATTTTGAGAAATAAAGAAGTGTCCGATATTGCAAACTGTCCGAAATTTGATAAAATTCCCCTTGCTGTAAATACATTCATATCAATTTAAATTATTGGTAACAAGATTAATGAGGTTTACTTTAATCGTACGGAACCAGAAGTTTTTCTTATGAATGTTGTAGTTTTTCTTGAAATTTGCAAATTTTTCACCTCCACATAGAGGAGAGATTTTTAGGTGGATCAATAAGTCTGGAATAAATGAAACAAAAAAATAGAAAAATCGGTTTTAATCGATTCAGCCAGTAGGACTGGCCTGAGCTAAAATAAAAGCCGAAGTGAATTTGGTGGTACCAGTTGGGATTATTTGAAATCCCGCGAAAATTCACGTAAAGAAAATGAGTAGTTTTTTAATGTGAAAATTGTTTAATTCCTTAGAGTTAAGTCATTTTCACAAGAAAATCCTTTTAATAATTTATTTGAATTCAGTTATTTGGGTTAATTGTGAATAATTGTCGATATTACGACAAAAACATTGGGGTGAAATTTTGAGCTGGAAGACTCATTCTTTTGAGCTGTCTCAAAATTCAGGATAGGTTTGAGAAAAACCCTTTTGTACAACACTATTTTGGTTAATAAGGAATGCAAAAGTACGTATTACAAGAAGGGACACGACCTGTTAATAAGGATAAAATACAGAAGAAAATATTTTGTCGCATTTCAGAGATTTTTTGCAACCGCAGCGCCGCCAGACGTTTGTTAAGTGAGTTATTTGTGTCTCTATCTCTTTCTCGAGTTGAATTGGATGCAATTTAGGAAGCTTGTCATTTGAAATGATATTTTCTTTAAATTTCTTCATATTTCCGCAAGATTCAAGTAAAAGGGTGTTTAGTGAACAGCTATCCGTCTTCCGACAAAGATATCAAGAAGACAATTTATTTTTATGAGAGTTTTTCTTTCTATTATGTCTTTTTGGAGCAAAAATATTCATCATGGCACCGTGAATAAGCGGGATTAGTGTTACCAGTACGTCAATCTGCAATATCCATTAGAACTATTAACACAAAATTTCCGATACTACACGACTTTTAATAAGCACAGGTCTGCAGTAGGAGAAAGTACCCAGTTTTTAATACATATTGCACAGTTACATTTACTCAGAAACATATGAAAAAATTTACGGAGTTTCCTTTACAACGATTTTCCACCAAAAAAGGTTTAGCGTAAGATCTGTAATTCTGCGGTCATCGCTGTCTTATCGTTGATAACCAACCTAGTCTGGAGCAAAACGATAGTAGGTTCTCATCATTATCATTTTTTAACCGCTTCTCCCTTTTAGGGGCGCGGGCCCATGACATCCAAATTAGCAACCCACGCTTGTCCATCCTCCGCCAATTCAGGAAGATGATCGGGTTCGATCCCAAGGCGTTCCAAGGCAAGATTCTGAATTTGATTCAGCTACTTTGTCCTAGGTCTGCCCTGAGTTCGAGGTCTCCTCACAATGGCTTGCATAGCTTTTCTGGGGAATCTTCTTCTATCCATGCGGTGAACATGTCCAATGTCCATACCATCGAAGTTATGATCTCTCAACCCGAAGAAGCAACTTCTCGACTCTTGGTTCCTCACGAACGGGTACGTTCCTTACTCGATCTCGACGAGTGATTCCCTTTACCGCTCAGAGGTACCTCATCTCGGCAACTTGTACTCGCGATCTCATACTTTCGGACATTTCCCAAATCTCATGACCATAGGTGATAATAGGAATGAACACAGCTTTGAAAACCGACAACTTAGCCGAGCGACTAAGCTCGGCCTTCCTCACCACGCTTCCGCCAAGCTCCCTCATTACAGCAGAAGTACAGCAGTACAGCAGATAGTTCGGTGTGAAACCTACCGTCATTCGCGCACACGGTATTATGTAAAAGCTTTTCTTTTTTTTTAATATCTCATATAATAAAATTTATCAAGAAAAAAATGGAAAAGTAAACTTCGTGCGAGTAATCCAAAAAAGTTTAGAATCGTCACAGGTAATCTGTATACTGATCATACTGATAGATTTCTATAGAAATCCCACGCTGCGCTGCGCTGCGATAAACCGCCACTCGGAATTTCGATTAACTTCGAAAACCTATAACCTATGTGAAAATTATGTATAGGCCAGAGCTTCACAATTCGCAAGCTTATTGAAGCCCAGAAACATACAGCATATAGGACTACTTGCAAGGCCATGACCGGCAACTGAAGGACGTACCATACTAATCCGTATACTGGTTAAAACAAAAATTAAAGTCCTCAATTTTCAGTTTATCGATACATCCGGATTTAAAAACAGGACGAAGTTACTTCGTAGTCGCCAGGTCAGGTGAACAACGCCCGACCATAATAAGTCCGATATCGTGCAATTTTGTTTGCACGACTAACAATAACTAAACAGGGGAATTTTTATTGCGAATGAGAATTTTCCACTTATCAGATACGGCTGTTTTTCTGTGAAATCAATTTTCAAACCATCCAATAATTATGAATATTATACGGCGGTTGTGGGTTTACTTTTTTCAAGACAATCTGCAGTCATAACCTTTCCGATCCAGTCTTGCGCTGTGTCTTGATTGTTAGTGCATATACGGACTTCAAAGAAAGTTCGAAAACTTTTCCTGAATCATCTAAAATCAATCCAGAAAACATGGTTTTGGAGGGAAAGGGATAGGGTTTGGGAAAGTGAAGATCTTATTGATGGTACTCGGGTAAACTTATGGGGAGTCCCCCGAAAGTCCGTAGTCGCTATCTCTAACCATTCGGATTCTAGGCGTGATAACGGCCGGACGGACGGACGTAACAGTTTAAGACCATTTCTCAGAAATCGTATGAGAAATGGTCACACCTCTCTCTCTGTGCAGTTCGAAGCAATAAAATGACTTTAATCTTGTTTCTAATGCTTCACACTAGTACATTAATGCTGTGCCTTAGGATTATTCCAGACATTTTGATCTACCTAAGTTGTAAAAAATATTTAGTTTTGTACAAAAAAAATCTTCCTCAGCTGATTCTTACTTGTGTTTTGACAAAACTGATTATAATTGGTGGAAGAAATGACTAAAAGTAGATTTTACTCTCGCTGATTTGTCACACTTATGTTGATAAAGTACATATAAAAATCTGTGCATAGGGGAAAGGGCTCTCCCATCGAACGTTCATGCTTTCGAATATCTTTTGCTTTTCGTAAGAGATTTACACTAAATTATCACGGAGTTATCAACAATTGATGATAAACCAACTAATATTTAATATAAATGTGTAAGTCTCTTAGGAGAATTAAAAGAAAATTCACATTATTCGAAGGCATGAACGTTCAAAGGGAGAGCACTTTCCCCTACCCATTAAGCTTTCATAAAGAAGTCCTGTTTTGAATAAATGTACATTAACCGTTAATATCGTATAATTGCTGTTCCGTTGACTATCTTTCGAAAAATATAAAGATGTTTTAAAGTGCTCATTGTATTTTTTTTTACAAAATATATTTTTTTTAATTTTTAATTTTTATTTTTCTCATGGGAAATATCATTGTAAATGTATATACATTTTAAATATCACACCATATTCATACCATTTTTTGCTGCTGAAGCGTAATATTAAGAAAAAAGCGCTTTTCTCAGTGTTTTACTTATTCACAAAAATCACATTTAAAAAAAAGACAAACAAATAGCCAGACAAACTAGAGTCTAATGGAATTTAATAGTGTAAAAGAGAAAAAGCTCAAAAAGAGTACTTGAGTATAGTGCTGTATTTTTTGTAGATATTCAGTTTTTTTATAGATTAATTTCAAGGAATCTGGAAAAATAATATTCAAAAGAAATGTTTTTAAGTTTTTGATACACAGCTTTCGCGCGTTCTGCTTTTTTGAACCACGATATTGTGTCGTTTACAAAAGCTTTTTTGATACGCAAAAAAGATGTTTTTGATAATTCAATATTTCGTTTAATTGGAGGGTAATATGATACAGTTATAAATGGGATGATTTAATGCTTTTCTGTTCTTTTATTCTCCACAAAATATTCAGAGGCAGATTTCTACTTTCTCGAGCTTGATTACTCCGATATTTTACTTCACTGAATCACTTAAGATTTTATTTAAAAATTTGGAAAATAAAAAATATTTATATAAATATTTAAAAATTGAAGTGAAACGCATTGCAACTCATTTCAAAATTCAGCTTGAAGTTGTATAAGTTTTCAATTTCATACTTGATTATTTTAAAATAATAAAAAGTTTTAAAATTCTAAGTTTGAATCCTTAAAACATTTTTTTTCTTTCTTTTTTTCTTTCAAATATTAATTAATTCCCATTGATTAAATTATTCAAATCAAGACGCGATATGCCGATTTTTATGAAAAAAAATATGTTATTTAGCTATCTCTACAAACATCGCGCGATCTTACAATATTTGCGCGATAAATCGTGCAACTTCAATGCTAGAATCTATCGATGGGTTATTCTTAAAAAAATATTATATTCCTTCGATCTCTATGAAAAAGATCGGTCAATCATTCGATATTACTATTTCTGCTTTCTGAGTCTATAGCGATCTATATTAAAATTGCGTGTGTTTAAAAATTGCACATTTTTGCGATCACCATAGAAATATTCTGTGTTCTTTGTACACTGACAGAGAAATCCGAAAAAGTGAAAAAATAACATCCGGAAATATTAATTTTATCCTACGGTATTGATCAAAAATCAGTGTAAATATTATCTATTTAAGGTATATTATGGGGTTAAAGTTACCCTTTTTCATGTTAGTTTTACCCTCAGAAAGGTGTAAAAATTAACATGAAAAATTTTTGATATATTTTTACACTTAAAAAGTGTTACTGTTATGACGAAAAAATATTAATCGTACTCTTTTTTTCTCAATATAATAAAATCGTGCGGTTTTTGGTGATATTTGTTCTAAAATCGCACGATTTTCTGCACTGTGTACAAAAATATCGCGATCTTGCAACTTTATACTAGAAAAAATCGCGGAATTTGATTATGTTTCCTCTTGAGGTTCACCTAAATATCTTTTTAATTACTCAATGATTTAAATTTAATTTTTGAATAAATAAAAGTTTATTGAAGAAGTTTTTTTCGATTTTTGTTCTTTCGATCTTTAGCAAAGTTTAATTTTATAAATTCTTTTTAGTTTTTCAAAAAATACAAAGTGGGATTTCAATAATTTTGTGAATGTTGCTCGATTCGCTATGAATAGAAATCAGCATCTGAAATGTAATATCCGGAAATTTAAAGGAGAGAAAAGCATTAAAGGTCTTTCTTCGTTTAAACCTTTAAGGACAATTGGGTCACCGGTGACCCAAAAATGAAATTTTTCCTACTTCCTTCTAATTCGGTTTTGCTCTTAAAAGTCAGAAAAAGTGATTTTCTCTGACCCTTAATTTTTGACCCTCTCGTCCTTAAAGGGTTAACTTTAAAATGTTTTTACCAACAATATTGTAGTCAAGATGAAAAATATTTCTTTCTCTAAACCTAATTCGAAAGATAACTTTTTAGTTCGTGAAATAATTTAATTTATTGCATTTTGGAAGAAAAATGTTTCATCTAACAATACTTCTCTTTATGAATTCTTCTAATTGAATTTTTATCTTTATGCTTAGCTTTGTACCCATTTCAACAATATTATTTTTGTGAAAGACATAACATCAGGGTTCTTCAGAAAATGAAATTACCATCAAACATTATCTGATTTTTATAGAAATTTGCAAATACGCTGCAGGAGAAACAGTGAAGCTTCACAACTTTTATTGAGAAAACTTTCTTAAAAAGGCAATAATTAAAAAAAAAGTTTTATCTGTATAAACTTTTTTTCACAGCTTCAGCGATTTTGTTATTTGAACAAATTGGATGAGATATCTTCGGATAAAGTCAGTCATCTCAATAATTTTAGATTCCTTAAAGAAAAAGTGGTGGAGTTTTAGGTGCTAAAATTTTGCATAAATATTCATGCAAAACAAACTGTTTCTTTTTTTTTCTTTCTCATTCATACACTATCACGTGAATTGGGTGAAAAATTAACTCGTCGTTCGGGCTACAAATTATCTCAACGTCAAATTAACCAATTAACTAAAACCCATACTAACAATATTTGCGAGACCAGTGGCTACATTCAGGAAAGGGGTTCGAGCCGTTCAGATGGTTGGGCGTGCAAGTACGTATTTTTGTCTAGAGAGTCAGAAATTAAAACCTTATATATATATATATACAAAAAATTCTCAGTCTTAGATGCGAGAAATCTATTATTTAAAATGGAACTTTTGAAAAAAAAATGTGTTTAAGCACAGATATCATGTAGAGAATTTTTTTTGAGTGTTTCTGTGAAGATAATGTGTGTGAATGGGATGATATATCGTAACATCCACAGAGAATCATATAATTTTTGATTTTTAGAATCTTCAAAAACTTCATTTCTTCTCCTATTCGTTTTTTTTGTACTTGTTTATTTGGTGTCTTTTTGATTGAAATTTAAAATATTAAAAAAATAAATAAAATAAAGTGAAAATTACTTAGAATGCTTTCATCGTCTTAGTTAGGGATTGAATTTGAGAAAAAAAATCTGATGAATGAAGATACTGTATGTATGATCTATTGAATTTATTTTCACTTTAATTTATTGATTTCAAAATGTTTTTGATTAAAAAAAAACGTAATTGAATTTCTTATCGTTGTGTGTAATTTTTATTTAATATAAAATCTTTCAATTTTATTATTTATTTTTCATTGATGTAAGAATGATGTACAAACAAAAATCTAAATGGAAGAAGATTTAACAAAAAAATAACAAGAAAAAAATAACGAATATTCTAATGAATTTGCAGAGAAGTGAATTATTTTATGTGGTTATTGTCATTTTCATGTATGTTCTTACGTGAATTGCAGACTTCATTTATTGATAAATTGTGTCGTAACAACAATTGATTAAGTAATGATTTCCTTAAATATTGGAAGGTATGAAACTTAAAGAAAAAGAATTTGGATGAATCGATGAATTGTTTTCTTTCACAGATTACATAATTTTCTTAATTAAAAACTATACCGATTAATTTATTTTAAGTTCAGTTTAAACTTTAAAAAGGAGTATTTTATTTTATTGAGAAATTTTTGTCGATATTGGACCCCCGGAAAACTCTTCTCAAAATTTGCTCATTTTATTTTCTTAATTACACTACACATTTCATTAGGGTAAATTCAGCTAATTCCAAACCTGCTCCAAATGGAAATTTTTCACTACTCCAAATGGAAACATCACTATTTTCATGATAAATACTGTACTAAATTATTATATTAATATATTTTCTATACCAGAGCTTCATTATTTAGTTAATTTTGCTCCAAATGAAGCGAAGATTCATTCATATTCACAAATTTTAATTTGTTAATTTCTCAGAAAAATTAAAAGTGTACCTCTTCACCATTGATTTTTTCATAGATCAACATGGTCGAAAATGAAAAACACAATGAGGTGACTGTTGTTTATTATGACGTGTCTTCTGATATAATGTATCAACCCAAAATTTTTTTGCCCCTACTCCTACGAAAGTTATTTTTTCGTTTAACTTATTTTATAAAAATTTCATCCAAATATTACGTTTTTCATTACTTTACAAAGATTTTTAATACAATTTGTGTTTTAATAAAAGTCTTGCAGAAGTAACATTTTAAACCACGCCCATAAATGAACTTGTAGAATAACTGTCTGAGTTTTTCAAACTATCCCCTGCAAAAAATTTACACGTTATTTTTAAAATTTTACATATTGCCTATTTAAATGATACTGAAAAAAAAATTTGAAACTTAAAATAATTATACCCTTGTGAGTGTTTTCTGAAAGCATCCCTCTGGATAATTGAAAATCAAGAGATATCTTAATGATTTTCTTTCAAAATCCTGCACCCTCTCTAAGAAATCTATAGGTTCCCTGTTTCCAAGTCTTCCTTGTTAGTTACTGCTCATCTAGTTTTCTATAGATACTCGAGTAATCTCCGTATATACTTCCAAGTATTCTTGTGGTTTTCGAGACTTCTCCGTGATTTTTCATATGTTATAATAAGTTTCAAAGCGCTGCACTGGTTCATAAGTGTTCTTTGGATTTCTCTTCTTAGGTTTTTTTTATTATTCCTGGATGTCGATTATTTTAAGAGACAAACCCATCTGTAGAGGAATTCTGTAGCGATATGACAATGTCATATGACAAATTTTTATGGTAAATTCAGGAGTAGTATAACACGAAAACTCAGTGAGCGTCGAATGACCATATTGCTAGATGCTCCAAAGCTCTAAATAACTGATATGAACCTTATTTTCGAATATTTTGTACGAATGCACCACATAAAAGTCTTTAAATTTGTCATACGACATTGTAATATTGTTACAGAATTTCCGTACTAGACACGATGTTCACGATGTTACTTCTGTAACAGTTTTATTGGACAGATATTGCTTCCAATTATAAAAATTAACCTGTTATGGGTTCTTTAGAAACCGTCCTCTGTGATATCATTGATTTTGTTATTATAATTTCCATTAACAGCCTTGCGTTTCTAAAAACTTTCAAGAATTTTAAGGAAGTTCTCTATAGTGTTTCCAAGCATACCCGTAATTTTCGAGGAACACACTCCCTGTGTGTTCCTAAGCGATCCTTTTTCGTTCTCAAGTGTTTTCCTAATTTCATATGGATTCTTGAGCCTTCCTTACCTTCAAGATTTCCAATCATTTCCAACTAATCTACAAGCATTTTCTCTTAGTATTAAGCGATCTTTAGACTAGAGGTTTAGCCCAATTCCCGAAGGTCTCAAAATCTTAAATAGTGAGCAATTTTATCGCTTTTTGAGAAGTTAATAGGTCTTTCTTCTTTAATAATCCAATCTTAAGTTAAATTTTGCCAAAAATCGTGGTTGGTAAGAAATTAGAGCAGTTAAGCCATATGGCTAAGCCTTATGCCAAAAATAGACACAGGCTGATCCTAGAGAATACTCAGTTCGTAAAATTTGGCGGTAAAGGATCAGCCCAAACTATCATACACTGAGGATTTAGTATCAAGGATTAGCGTTTTCAGCGTAAATTTCTATTAAATCTTTACACTTTGATTGCTGAATGGCTTCTTAAGTGCAACATCAATGGATTTTTCGTACAGTAAGGAGCACTCTGATCTTCTCTTATGAATATGAATATCTTTACTCCAATCTTAATGCATTTTATGATTTTACGATATTGTGTAGCATTACTCTCCATGTTTTTTCACCCAATTGATATTTCGAAAAGCTCCCAAAAACCCCCAAAGTGAAGCATTTTATTTTTAGCACTGGCGCTGATCCGTGAGTGTATCGACACCAATCCTCATTTTTCGGGCTGATCCCTAAGCCGATCCCTGTGTTTATTTTGGGCTTTAGGTCTGAAGCCCATATTACTGGGTTTTTTCAATGAGTTCTTAAGTTGTCTTCGTGTTTTACCAAGGGGTTTCGAATATTTTTGCAGGTTTTCGAAAACTACCCGTAGTTTCCCAAGCATATGCTAGATTTTCATGTATTCTCCGTGGGTTCAAAAGAGTCAATCGTGGAATTTCATGAATTCCTTTCCAGCCTAGTTTTATTTCCTCGAATTCCATTAGGAGAGACCGGGGCAGAATTAGCCTGCAAATGTCATTTTTCATCTCGTATAATTTGTACAAAAAATGATTGTAGCAGGCTAGGAAATATTTCAATGAACAGGAAGGGATGTGTTTACTTCGAATAAGTAGTGGTTACCTCAATATTCCTTCTAATGCCCAACGCACAATAACTTTTGTTTAGTAAACATGTTTTTGACATTTCTATGAGAGAGAGTGAGATCTAGATCTAGTCATCTCGCTCATTCTCATGGGAAATTTTGAAAACATGTTTGCAAACAAAAGTTATTGTGCGCTGGTCATAAAGCAGGCTATTGCCCAACACACAATCACTTTTGTTTTGTAAACATATTTTTGACATTTCAGTGAGAGTGAATGAAATCTAGATCTAGTCATCTCGCTCTCTCTGATAGAAAATTTTGAAAACATGCTTACAAACAAAAGTTATTGTGCGTTGGGCATATAACATCCCACTGTCTAATACTATGCGTGGCTAATTATATCCCGGTCTCCCTTATCCCTGGTTTACTTTTGGAGGGAGGGTCACCTAAGGCCCTCGACAGACCTGAGGATTAGCCGAGAGACGGCTTAGAGTGATTTTATTCGCAATAAATATTAAACTACATTTCCATAATTTTCCACTAAGTCGTCTTTCGGCTTAAGTCGTAAGTGTGTCTAGGGCATAATACCGAAAGTCTATATCTCTCTCAGTTTAATACCTATTCTCTATTATAATTTTCTATTATAAAGAAGTTCTATTGCTTATAATTTTTTTACATAGCAATATTGCTCCAGTTAGTATAGATATGATTAATTATGATTAATTACGATTAATATTTCCTATATCAAGGCTTGGACTTTCAAATAATTTCAACTTTATCATCTATAATACTACTTAAAATATATATTTCTTTTAGGGAATGCAGATTGTACCTTTAAAAGAAATGTTGACGTAGCTTACATTTTTCATTGCGTATTATTTATTCTTACTTGTTTCGAAAGAGGCCTGAAAATAGGTCAATTGCTTGCCAGAAGGATATTAGAAAAGATGGTTTCGAGACGTTAGTTTATTTTTCTCTTATAGATTCTAATACTACCAGCAATGAACTGTATTAAATCGTATACCTTTGAAGTCTCCCTTTATTATAAGAGACTTTCAGGAAAGATGCTATATAGTTCAATATAAGAATGCAAAATAGAAAATTACTTAATCAATTGTAATTTGTGACTAGTTATTTTATTTTATTCACACACAAAAACACTCATTATTGGGAATTTGAATAGAAAAAGCATAAAGTTAACATTTTTTTTTCATTTTCATTGCAATTGTGACTGAAAGAAGCAGCTAAAAAAAATCACTCTGATATACATTTCTTGATGTTTTATTTATTAATACATGGGTTTTTGTTTTTTACACCAATTTTTTATTGACTGGGATTAGCTGAAGACTTCCAATTTGCAAGTAAGTTTGGGTTGTGATCGCAGAAGTTCCCACCATCACCACAATAAAATATCAAATGCTGTTCACGAAGTAATAATTAAATTTCTTTTTAAATGTGTATTGTCAAAGAAACTTTAAAAGAGCAGTGTTAAAAGATTTATTAAATTTACCACCACAGAAATAAATGGTGGAAATTCCTGTTGCAAATTCAGTCAACTAATCTCGTCCAATTAACAAAACTTAATTTGTTAAAGCTGAATTTATTTTATTGGTGGATAATAATTGTCTCTGTTTCATTTGATTATTGTCCATTGTCTCTTTGAAAATTTCACTGTATACCAGCTAATTCAATTTCCAGATATTTTATTAAAGATATTCAATGGAAATATTTTTATATACAAATCAATTTGTTTTTATTTTCATATATGTTTGTCAATTGTGTAATTTTTTTCAATTGTCCTACTTGCCGATTTATTGTATTTAATTGTCGACACGATATATTTTTATTATGTCTATAATATTTTTCACAGAACATTTTTACACTCACAGCATAAGACACCACTCAGAACACCCAGCAAAATTATTTATTTGTGTGTTTGTATTAAATAAATTTAATTTAATACGAGCTACAAAAAACAATATTTAAGAAAAAAACTATACACTATATTTTTTCGGAATATTTTGAATATTTGTAAAACACTGAACAACACTGTAATGCATAATTTTGAAGAAAAGTTGTTAGATTTTGCCTAATATCGCAAGAAAATGCCACAGCAATGCTATAAAATTAATAAAATCGCTTTCCTGTGAATGGCTTCAATAGAATATTTTTTGAAACTAAGCATTAAATAAAATCGCTTCTTCTAATTTAGAGTAATGATAAAACGTGAGATAGCAAAATGACAGCACTTGCACGCTAATCCTGTTTTAGATAGTTTCTAAAATTAGCTAAACAAAGTATATAATCTTCTATTTTCTTTCGCTCACTTTATGTTTTATTGTTTTTTTAATTGTTTTTTTTTTAACAACAAATTAATATCTCCTCTTCTCAACTGTCGAATTTTAACACGATTTTAAAGCGAGCAAAATATGAAACAAATCTTAGCTTTTGGCAATATTTATTCTAATTTCAGTTTTTTATATCCCCTCTAAATTTCTTTCATTTCATTTACTATTTTTTTTTAATTAAATTTATTCTGTTCAAAACCATTTTGTTTAAAAAAAATTATCCTAGAACATTTTACAATTCAAATTGTTTTTTTTTATTCTAAAACTAAACATACAGCGACTCATTCAAGAAGTTGATCAAAATTTTCAAAACATTTTTTTAAATATAAATTCCTAAAAAAAAATCCTAACAACTTCTACTGAAATTGAGTCACTGTTAACAATTCAGGCAAACAGTTTAAAAAAAAATCCACCCCCAAATATTTTGTTTTTAAAAATACTTTCGATTTTTGGTTAATTTATTCACACGATCAATGTTAAAATTCATTTAAAGAAGAAAAACAATAGTTGATTTTCTGTTATTTACTTAGTGCAATGTTATTTTTTTTCTTGAGAAATTAAAGAAAAAACGATGTGGAATCAGGAGACTGTTATACAATTTTGCAGATGATCATCATCCTGCCCCGACGTTCACCCCACCGGAACTTCCGAAACGGGTGCACGTTCGTGGATTGACATCGGGTAAAGGTCACTTTATTACAAAAAAAAGTGTCTCTTTTATTTGTCTAATTGTTCGTTATTTTCTTTATTATTATTTTATTCCACACGATTAAAATCATTATATTAGTATATTGTTTATCGTTTTTATACCACTATTTGTTTCAATTTAGAAATACCTCGTGATGCTGGAAGGATGAAATTGGAAATTTTATACTATTTTTAAACCAAAAAATATATTTAAAGTTACATTGTTTTCTCTAAATTTTATGAAGTCTTGAACGCTTTAAAAATGCTTTCAAGTTCTAGTCAACCAAGGATCGTAATGGAACTAAATTAATATACTTCAATTCAAACTTTACTATAATATTAACTTATAATGTAGGAGTAAGATTTTAATATTCTAAATTAACACAATTATTACCATTTAAATATTTATTTTTCTGCTTTATTTTTTAAAGTGTCATGTCCAACGCACAATAACTTTTGTTTAGTAAACATGTTTTTGACATTTCAATGAGAGTGAATGAAACATAGATCTAGACATCTCGCTCATTCTCATGGGAAATTTTGAAAACATGTTTACAAACAAAAGTTATTGTGCGCTGGTCATCATTAATACGCGTCTCTGCTATGTTTATATAAAAAAATTATTTTAAAAATACATTTTTTGACTTGAAGAAAAATCTTATTTTTTCAATAATCAAGTATTGAGTAAAATCTTGAATATTTTGAGAAAAAACTTTTCACTTTGCTTTTATTCTTCGAAAAAGTCAATAAAGTACCCAAAATTTCTCGATATTTGATTTAGATATTTTACGAAACGAGCACATTGCGTAAATTATTTAACTTAAATTGCCACTAATATCTTTACCGAAAATGGGTGCAACGTAAACCTTAAAAAATGTCATTTTTTTATTAATATTTTTGGAAGATCTGAAAAATTTATTTTATAGTAAATGAAACTTTAGTAAATCTAAGACTGCACAAAATCGGCAGAACAGACTTTTTAAAGCAAAACCAGTTTCAGAAAGTAGGGGAGACTGGGGCAAAAAGTCACAAATTGAAAATTTTAAAATTCAGTATCTTCCAAGATAAATAAGATAGCAGCTTAAAATTTTTTCCATAGATGGCCTCCATAGGTCTTCTTCAATGTCGTAAGTTTGTTGGAATTTGAACAAGGAGTTTAGAAAATAAAAAAAATATCGAAATTTTTAGCCCTATTTTTGGAATATTTTCCGTGCAGAAGATATCAATTATTAGCTACTTATATTAAATTTGATGCACTGGTGAATATTTCCCAAATTATTTGGAGATTCTTTGAATACGAATCCGCTATCTATTTTAGAATTTTACAAAGATTTTTTTCTCCAGAAATCCTTTTATTAAAATCGACCACTTGGGGTAAAAAGTAACAAAAGCTATGGAGCAAAAAGTAGCAAAAATCGAAACAATTTCTGATGTCCCACGGTGAAAAGAAACGTCAATGCTATGTATCGCCGCTTGTTGTTTACATTGGTCAAACGATTTGCAGTCTCTTGTGTGTTTTTTGTAAAATAGCTTAAAATGCGCTTTTTTCGCTCAGATAGAGAAAACGGTGTTTTACAAAGGTGTAGATGAATAAATTTCCTATGAAAATATGTAATCTAGGTATTTTACTTAAATTTACGGAATCCCGTAATAAAGCGAATAAAAATGTGATAGTATCTTATGCCTGATACTATTTGCCCCAGAATTTTTGAGATTGATCACAAAATTACCTTTTAGATAACGGCTCGATAAATATATTTTCTTACAAAATAAAGGAAAATGGCTTTCACAGAGTTATAGAGCGGTAAATTTCCTATAAAACTGTGCTAAATAGAGATTTTGGAGGTGCTCGGGTAGCTTGTAAGAAAATAAAATATTCGTTTTGTGACTTTTTGCCCCAGTCTCCCCTATACATAAAATTCCTTATGAATTTGAGTAATTATTGAAAAATAGAGAAAACGTCCTCAAATTGTCAGATATAAAAAGCTTAAAGATTTAAGTCAAAGTCAAATGCTAAAAGTCAGAATTAAAGGCTTACGATTCTGACTTAAAAGCTAATGCACACTTCGTCTATTCCAATATTATTTCAATTTGTTTTACATTTTAAAATTTAAACTTTAAAAGTTCCTCACGATCAGCTTTAAAATTAAGGAAATCTTAAAGGAATGTGGCATTTCTGTTTAAGCCTTGTTATCGTCATGTTTGTTATATTTTACCTTTAAAGCTGAAATAAATTTTACACTTTGAAACTAAAGATCTGTATTGTGGAATATGAATCAACATATAAAGACTGATTTAAATACTTTATGCTTTAAGATTCATATCAGAATTTTTGGAGTATTTCATATGCTTTGATAAAGTCCTTAATTTTAAAGTCTCAAGCCCTCTTAAGGCTTTAAGGTAAAATATGCCAAATGGGGCTGCGATAAAAATGATAAACGCATTTATGTTTTCTTAAATTTGAAAGCTGATTACGATTAATTTTTAAATCTTTAAATTCTGAAGATTAGATATTATGTAAACCCGTAATATAAGAGATGTCATTACCGATATAGGGTGAAGTGGGGCACCTTTGGAAGTGGGGTACCTTTGAAATTGGGATTTTTCACCTATTTTTAAATAAAATTGAGCCTTATCGTGATATAATTTAGTTGCACAAATATATTGAGAAGGTAAATTGCATTATGATATGGCTCAGTTCCACTTAAACATAGGAGAAAAATGCCAATTTCAAAGGTGCCCCACTTCCCCCTACCGGTAATAGAAAATCATTTATCTTGATATAAAATATTTAACTTAAGACTTTAAACTTTTTACATATCAAAATAGAGGGATACTAATCAACTTTTAAAGACTAATTTATATGATGTATTATAAAAGGTAAATTAAGGCAAATGTATAAGATTTTGTACGAACATAGGTTATATAAGTTTGATATTTATATAATAGCACAGCTCTGCATAAATTTTATTCCTACTAATTCTTCCTGCATCATGAGATAAGAAAAATCAAAATATAACTTCCAGAATTCAATTGATATAATTTGCATAACAATTTTAAGCGCAATAATATATTTGATATATTTTTGTTGAGTTCAAAAACAAATATTGCTTTATTAATTTCTCTCTTCTTGAGAGTAAACTTTATTATATTATTATTTATTTTTCAATGATCTCTTTAATAAGTAAAAGAGAATAAAGAGAAGATAAAAAATTTTGCGAATATTCAATGTCGGATAAAAAGCAGAAAGTTGAGAAAAAAATTATCATTTTTTACATTTTATTCCCTTATTTCATTATCCTTCATCCATCCATATCTTTTTTCATCTTTTTGTTTATTTGTTTTTTACTTTGGATGATCCAAAGTTTAAAAAAAATATATATTATATTCTCATTATAAAAATAATAATCATCTTCTCATTTTGTGTATTTTGTCTGTAATTTGAGAGATTTTTTATATATATACATAATAAAATATTAAAAAAAAAAAGAAATATACTAACAATTTTGTGACCTAACAATAAAAGTAATTGAGTGTAATAATGAGATTGCATGAATTTGTGTCTTCATAATTGAGAAGAATCTTAATCTCTTTGTTTCTTTCTACTTAAAGAGACTGCTTTTTGGTGTCTTCTAACTAACCTTTTATACAATTTGTTTTTCTTTTTTTTTATTTTCAAAATAATTAATTCCGTGATATTGTGTTGTAATAGAAAAAGTATTAAAAAAAAGAAATGAGTCTATTTTTGACATTTTTTTTATTATATTTTCTGTAACTCTGTCAGTATTCTTTTTTTCTTTGTTTAATTTTAAAATTCACATTCTGTTAACCTTGCAAAAAAAAAACTTGAAAAAAAGAAATTCATAGACGATTTTCTTGTAGAATCTACTGCAATTGTTTTAACTATAAATGGATGTTTCTTCATGACTTTCTTACAGGCGAGATCACAAGGGACCGAGAGGATATTAATTGTGAGTAATTTTACTTACTTTTCTGTAAGTAAATACTTGCAATCAAATGACAAAGAGATGAATTAAAGTGAAAGAAAGAAAAAAATCGTGAAATAAGAGATTTTTTTTGAAAACGATTGTGTTTTTTGTGAAAAACAATCGTTGCATTTTCATTCATATTTTTGCAAATATTACCAATAGACAAGACAAATTCCACAATCGAAGTTTCCCTTCTTGATCTAACCGTCCAACACGTATTTTCATTTATTTTTTATTTCTTACACTTTTTTCTGTTCCCTCTACAAACTTCTCTTTTACTTCCTTTTTTTTTGTTTAGATTTTCTTTAAAGCTATTTCCTTGTATATCTATCATCTATACCTCTTGTAATGATCGTGTAATATATTTGGCATATCTGTCGTGTTGCCTATTTATGATTTGCCGTAATTGAAGTATATAAAAATTTGCAGTATAAAACCTTTTTGTACATTTCATTTCCCAAAAAAAAATAAAGTATTCTAATACTAGGCAACAAAATTTTGCAAAATTGAATGGGGAGAAATGGAAGTGAATAAGTTAGATAAGTATGTTATGGGCGAATATAAAAACAGTTCTATGGCTCTATTGGAATATATAAACCTAATATTTCCCTCGGTTTAAACATTTCCGTTATGTCTTTGAATATTAATTCCATAAAATATTTTAGTACTATTACACTCTTTCTGATTGGTTCAGTGTTTTAGATCTATTGAAGCATTTAAAGCTCTAACCAATCAGAGAACGTTATCGAATTCAAATATTTTAAGAGATTTAATATTTATTAATGTGGTGATATTGCTTTATTATATAAAATTCTCTATTGGCACGAAAGTAATAATCCGCTTTTAATAAATTTAATCGTTTCGTGTAAGTGTCGAAATTATTCAAACTTCTCTAAATATCCCAAGGTATCAGCAAGAAGCGCGATCAAGTAACTTGAAAAAAAAACAACGTTGAAGCGAAACGTAATACGGACCAAGCGCCTGGAAAGTTGACCTTTTTATATGGAGCTATTTGAAGCCAATTCCTAAATTGATCTCGGACTCAGCTCACAGAGCTCCAAGGAAAAAAATTATTTAAACAAAAATTTAGTATATTTATTCCTCCATACGGAAAGGTATCTTATAATACGGAAAAACTTCTCACTTTTTAAATATTTAGTATAACGATCACGAGTGCAGAAAAATTCCCATACGCATTTGTATGTGAAAGTGAGAAATTGGCTTCAACTTTGAAGGCCACTCGCCGGGAACTAGATACGGACAAATAAGTTGTGTCTTTAAGAAGCTAGAGGGCTCTCTATGACTATGATCAGATAACCTACAAATTTCCTATAAAGTGAAGTTCGGAATTTCGGGCAAAATAATTTAGAGTCTTAAACAGCGCAGCATTTTGGAAATACATTACAAAATGGAAAATAAACTAAAAGCATCTCCTCCTTCAAAATCGATTTAAAACGGTTTGTGTAATTTGTGTGATTCGGCCTAAAACTGCTCATGTCATATGGGCATCTAAAAGCAATAGACACCACACACTTTGCACAAAGGATTATTAAAAAAAAGTGGTTGAAAAAGTCGTGTGCGACATAAAAAGTTTAACAAAAACCTTATTTATATTTCTGAATTATTTTAGATAAATTTTAAACCTATTACCATTATTCTAAATCGATACAATAATTATTTTAGTGGTTTGAAGGATAATCGGTTCCAAACCAAAAAAAACTTTAAACATCCTTTAAATGATTTTAATTTTAAATTCCGATTTTTTTGTTAAATGAATATCTTGCAAAAGGAAAAAAAAATAATTTTGAATACTATTGTAAATTTTTGAATTCATTGAACCCAAAAATCCATGAAAAAATACCTAAATTTCAGCTTAAAAATTTTTCGTCAAGGCGAAACACCTCATCACAAAGGTGTTTAGATAATAGCGAAATTCGAAAATTCGAAATACGAATTTTTTGATTATTTGCCATATTCGTTAGATTTGAATTCCAGAGACTTCTATTTGTCCAAGCAAATTTCCGGGATTTATCCGTGACAAACGATTCAAATCGAATAAAAAAGCAGAACTGCTTTGGAAGCATATTTTGCAGAACTTCCGGATACAAATTTCCGCAATCGATAGGATTATTCGAATGGAATCGGATTCAGTGCGTTGAAGTGTTAAAAGATTGGTTAATAGAGAAAAATTCAACTATTTGAAGTTCCTTTTATGAAGTTTTCGCGATTTTTTCTGCCACCTTAGATTGCATAGGGGAATGTAGACAGCCTTCGCACATTTTTTTGTGCTTCATATTCAGGACTTTTTTCTGACTAAACTGTAAAATGGGCAGTAAATTGTACTACACCAAAAATTTCTCTAATCTTCTAGGTTTCTATGCATGCCTAGTTCACTATCACAGAATTGTTGGTTTTTCATGGACAGGACAATGAAAAAAATATGATGATTCGTGCGATTCTTGCCCCCGGAGGCAGCGTTCACATGATGGGGGTTTCTGTTCGCCATTGCTTTTTTTCTCGAAATAAATTTTATCTACAATTAAAAATTATTTTCCGATTGTTATACTGTACTCCCGTGAACCCGCGAAAACTATCACTGCACTAAAAGAAGATCTTTAAAACACCTTTTTTTACATTCTCTGGAGTACTGTTTTTTCTTCCAAATGAATATCGAAAAATTGACTATGAACATGTTCACATGGTTCACACTGTCAATAACCGTCGTCTCATGGAGATGGGAAGGAGACTATACGCCTGTCGAAGAGGAAATGACCACGAATGTCTCACTGTGACTTATGAGGCTTTAGTGAGGTTATGATTTTCAAGCTGGACTTGTCTGATATGGATGTGCGAACGCTCACACATTCAATGTTTGAAACCACACACAGTGTAGTACTTGCGAATTTTCCGCCACCGTGACAATAATTTCCCTTTGATGCAAAATATTATTACGTAAATATCATCTCAAGTATACTCTTCATCCACTGTGTAAGTGATTTTTTTTAGAAATGAGTTTAACTATGAGAAGTCAAATGAAATGTGCGCCATCAAAATTACCCATTTTGGGCCAATTTTCTATTTGTGATCCTAGCACCTAGGAAAGAAGGGCTTGGCTGCCTATTTTTACAATGAAGATAAGGTTCATATATACTTAACTTATGGCTAAGAAATGCGGAACCAACTCTTTGGATATAAAGAGAAAATTTGCATCGTTCAAAAGCTCACACGTGCAAAGGTTTAATTAAAACTGAATTAGCGAAAAGGCGACCCAGTTAGTGCATGCTGACTTATTTCAGTATTATCATTATTTTATAAATTTTCTTTAATATTTTTGATAATTCTTTTTATATTATGTTTCTGAATGAAACAGTGAATAATTCTATGGATTTAGAAGAAGTAAAAAAGAATTTCATCAGCCCAAAAACAAGTGTTTAAGTAGCACTTTTCGGAAAACGATCCAGTTACCCCACCTTACTATAAGCGCCTCTTACGGAAACCTTCCGAAATTGGGTTAAAAAGAGAAGTTTTGGATAATTTCAAAATTATCTTCAAAACGTATAAATTCATCAAAAACCGATTATGCTCCCAATAGAAAATTTTCTAAAAAATCAGGGAAACTACAATAATGAAATTATATTCCAGTGAATAGTGCCAAAAATTTTTATAGAGTCCCCTATACGTATTCAAACTTGTTCATAACTATTTCTTCGCCACAAAAAACAAGTTGCTTAGTGTTATATGAGATTTATATCTGTAACTAATTTGGTGGTTTGAAAAAACATTTAGATATTGCAAATTTACGCCACCACTTGAAATTTACTGTACCATCGTGGCATCAATGAGGGCCATTTGAACAGCAAAAAAAATGACAAATTTGTTGCAATACGTGTTGGGTGTTTATCTGTGCAGCATCAGAAAAAAAATAAGCAAGAAAAAAAATAAAGTGTTAAATCGATGTGTTTGATTGGAAGTGTTTTTTTATGTTATTGCCTATACATTGATAAAATAAATGATTTTTTATTTTATTTCAATTATTGTGATATTCATCGCAATCATATTGCATTTTTATATGTTAAAAAATGTTTTTTTTTGGGTTTATTTCACCTTTTTACTAATGTTTTGAATATTTTTGTTTCTTTTTTTCCCGCAAAAAAAATCCTTTTTGCAGTAATTAACCGCAATCGACGCAATGCGCAATTATCTCAAGCCCCGGGTGGCCCCCAAAGTGGTGCTCTAGTGAATTCCACGAAACAAGTTAACAAGGTGAAACCGAATGTGAATCGCCAACCACCGGAAAATGCAGTTTCCCCATCAAATTACAATCCAGCAACACGGTGAGTTACATTTTTATTTTTGCTTTTATCCTGAAAGTTCTGATAAAATCGGAAAAACTCATTTGAAAAAAAAAGAACAATTCATATAATCATTTTCATGCTTAAACAAATTCTATGTGAATTGGTATTCAGATAAGGAAGCACAAGTTTGTCTTTTTTTAACCAAAATAAAAATAATTCAGTATTTTTTTAAGGAGAATTAAAATAACTTTTGTAGTTTAGAAAGAGAATAAGAATCAAAAAGATATAGGATATCTAACGAATTAATAATGTAATTTGTGAATTGATAAAACTTTCAGACCTGCGGAAACTGAAGCTAATCCATACGCGGGCTATCAACTTGCTTACGAAGTGAAAAAACTCATGTATGCGCTCTTCTAACTTTCTCATATTTTGAATTCTTAACAGTTTTTTGCTCAGTGTTTATCTTCTATTCACCTTTCTTATTTATTATTTTTTTTTAATATTTTAACACACATTTTGAATGCACTTTAATCACCATCCTTTTAATTTGATTTTATTAATTTACTTTTATACAATCTTTTGCACTTTTAAAACTTCTGCCTTGCTGAATGTTGTGTAGATGATTTAACAGAGAAAAAAATATATGAAAAAAGACACTAAGGTTCTTAATAGATACACACTGCAATTAACCTTATTTCACAGTAGCTTAGACAGCATAATTTGATACAATTTTTCTAGAGATATAAATAATATTTTTAAGGTACGAAAAAACTTCACGAGAACACGAATACATTTTTTTTTTCATTTGCACTTTTGGTATGAAAAACTTATCAAAGGAGAGCAATGGTAACTGATAACGATTTGGTCTACCGTTGACAGCCATAGAAACGAAACTGAAAGAGATATATCTTGAGAATTTCGAGCACTGGTCAAAATAAAAGGATCAAATTGATCCAAATTTGATCCTTTTGCAAAGGATGGACCGGCACTTAACCGATTCATTACCAATGAAGAGCGACGCAGCCGGGATCAGAATTTCAATACCCTTGCAAAAAATCCAAATTTAACAAATTGGTTGAAAAATAAGTTCTCTAATGTGATTAACTTTTGACCTTCAATAATTCAAAATGGCGAATTTTTCGGTCATATGTATATTTAGACGAAATTTCCGAAACATATCCGAAAATCATTGAAAAGGCTTGGGGCAATTTTGAGAATTACCAAAAAACATAGTTTTGGAGGGGTGGAAAAAATATCTAGAGATATTGTTTTTTTTTATTGGGGGTCATCGAATACCGGAAGTCGATATCTCTTACCGTTTAAGCTCCAGGACGGTGACAAGTTGAAAAAAGAGACGATTAGGGTGAAAGGAACGTCTATTGACACTTTAAGAACTCGTGTCAGCACCTATTGACACCCTACTCTGTACCATTTGGGATATGAAATTTGCACCTTTCTGTTTCTAGTAAAAGGTATATTACAGAAAAAACGTTATATTACTTATATTTTACTAGGGGGCCTCAGTGGATCAGTGGATAGAGCAGTGGCTCTGTGACTGTGAGGTCGAGGGTTCGAGACTAGGCAGCTGCAGATTTTTCAGCTGCTGTAATAGTCTCGAATTCGTCCAGTGAATGAATGGAAAGTAATGTCAATACGTTGACAATGAACCGCCTAAAAAGAGAGGTTGGTATAGGAAATAAGTTTCGACATGCAGAGTTCAGTCGAATACAAATGCTCATTCACTGCCCAGATTCACAAACCAGGGTTGGTTTACCGTGATATAAAGCGATACTGTGTGTATCAGAACGCACACAGAGCACTGTGATATGGAGCAGGTTTACTCGCCTTGGGGGTTAAGATGGAACAGGAGAATGGGGATTGCATAATGGGCCCAAATAAGTGGCCTGGGTGCAGCGGTTCCGCAAGGAATATAACCGACCCATAGACAAATCTTAATCTTAATCTTATATTTTACTAGATACATTAAATAATTTTCAACATTTTGACAAAAGTGTCAATAGGGGTTCTCTGTCGAACAGACGTTCCTCCGACCCTATATAACTGTTCTCTCTTTGAGTTCGAGTTGTAATGAGGGCCAATTAAAATTTTGACGTGAAATGCAAAGTGAATGATATAATAGATATGATTTTGAATGCAGTTATTGCGTTAATAATAGCGAGGGTATTTTAGAAGGTTGTCGATCTGAGGGAATGTAACAGGACATGGACGGACACTGAACCTCTCTTCATTTTCACAATTTTATTCATTCTCTACGACAACGTTTCGAGGATGGATGTCCTCTTCATCAGGTAACGCATATGGCAGGGAAAATCACATACAAGGGGGAATTGTTATACTGCATTTGGATTTGGATCATAACTTCTGTCGTGGTGTTCATCATTTGACTGACTGACACAGAATGATATAACTTTTCATTGCATTGAGAGCTTTCTTTTTCCCCGACGGTGACCAGTTTCCATACATATTAAATTAACCGTTGGAAAACACCAAAAATATACCCCCAGTGTTCCCTATTGGCGCATTTGCTCGCTTTTCACAAAAAACTCTGTTCACAATATGAGTAACTTTAACAATTAAAAATGATATGCACCATTGTTAGTAATAAAGACAATACATCTTTTTACTAAAAAAAAATGCAAGAAAAACCAAAGAAATGTCAACAATTTCGAATTAACAAAAATAGATGTGATTATGTAAGAATTACACCTAAATTAGCTTATTTGTATTTGTACAGATACGCGATAATAAAGGATTACAGTTTCGACAAAAGCATATTGCTCAACACTTAAAAAGAATTTATAATCATTTTTACAAGAAGTTGGTTTTTCCAACTACTTTTATCACTTATAATATATTTAAAATAAACTAGGAATAATCTTTGTCAAATTAGTACTGCAATCAGTATAATAAAACCGTATTATTATTATTAATCGTATCGAGGCCTAAAATTAAGTTTGGTCTTGCCCAAAATCGGGCCACGTCAATGGCAAGCGGTTTAGCCAACATCAAATTCCCTGTTCCGCATAAGGCTAAACGGATAAACATGGAATAGTTTTTAAAGGACAATGGGCAAAAGTGATCTATGGTGCGACTACCAATGAGACTTTTGTTCCGGGACCAGAGTTCTAAACCATGGGGGAAAAGTTCTAGAGCAAAAAGAGCTATTTTCGTAGAAGAAAAATAATCTCTTATATGAAATGTGCGCATTATACTGTCCTTTTTTAAGGAAAAGAATAAATTGTAACATAAAATATATTAAATGACTGCATATTCTCGAAATGGACATAAAAGCATATGTCTTTACAATGCATAACATGCATAGGAGGACATTGAAACATGATGGCTCAAAGTCAAAACTTTAAACCTTATATCTCAGAGATTTATCAACCGAATTTAATCAGTGAATACTCAATTGAAAGGTCTCGAAAAATCCTACTAAATGACAGTATAGATAAATTCAAGAGTCAACCGCAAGGGGGAGGGGCTCCAAGTTATCAATGTTTTCATATAAGAAAAGTGTTAAGTTTCAAAACCATTCACCCGATTTTAATGATCTTATATTATGTATGTCTGATACTTTTAATGTGATACAGAGAGAGATATGGTCTCATCGTATTCATCGACTTCAGCTGAATCATTACATATTTTGACTTATTTTTATTTAAATTATTTATTTATTTATTTTCTTTTCAAATCGTAATCAGATTTTATAAGAGTGAATAGCTTTTCATAAGCCGTGTTTCCATGCCGAGTTTTAGCTTTTTAACTTTTTTCGTAGAGGAGTTATAGTGGGAAAAGTCCTCATTTTGTATGGGGACTACTGGAAGGAGTGGCGGAGTGGAACGTATGTACGTATACACGGTTAAAGAGCCTTCCATTGCCCTTGATCCTATGCCGAGTTTCTGATTTCTACTTCTTTTCACAGAGGAGTTATAGTGGAAAATATCATTATTTTGTATGGTGGCTACAAGAAAGAGTGAAGGGGGAGGAGCCTATATACATGATTAAGGCACCTTTCATAAACCTTGATCCCATACCAAGTTTCAGCTTTCTACTTCTTCTCAGAGGAAAGTTAAAATGAAAAAAGTCTGTATTTTGTATGGGAGCTAATGGAAGGAGGGGGTAGTATCCATGGATAAATATCTTAAGTCATACATTGACTCCATACCGAATTTCAATAAGATCCCTTTAGCTAATATTGAGTAATTCGATGTCAAAATAGTATTTTTTCGAAAGGATAAAGGCGTTTTTATAAGGATTTTCAGCGAATATCGTCCTGGGTCTCGGTAGTTTTACATCCTACACTATTACCCATAAAATGCGCCTGGTCCCATTTGTGTTCGCCACATAGACCCCATACATTTTTGCCCATAGTCCTTTATCGATCTATTTAATCGATAGGAAATCTGTATGTACCCAAAAAGCATGCAAAAAGATAATACACGGATAGCTCTTTCTCGTGAGTTCAAGCACTCCGCAAAGCTGGGACGCTTTGCTTGTCATCTCATTTTTGGATATGGTTAATGACTATCAAGATTATTATTTCGATTATAATATACAAATGACCTTCAAGTATATTTGTCAGGGTTATTTCAAGGTCATTTTTTGAAACCTTTCTAGAACCGTATTTTAGTATTATAGTATACCTAAGTTTGAATTAGAAGGATCTCATCTAATTCTCTTCTTAAAGGGTTATAGAGTGAAAACTACTTGTTTTCGAAAAGTTATTGGAAAATATAGATTAAACAAATACAGAGATAGATTCTGTAAAGATTGAAAAAAATCTGCTTCTTCAGAAAAAGGCTGTTTAAAATGTAGTGTTAAAAATGTCTTCTTCTTGGATACCCAGAGTCCAACAGAGATAAACAGTCAAAATAAATATTTTTAAAAAAGTGAAATATTTGTAAAAAAAAATATCGTTTTAAAAAGATAAGTTTTTCATACTGAAATAAACAAAATAAAACATTCACAAAAATATATTAAATAAAAATAGATATGGAATGAAACTCTTACACCTTGTGTAGTGTTTTAGTCAAAATTATTTGGCATTTAGCCGTAAGAAAATTATTCTTCTGGGAATAATGGCAATTGGGATAATGTGAACACTTAAATTGGACTACAGGCCCACGAGCCGGGGAAGTGGAAGTGGGGCGCAGGCTGGTACGAATGGTGTGTCAATGCCAGCAGGAATCGCCGATGATCAGTCAAAAGATTTTGATTTTGAGAAGACAGAAATGAAATATGATTCAACGGGAATGTTTCATTGGAGTCCAGCCCGAAATTTAGAAGACTGCATTCTGGTGAGAAATCATGCGCATTTTTAGCAAGAAAAATGCAGCTGAATCAATAAATTTGTGCTATATTTTATTTATTTTTTGTCGCTTCAATAGGATCGAAATCAAGCGGCAATGACTGTTCTCAATGGACATGTTGTTGTTTGCCTGTTTGCTGATCCAGATTCACCATTGATTGGACTCCGGAATCTGGTGATGCCACTGCGTGCGTCCAATTTTCACTATCACGAACTAAAGCACGTGGTTATTGTGGGTTCTGTGGACTATATTCGACGAGAGTGGAAGATGCTACAGAATTTGCCCAAAATTTCAGTTCTCAATGTACGTTTTGTTTGACTTGAAGTTTGTTCAAGATGAATTCATTTAAAAATTGAATTAATTTTAGGGATCACCACTCAGTCGAGCTGATCTTCGAGCGGTGAATGTTAACCTTTGTGATATGTGCTGCATCTTGTCGGCCAAAGTTCCTAGTAACGACGACCCAACACTAGCTGACAAGGAAGCAATCCTGGCTTCTCTAAACATCAAAGCCATGACTTTTGACGATACAATCGGCGTTCTAAGTCAACGAGGTTCCGAACTCGATAATCTCAACACGGCAGGAAGTCCAATTGTTTTACAACGACGCGGTTCAGTTTATGGAGCCAATGTGCCAATGATTACAGGTACGTCAAACCAAATGAATAATTCAAGAACTTCTTTTCAGTAGATTTTTTTCTTTTGTCCATCGAAAAAATACGGACAAAAATCTTGAAATTCCGAATTAAAAGTTTTTAGTTTTTTTTTAAAGAAATTTGAAAAGAAAATTTTGTTTTTGACATAAGGAAACTGTGCTAAATTTCCGACGAATATTCCACTGAGAAAAAAGAGACTGCGATTAACTTTTTTTCCTCACAAATTTAACACATTTTAGGTATAGAAATATATCACCATTTTTTAATGTTAATTTTACATCTTTTAAGGATAAAATTAACATGATAATTTTATCACGATTTTAGAACAAATATCACAATATAGCGTATTTCCCGAGCAGAGTACCAAAAAGCGCACGATTTTATTATATTGAGAAAAAAAGTGTATGATTTACATTTTTTCGTCACAGCAGTAACACTTTTTAAGTGTAAAAATATATCAAAAATTTTTCATGTTAATTTTTACACCTTTCTGAGGGTAAAATTAACATGAAAAAGGGTTAATTTAACCCCTAATACACCTAAAAAGGGTAATATTTACACCGATTTTGGATCAATACTGCGGGGTAAAATTAATTTTTCCAGAATCTTATTTTGACTTTTTCGGGTTTCTCTTATAGTGTCTGAGTTTAAAGCGTCATATTTTTAATACAAACTGAATTATTACTCCCATATCAGAAGTGTTGTTTTGAACATTGAGAAATTTATCGTCTTTGTTTTCTCTAAAATAATTCTAAGTACATTTAAAAATGAAAAAAAATATAGGCATTGCTTTGTGTCTTATTTCGGACACTAAGTATTTCTAAGACCCTTATTTTTCTGGAAATCTTCCAAGGATTTTTCTATAGCCTCCCAATCTAAAAGGGACAGATAATCCTAACCGGCTTATGTAGGTGAGATTCTTAACGTGAGCTAACTCGGAGTGCATGCAAATTCGATTTGATGCTGAAGTAGGGAGACACCATTCAGTTATCTTGAATAAAATTCGTGAAATTATACAAATTTTGTATTTAAACCAAAATATCAAGGATTTGGATGAACTGACAGAAAAGTGTTATATGGGTGAAATGTAGACCAGAATGTTCTCTATAATTTTTCTATAGAACATGATCTCATCGATTACTCAGAAGCCAAGATAAGCGAGGTTTTTTGTTTCTTAACTCGTTTTTTCATCCAGAGTGCCCCAAGTAGTCATTTGTTGAACTTCAACTATATCAAAGAATTGTTGTATTCTGTGGGATTTTCCATTTAAAACCCTATTTTAAGTGTCTTGGTGGAGTAGAGGCAGTCAAATTGGCATCTGAGTGATTTCAAAGCGTTATTATGGGAAAAATCAATTTTTTCACACTTAAACGGCAAAATCGGAGTGATAGCGTAGTCTGAGCGGAAAATGATGTATGGACGAAATGTAGAGACAAATGTCCTCTACAATTATGTCGAAGCAATCATCAAAATCGGTTCAGCGACAGTCGAGATAATTGAGGTTATGTGATATTGAAATTCGTTTTTTGACTGTGGCGCCCCTGGTGTTGGTCCCACGAAGTTCAAATATTCTAGAAAGTTGTAGTATTTGGTGAGATCTTTCGTTTAAGCCCTCATTCATCAAAATCGGTCACATAGAACCAGAGATATGATTTTTTGAATTTCGTGAACTTTGACCCCTCATATCTCCGGTTCTATTGAAACCACAGCGCGCATACGCACCATTTTGGAAACGTCCTAGACTGGACTACAACATACTAAAATTTCATTAACTTGCACAATGCCGTTTTTGAGAAAAGTGACTTTGAATTTCGATGAATTTTGACGCTATCACAGCGCCACCTGTGGTGACTTTTTGAACTTCCATCTGAAAGTGCTCATCGAGACGAAACCAAAAAGGTAAAATTTATGTCGATTTTTTTGGACCCTTATAGCTCGGGTCAGGGGGGTCGGGGGACCTTAAGTTTGGTATTGATGGAAAGCTCTAAGGCCCAGCTATAACATACTAAAATTTGAGCCCGCTCGATGCCATAGGGGCGGAGCTATTGAGAAAACAAAAAAAGGGGGGTCTTCAAAATGGCGGAAGGAGGGGTGGGGGGTGGGGGGTCAATGCACCATGTTGCAATTTTCATACGATATTTAACCTTTGCCGAAAACCGCAAGTCGATATCTTTTTTAGTTTAGGAGCTATTAAGCTCCAAAGAGCGGCCGGACGGCCGGCCGGCCGGCCGGGAACGTAACTTAGCCCCCCATATATTCGTGATCAGGAAGTGGCGAAACACATTTTGGCCAAGTTTGAGCGCGATCGGAGGACATGAAATTTTGTTAGGATTATAGTAGGTGAGATTGTTAAGAATCTCACCTAATATTGTATTTTATGTTACTAAGTCATTGTACTATTTCTATTAAAAAAAAACATTACAGTTTTGAGAAAAAAAGAAGTGTCCGATATTGCAAGTTGTCCGAAATTTGGTGCATTTCTACAAACAATGACATTAACTCAATTAGGAACAGTACTTCTGAATTCTGAAACTCTTTTAGATGGTGAAGGTTACATTTGACTTTTTCAAATTCTTTACTTTATGAATAAATTTAGTGGAAGCAATTTAATTCAGAATATTACTTGTTCAACTGGGGAAAAAAATTAATGAGCAATTTTAAGATGTGATATTTGCTCAATTCAAATTTGTAGTCCAAATTAGTGAGCAACGCGTCCAGAATCAATCTTGACGTATCAATTTTTATTTGAAATTGTAAAAAACAATAATGAATGGTGAATGATGAAAATAATGAATTTAAAATCTTCTAAGAGAATTTTAAATCTTATCCGGAACAATAGATATGATTATGAAAGAGTTACACCTAAAATTAATGCATCTAATTAATTAATCTTGAACTTAGTGCTTGAGAATTAAAAAGTAAGAACAGTTGCCATTGCAGCGGCGACAAGCGCCTTCTAGCTATGTAAAAGGTTGTTTGGTTCTCTGGGCGAGAGAATTGTTCAGAATTTGTTTATTTTCATTTTGCTGCAAAAATATTTTTCCGAGAAAATTTCTCATGATGTAAATATTGCAAATTTTAAAATACGATAGATTTCGTTGCTGTATTTGGAGAATAATATGGTAGAACAAATTCAAAATCAATGTCTGAGAGATGTTTATATTTTATTTGAAAGTCAACTTTTCTGAAAGTTTATATTAGAAAATTGTGAAATTCAAATTTTGGCCTTTTTACTTGAGAAGATGAATCTAACATTTTGCCATTTGCCAACATTTTCCAGACTTGAAAGAGAACTTGCACAATTAGCAGCAGATAACAACTTTTGTTTCAGAATCTTGTTCTCGAAACTGCGTAGAGTAAAATGGGGTAATTAGGAATCATGTCTAATTTGGAACTTTGAGATTTCCTAACAGTTTTAGATAGCAAAAGAAAAAGAAACTACGAAGAAACACTATCGAATGTTAAGTATAGTACTTCTGCGTGGCTTTCTTTTTCTGCTTGACCTTCTTATACAATGAGAAAATTTTAAATTCCAAAATAGACATGATTCCGAATTACCCCATGTTACCCTCTTAGAGTCATTGGAGATGATAATATAAGTCAATTCCCTGGGATAATATGAGTCTTCCACTGTTGATGGATAAGGAAGTGTTGAAAGAGGAATTGGTGAAAAGTAGTGCTCCTAATAATTGCCTGATAATTGTTCTCCAAGATTTTTGATGCCTTGAAGAAAATCCCATCCAAGATCGAAACGTTGGCTGATTAAAATAAATTGAAGAACAAAAAAAATAGACCGAACTCTCACCTTGACTTGCCTTAAGTCAATTCCACTCACTCTAGCTTGAGTGTCAAACGAGCTGAAATTTCATATGCTAAGTAGGGTAAATTAAGCTAATTCAAATCCTGCTTCAAATAGAAATTTTTTGCTACTCCAATTGGAAACGCCACTGTTTTCATGATAAATTATTATTATTATTATTCATGTTGTGGTGGTCCTAGAAACATGCTCGGGCACTGCGACTGATCAGTCTATCGTACCCAACCTTCTTGTTTGTTAGAGCTCTATTTTGGCGTCCTTAATAAAGGCCAGTAAAGCTCCAGATTGGGACGTTTTGATAACAGAGGCGGGGCAGACAAAGTCTCCCAGTGATATCCTCCGCTGTATCCCAAATGCCGGACAGTAGCACAGGATGTGAACATTGTCCTCTTCGTCTTCCAGACGAAGAGGACAATGTCCAGGGACAATGTCCAGGGGGACTGAAATGTGTCAGGGTCAACAATGCCTATACCATATCCGCATTCTATTTTAGACGCGTCCGTATACCAATGATCCTTCGATTCATCGATGTGTTGGAGTGCATCTTGTCTTTTAAGTATTGCTACCTTGAATTTGTTCCCGATCAGCGGTCTTTTGATTCTGAGATCATACAGTTCCATTTCAACTGGGGTGTTCTGTAGGTGTTTCAGTATTTCCAGGTGGCCTATAAGGTTACCTGGTTTATAAGGTCCTTGATCATAGTGATCGCTAGCCCTTGTTGGGTAGCAGTTTTCTGCAAAAATATTTGTAGAGGTTCTATATCTCTAGGATGACTTCCATTGCCGCAGTTGGGCAAGATCTCATGGACCCTGTTACAGCAAGGCAAGCGAGCCTTTGTATCTTCTGGAGTTGGTTTGTGGCCTTAGCTTGTTGGGTTTTCTTCCACCAAACTAAGCAGCCATATGCTATGATTTGTCTAACAATGGATTCATGGGCGTACCCAGCTAGGGGCAGGGGGGGCAGCTGCCCCCCCCTAGAAGCTTCAAAGAAGACAAAAACAAATGATAAGTAAAAAATATATATTTGGTCAGCAAAAATTAATAATTTTGTTCAGTAAAAAAAAAACAAATCTTTCCAAAAATGGGCTTAATTTTTCGATCCATAAAGATCGAAACTTTAATGAAAATTCTACTTCTTTTAAAAGTTGTAAATTTAGTCACTTTTCAAATTTAGTGTTTTACTGCTCGTTTGTCAATACAAAAATGAGCTAAAAAAAACAATTAAAAGCCCAATCGGGGAGGGGGGGTAGAGCAAGGCTGTTGCTCCCACTGCACTACATTCAAAAATTAAAAAAAAAGTGTAAAAATGGGCAAATATTTAGTAATTATTTTTATTTTCTTTTTATAACGTAATTTCAGTAATATATTATATTTTTCGAAAAGGCGGAAGTTGTCACGTAATGTTTTTTTACAGAATTAAAGGATATTTAAGGATTTATAACGAAAATTTAAAAAGCCACGGAGAAAGTAAAAGCATAGGGTTAGAATTTGTTTTATAAAAGTCGTCATTGAGTTCTCTAAAGATTGCTTTTAGCACGAACAATTTACCATATACTGTTATTGAAAAGTAAGCAAGTTTCTTCTGAACATAATAAAAATTTTATTTAATTCAAGCTCCTAAGCATATAAAAGCATAACATATAAACTATATTTTTTGACATTTTTATTTTAAAAAAATAAAAATTCGGCCGTTAGGACCTGATTGTCGGAAACGTTTATTGAAAAAACTTATTTTTCGTTAATACCGAACGATTGCTAGAGTAGATTCATCTGATCTCAGAAAAACCAATTATTCACTGTTAGCAGATGAGTTAAACCCGTTCTTAAACTTGAGGATTTAAAAAAAAAAAAACAAAATTAGGTCTTTTTTTTGATAATTTAATACAAAAATACGATTTTCGGCGTATTTTGCACCACGTTTTGTCTTAAAAAATAAATCGTTATCAAAGCAACAAAAAATCCATGGTTCAAGTTAGTTTAACTCATCTTCTAATAGGAAATAATTTTTTTTGACGTTAGATTAATCTACACTGAGTAATCGTGACTACCGAAAAGTAAATTTTATTTTCAAAAAGACATTTCCAAAAATTAGGTACCAAGTTACAAGAGCTAAACTTTTAAAGTTGTTAATGAAAATTTGAAAAAAATGCAGCTCAACATTTTTACATACTTAAGAGCTTATATTGAATTAATTATATCACGTTGACAAAAAAGAAAGGAAACATGCTGTTTTTAGGCTACGTGATCCATGTAACCCTTTAAGAAGGGGAGACGTGGGTCAAAATATACTAAAAACAGCATAATTTTCTCTAATATTTTTACATCGGAATAAAAAGTTTATTTAACCCTTTAAGGACGATAGGAAAACCGGTGTCCCATAAAGAGTATAATTTTTCGTGACTACCTAAAGTTATTTTTTTACTTATGTTTATACGTAATTGCAAAGTAGAAGTTTGAAGGAATCTAGGATATTTTTTGCAAGTCTCCAACTATTTGCAATAATAGTAAATTTTTAAGCTAAAAAATGACACAAATTTTTAAATTCTTACAATGAAAATTGATTTTAATTATTTTTTATACTTCCAATTTTTTTTTAAGCAAAACCGTTTTAGAACAAGATACTACAATACTCAAACATAATATTTTTCTTTAGAGTGAAAATTATCAGTCTTTGGTATCGTCAGAAAAATTACTTAAATTTTTGAGCTATTTTTGTCCCTATCGTTCATAGAGACAAAAAATACGCCAAATCAGATTCTATTGGCTTTTCGAAGGCCAGGTATAAGACGTATCACAAGTTTTGTTTATCAGTTTCATTTTTATTGCTGATTTTCGGTCAGCGAAAACTGTCTCGTCGTTAAAGGGTTAATTCGAGCTCTTAGGAATATAAAAGTACAACATTTAAAGTATATGTTCTGAAATTTTCTTTTAAAAATTCAGTTGTAGAGATCTGATTTTTGGAATTCGGAGACCTTTTTGAAAAAAAAAAAAATAGTTTTCGATGGACAATATTTCTTGAAATAAGTTCATCTGAAATCCAAAAGCCAAATATTTCCTGTTAACTAATGAGTTAAACCAGTACTTGATGATCATCAGCATTATCATTTTCAACCGCTTCTCCCTATTGGGGTCACGTCCTTGAACGAAGGATTTTTGAAAAAAAAAGATATTTGAATTTTTTGAAGACTATTCTACAAGAATAGCATTTTTGAAGTATTTTACAGATTTTACACCACGTTTCGTCTTAGATTAGAGAATAAGTTATGATCAAGTAAACATAAAATCCTTCGTTTAAGGACTAGTTTAATTCATAACCTAACAGGAAATATTTACGTTTTTGATGTCAGCAAATATAGCACAATGGCTGAATTTTGAAAATTTTTAAATTAAAATTCAGTAAATATAGTTTAAATCTTGTTATTTTTATGCCTAAGAGCTTGAATTAATTTTTTTTTATTATGATAGAACAGAAATTTGGAAAAAAAATCTGTTTTTAGTCTTCTTGACCCTCGTAACCCCTTAAGTGAATTTTCGTTAAATAAAAATGTCAAAGCTGGAAATTTTCAGAAGCATATCATTAATTCTATATGATAGTCCTTTTTGCCTTGAAGGGTATCACGAAACGAAATGTTAAGACCTCCATATTAAATTTAAGAAAAATATATAAGCTCCAAAACATTTTGATGTTTTTGTATATGACAATTGGTATATTAGTGATTCGTTTTACTATATCTAAATTTGCGCATTTATTATCAGAAATGAATAAAGATAGGTGTAATTGTAAAAATGCATCGTGTTCTGCGGATCGGAAGGGACTTAATCAAACGTTTCTCGGATAGTTGGTTCTATAGATTAAATATGAACTAAAAGGAATGTCTTACTTACTGTAGTAATTTGCTAAAAAGTAGCGAATAATTTCTAAAAATTATTTTATTTTTAGCCAATAATATGGGAGAGAGTGTACTGGTCCGAGGAACACTTACGATTGTTCCTTACCAATACCTACAAATTAAGCATAGGCTAATCTATGCTGAAAAGTAGGGGACCTGCTTTATTATCCCATTTTATTTTTTTACGTTTTTTGTTTTTCAAAATAAAAATTATGTACCCCCCCCCCTCTCCAACAAATTTTGAGATTTAGCCCCCCTCTAACCGAAATCCTGGGTACGCCCTTGAATGGATTCGTAAATCCAAATGGTGATATGTGTTTTCAGGCCCCATTTTTGACCAACCCAACGACATGTCCAAAGGTCTTTTATGACTTTATTGGTAATGTACGTAATGTGTGCGTTCCAGGTCAATTTGCTATCAAGCATGAGCCCCCGTCAAATCATTGCTCTACCTGCCGATTTTACTCGGAGGTTTTTTGAATTTTAACGGTATATTCTAGTACATTCAGAGAAAATCTGCAGATTCTCGGCAGAATTTCTCCCTAGAAAATCTGCATAACCTCCATTACTTCACAAAAATATTGTTGATTTATGAAGAAACTGTAGAAGTTATAAAGAAAATTGTATGCTCTGCTTAACAAGCATTACCGAGTACACATTTTAGATAAGTAAAAAAACTGCGAGCAAAAATACTAATTTCTTAAAAATCACCAATCGAATGATACAAAAACACGAAATTTTGGTCGACACTCTGTTTAAAGTTTTCACTTCACTTTTCTCTACTTGTAACACGGCGTCGCAGAATTCTTTATTTTATATAAACACCGTGATATCACTAAGAATAACTCTATAGAATTTTGCAAACTTCAGTGAAAAATTTTTCCATCTCTTCTGACACATCTTGTCTGGAAAGTCTGGAATGTAGAAAAAATCTACAGAATATCTACAGAAATTCATCAGAGATTCGTCATAAATCTGCCGAAATATTCTGTCGAATTTTGTCCCAAGCCCAAATAAAATTCGTAAGAATATCTACAGAATTTATCTGCAGATATTCTGTAGAGGTGTAGATTTTCTCTACAGAAATCTTAAAGATATCTGCAGATATTATTTGACGGGCCAGTAATATTCATATAAGATTAAAACACGCCCGTCAAATAATATCTGCAGATATCTTTAAGATTTCTGTAGAGAAAATCTACACCTCTACAGAATATCTGCAGATAAATTCTGTAGATATTCTTACGAATTTTATTTGGGCTTGGGACAAAATTCGTCAGAATATTTCGGCAGATTTTCTGACGAATCTCTAAACGAATTTCTGTAGATATTCTGTAGATTTTTTCTACATTCCAGACTTTCCAGACAAGATGTGTCAGAAGAGATGGAAAAATTTTTCACTGAAGTTTGCAAAATTCTATAGAGTTATTCTTAGTGATATCACGGTGTTTATATAAAATAAAGAATTCTGCGACGCCGTGTTACAAGTAGAGAAAAGTGAAGTGAAAACTTTAAACAGAGTGTCGACCAAAATTTCGTGTTTTTGTATCATTCGATTGGTGATTTTTAAGAAATTAGTATTTTTGCTCGCAGTTTTTTTACTTATCTAAAATGTGTACTCGGTAATGCTTGTTAAGCAGAGCATACAATTTTCTTTATAACTTCTACAGTTTCTTCATAAATCAACAATATTTTTGTGAAGTAATGGAGGTTATGCAGATTTTCTAGGGAGAAATTCTGCCGAGAATCTGCAGATTTTCTCTGAATGTACTAGAATATACCGTTAAAATTCAAAAAACCTCCGAGTAAAATCGGCAGGTAGAGCAATGATTTGACGGGCGAGGTGTTGTGTTCAGCGTGATATCTTTAATTCAACTAACTCCCGTTAGTCCATGATTCTATGATTATGGCAGAGCCATCTATATGTTACAGAGCCCTAGATAGTTAACTTCTTGCTTGATCTCAATAATAGTTCCTTCTAGAAGGATATTATCGAGATTTACCTTACGCCTTCTTGTAAAAGGTACTAAGGTAGTTTTGGAGGGATTGATTTTCCGTCCCGCATTTTGACACCATTTCGAGATGTTATTTAGGGCATGTTGCATGCAAGATGAAAGTATCTTATCGTGCTTACCTCTTATAATGATGACTAAGTCGTCAGCATATCCTCCTGTAGCTCTGATCCCGTTTTCAGATAATTCTGTAAGAAGTCCATCGATAACCAGGGACCACATTAGTGGTGATAACACCCCTCCCTGCGGACATCCCTGAGTCACCCGAGCTGCCACTCGGTCTTGGCTTTCTCCGGTTTCTACCGTACGGGATCTGAGCATTGCCATCATCCAGTTTATAATGAACTGGTTGATGTTCTTATTACGTGAAGCTTCGAGTACCATGTCAAATTTGGTGCTGTCAAATGCCCCAGAGATGTCAATAAAGGCACATTAGAGGTCAAATTAGAGGTCGAATTTTAACCTCGGACCACAAAAGCTAGGATTGTAAAGAAGCTCAGTTAAAAAAGTAGATCATACACGAAATAGAAGAGTAAATATTGAAATTTCAATTTTTTCTGAACAGAATTGGTCAACGACAGCAATGTACAATTTTTGGACCAGGACGACGATGATGATCCCGACACGGAATTGTATTTAACACAGCCATTTGCTTGCGGAACAGCGTTTGCTGTTAGTGTACTAGATTCCCTTATGTCTACAGTAAGTCCATCATCCAAAGTTTAACTTTAAAATTCTCTTGCAATTCCTAATTATCCTTTCATCGTTCTTCTTTTTTTTAGACATATTTCAACCAAAACGCCTTAACATTAATACGATCGCTAATCACTGGTGGAGCGACACCAGAACTGGAACTGATCCTTGCGGAAGGAGCGGGTCTACGTGGAGGCTATAGTACTCCCGACAGCCTTAGCAATCGAGATAGGTAAGGATTTTTTTTCTGCAGGGATTTAGGGATAATTCAAAGGAAGCAATTAATGAAATGTCTGGTACTTTAACAGATGCCGCGTGGGACAAATATCACTGTACGATGGGCCATTGGCGCAATTTGGCGAATGTGGCAAGTACGGTGATCTCTTTGTGGCTGCCTTAAAGTCATATGGAATGCTGTGCATCGGCTTGTACAGATTCCGTGACACAAGTTCCAGTTGTGATGCCAGTAGTAAACGCTACGTGATCACAAATCCACCAGATGATTTTTCACTACTGCCAACAGATCAGGTAAGAGAATTAAAATTATTATTAAAATGTTATTTAAAAAAAACATAGCTATAGAAAATAGGTCATGTGGAACTTAATTCCCTAACTTCTTAATTTACCTTTTCTTAATTTTCTTCATTATTATTAATCGTATTGAGACACTTCGTTTGGTATTACAATGTAATCATTACAACCTGTCCTGTGTTTGAAGAATCTGTTGATCATGGATCACTCAGGAGCGCCTTTCCCGCAAGTTACGTTTTGTCACAGTGAAAATGTCTCTTCCTGACATTCAGTTGTGTGCACCGGGCGGGACTCAAACTCACAACTATGAGAGTCAAGTCAGGAATCTCATTCGCTCAAGACCCAATGGCCTTCCCTATTTAGCCACTGATATCCCCATTCCCTTCATTAGGGACTTTACAAGTCCGTCTCCACGATTTCGGACGGTATTTTTCTACTTCTTGAAATCCAAAAAGTCTTCAGCTACCTGAGGTCAGTCTTCAAACTTTCCCAGTATTTCACATACGCAGAGTGCAGGGCGGAACCTAGAACCTTTCCAGGATGGCTTTTGCATAATGGTATGATGTCAGATTAGGCCAAAAATGTGGGAGGATTACATAGTTTTGGTAGAGAGGCAGAAGTCGCTTTTGGAGGCACTCTTTAATAAAGCGTGGAATCGAATTAATTTCCCAATCTTCTCTGTCCTGTCTTCAGCGTTTGCCTCCCAAAAGGTACCGTAGATGCGAGTGATTTTGTCCTCTGTGGGTAACTTTGTCCCCTTCCTGGCCGTATGCTTTTCTTCAATTCTACCACTTAAGGATGGTCTGTACTGAACTGATCTACCACGTCTGATCGATGGGGATCATTCTTGCACCTTACAATTAAAGAAAAGTTTACGAACAATGTGGGACAAAGCACTCGCATCTACGATACGCTGTAATTTTCTTATCTAAGTTGGTCATGAATAGTTTGGACACACGACAATCCTTAGTCGTTTTATAGTCCCTAGTCGTTAGGTTTCGGACCAATGAAGGCCGTATTTGCATCCGCTATCGCGTGATGGTCTGCTTCTTCATTTTCCGCTAACCCCTGTATCCAGGTACCCCATGTAGACCGAAGTTACGCTTCTGTGACGCCGCTTCTAAACATTTTCCTGCACTCAGTCACGAGAATAGAACGCAACTCATATCCTGTTATAGACAGAATCGCAGCTCTACTATCTGAGAAGATTTGAACTTTGCTATCCTCGATGTCAGATTCCACTAGACTTCGAGAATAGAGCAGGGTTACAATGACCTCAGCATGAAACATAGTAGTGTATTGGCCAAAGGTTGCTGATCCGCCATTTTGAAGTTCTAAGCAATGGTAACCTGCACCTAAGGATCCTTTAACCTGAAAACCGTCAGTTAATAGAGCGAACGCATCGAACTCGATCGAGTCAGGCCTTATATGAAGTATTGCTTTTATTATTTTCTAGAGCAACTTTCCCTCAATGTGGAAGTTATCTTGAGTTATATTCGTTTGGTCTCCTGGGTGACAACCAACTTTCCAAGTTCCAACTGAGCGTAACTTCTCACCATCTCAGCTGCTACTAACTACATTTGTCCTACTTCCTGTACCAGAACTTGCTAGATACACTCATACGTGTCTTTGTTGACCAAAATTGTTGATTGAAATCATCTTTAACGAAGGTTTCGTGTCGTCCATCAATCAGATGATCGTTGAGTATCCGCGATCTCGTTTTAGCACTTTGACTTATTTTGTCCTGACCTTTGTAGGTTATTGAACCATTCCTCTTTTTGATTTTATGGACCAACTTTCATGCTCCCGGAGTTTTTTGGACAGAGGGACAGAGGCGGTGCATTTTTATTACGTTATATCACTTTGCACCGGGTGAGACTCGAACTCATAACTTTGAGAGTCGAGTCAGAGATCTCGTCTGCCCAAGATCAGCTGTCTTGCCTATTGCGTCACTGAGATCCCCGTTTCACTGTACTAATTCGATACGGCTGCTGAAAAATCTGCAGCTGCCGAGTTTCTAACCCGAGACCTCACTGTCATAGAGACACTACTCTACCAACTGATCCACTGAGGCTCTATTAGGGTAAATTAAGCTAATTCAAAACCTGCTCCAAATGGAAATTTTTCGCTACTCCAAATGGAAACGTCACTGTTTCTATGATACATACAGTACTAAATTACTATATTTATATATTTTCTATACCTCGGTTTCATTATTTAGTTAATTTTGCTCAAAATAAAGCAAAAATCCAAACATACTCACAAATTTTAATTTGTTAATTTCTCAGAAAAATTAAAGTGTCTTTTTTTACCATCGAATTTTTCATCGATCGACCATGTTTTCCAATGAAAAACGCAATAAGGTGACTGTTGTTTATTCGTTTTATTTAACATTTATGTCATATTTCTGGTTTATTTTAGTTAAATTCAGTGCTAATCTTTATTGTTAACGGTACGTGAAGTTTTCAAATGAAATAATTATCTATTTCGTGAACAAAAAGGATTTTTCTGAAGTGTCTGCAAATGCTTCAATAGGAAACCCCGGAAATATGATTTTTTTTTGGAGATTTTCTTATTATTAGACAGGAAAAGAGAAAAGACCAGGAATAAGAACAAATTCTGCACTCAAGAGCAACTCAACAAGGTTTTGGAAGCCTTTCGTTGCGGTTTCACTTACACTGTTTGTCTCCAATTGGAAACTTTCCCTTGTCTCCATTTGAAATAATTTGTTTCCAATAGAAGCATTTCACACTCGCGTATTTTTCTTGTATTTAAGAAGTTTTCAAATTATATTTAAAGAATTTTCACTAAACAATAACTTTCTAGAAGAGTCAAGGAGCAAATTTATGTAATTCTCTTCAGAAAAAATATGAACTTAATGTGTTGAATCTACTGTCAAAGTTAAAACATCTGGAAATGGTTTTGAATTAGGACATTTACCCTACTGCGAGTAACTTCATGTGGAAGCCATGGAGTATCTTTTCGTACACAGGGATCTTAGGATCGATCGAATCCAAACTTAGATTGTTAATCTGGTTCAAAGCTCTTATTTTTTTTGTGAAGCATATTTCATTATTTTTCAGCATTTGGTTGTTACTGAGCAGTTCAGCCTAGTCTGCTGCAATCGGTTAATGTTGATTTTTTTGTGTTTCTTTTATTCTAGGTCTTCGTTTTGATGCAGTTCGATCCGGGATTGGAGTACAAGCCGGCGTCGTCGCGAGCAGCAACCGGCGGTAGGAATGCGAGTACGCAGGGGTCCGGTGTAGGTGGGGGTGGCTCCAACAAAGATGATAACTCTTGACTGTTGTTGTGTAGCGCCCTGACTGATGGTCCCTACTCTTATATATGAACAACATGGATATTCAATGGTGCTTTCGCTCACTTTCTGCTCAATGCGATTGTCAACTTTTATAGTTCATTCTCTTGGTCTTTATGGGATGGTTTATAGGACGTGATAGGGACTAAATAGGCGTACTAAAAAAAATAGTTTATAGCAAGGAGAAATTTCCTATAAGAATGAACTTTAAAATTTTGAACGTATTGAGCTCAAATTGTGCGAAAAAAAATATTGATTTGATTCTATTCTTCTCTCTTTCTCTCCAGAAACACAAACAACACACCACTGGTATGAGAAATTTATCAAGATTTATAACAATTAGGCTGGGTGCATGAAATAATAATTATAATACAAATAAACAAAAATTAAAAAAAAGGAAGAAGGGAAGTATGATCCAATTGAGATTGGGAGAGAGAGTAGAATCAACTCAAGAAAAAGTTGAAAAGAAGTGAAGATAAATGGAAAGAAAACCGAGTGGAAAATCGTTGTTCATTGTATAAAATTGCTTCCCACACCATTCCGTAATTTAAAAACAAGAAAAAAAAGAAAGAAAAATGAATTACGATTTTATAATTTTCATTATTTTTTTTATTTTTAGGTTGAGGGAATAATGTAGTGAAGAAAAATAGTTTTTTTTTTGGAAAAGTTATTTAGTTTTTTTTTTCAAATTTAGTTAGAAATGGGATATATTGTTTTTTTTTGTTTTGAAGAAGTAGATATTTTTTTAAATAGATTTTATTGGTTTGTTCTCTATTTGTAGCTACTTATATATTGTTTTCTTTTAGTCAAAGTATAATAATTACAATATCTTTATCAATTTGTTATTTTTAGAGGTGACAATCGATAGAAATAAAAATTTTATTTGGTTGAAATGCTTTATTCTTTTATTTATTACATTTTTTTCTAGGTATTTTTCTTTATTTAAATAGTATTATTTACTAATAAAAAAACTTACTAATTAATTTAACAAAACTAATCTTTAATTTAAAAAGAAAGGCAATGGTGTGAGCAAAGGGAACCAAAATTCGGGTGTCGCTACACTCTTCAGCAAAAGGAACACACACAGACAGACACAAAGAAATCATATAGAATAAATCGCCTAGATTAGAAAAAAAAACATTGGGGAATGAATGTGAAAGCTAAAAAGAAAAACAAGAACTAATTAACTTACCGCATATTCATTAACAATTAACAATTTTATCTTGTAAGAAAGGGATAACACTAAATTAGCTAAAATGGGAACGTTGAATGTGTGAAAGAATTTACATGAATTTTTTGTTACACAAATTAGGAAAATTATTTAAAAAAAAAAAAGAAAAACAAATAAATTAGAAAATGTAGAAATTTTTGGAATGACCTTACAGAAGAATTCCATTGATTCTATTACAGTTTAATAATCAAGATAAACTTTAACGTAGAAATGTTGAGAATATTCTTTATTAAATCCTTAACAAAGTAAATATATGATTAAAATCTGCCTGTGATATTGATAAATCTTAATTAATATGTTACTAATCTTTTACTAAGAATTAAAAAAAAAAATAGTGTTATTGCATAAATTCTGTTACAAATATTAAATACATTTCAAATACATTTTAGGTGCAACTAGAAGACAATTTAATTCTGAACAGAATAAGACTTTATTCATTTAAATCGGTCCATATTTTTTTTTTTATTTTTCCCGCCAATTCGAAAGAATTACAGAGAGTTCCGCTTTGAAAGAAATTCTCAGGACCGAAAAAAAAGCCCGCGAATTCACTCCAGTGACACAGAAAAATTGCATGCCCACAGGAGAGGTCTTTGGAATGAGTTACGGAAACGCCGTGATGTATGCAAAACATTTCCGGTGCCAATTTTTCAGCCTACAGTAGATATCCGTGAGAACGGGACCAAAATGTCACACGGATTTTGAGAATGATACACAACAATTGTTTGAAATTGTTAAATCAATTATTAGAAGAAGCATTTTAAGTATTCTTTGCGATTTTCACCCAGAAATATTGAGAATTCCGGTTTTTAGAGCAGATTTTCGATTTTTTGAAAAAACGGCAAGGGGTTAGTCCATCGATTTTTTTGGTCAAAAAATTTTTTGTCGAGATTTTGGAAATCCCGCAATGAAAATCAATTAGTAGAACCATTTTAAGTATTCTTTGCGATTTTCACCCAGAAATATTGAGAATTCCGGTTTTTAGAGCAGATTTTCGATTTTTTGAAAAAACGGCAAGGGGTTAGTCCATCGATTTTTTTGGTCAAAAAATTTTTTGTCGAGATTTTGGAAATCCCGGAATGAAAATCAATTAGTAGAAGCATTTTAAGTATTCTTTGCGATTTTCACCCAGAAATATTGAGAATTCCGGTTTCTAGAGCAGATTTTCGATTTTTTGAAAAAACGGCAAGGGGTTAGTCCATCGATTTTTTTGGTCAAAAAATTTTTTGTCGAGATTTTGGAAATCCCGCAATGAAAATCAATTAGTAGAACCATTTTAAGTATTCTTTGCGATTTTCACCCAGAAATATTGAGAATTCCGGTTTCTAGAGCAGATTTTCGATTTTTTGAAAAAACGGCAAGGGGTTAGTCCATCGATTTTTTTGGTCAAAAAATTTTTTGTCGAGATTCTGGAAATCCCGCAATGAAAATCAATTAGTAGAACCATTTTAAGTATTCTTTGCGATTTTCACCCAGAAATATTGAGAATTCCGGTTTTTAGAGCAGATTTTCGATTTTTTGAAAAAACGGCAAGGGGTTAGTCCATCGATTTTTTTGGTCAAAAAATTTTTTGTCGAGATTCTGGAAATCCCGCAATGAAAATCAATTAGTAGAACCATTTTAAGTATTCTTTGCGATTTTCACCCAGAAATATTGAGAATTCCGGTTTTTAGAGCAGATTTTCGATTTTTTGAAAAAACGGCAAGGGAGTCCATCGATTTTTTTGGTCAAAAAATTTTTTGTCGAGATTTTGGAAATCCCGGAATGAAAATCAATTAGTAGAAGCATTTTAAGTATTCTTTGCGATTTTCACCCAGAAATATTGAGAATTCCGGTTTTTAGAGCAGATTTTCGATTTTTTGAAAAAACGGCAAGGGGTTAGTCCATCGATTTTTTTGGTCAAAAAATTTTTTGTCGAGATTTTGGAAATCCCGCAATGAAAATCAATTAGTAGAACCATTTTAAGTATTCTTTGCGATTTTCACCCAGAAATATTGAGAATTCCGGTTTTTAGAGCAGATTTTCGATTTTTTGAAAAAACGGCAAGGGGTTAGTCCATCGATTTTTTTGGTCAAAAAATTTTTTGGTCCCGGAAAAAATTTTTTTTAAGTCGAGAAATATTTTCCGGAAATTTTCGATTTTTTGAAAAAACCGGAATGAAAATCAATTAGTAGAAGCATTTTAAGTATTCTTTGCGATTTTCACCCAGAAATATTGAGAATTCCGGTTTTTAGAGCAGATTTTCGATTTTTTGAAAAAACGGCAAGGGGTTAGTCCATCGATTTTTTTGGTCAAAAAATTTTTTGTCGAGATTTTGGAAATCCCGCAATGAAAATCAATTAGTAGAACCATTTTAAGTATTCTTTGCGATTTTCACCCAGAAATATTGAGAATTCCGGTTTCTAGAGCAGATTTTCGATTTTTTGAAAAAACGGCAAGGGGTTAGTCCATCGATTTTTTTGGTCAAAAAATTTTTTGTCGAGATTTTGGAAATCCCGCAATGAAAATCAATTAGTAGAACCATTTTAAGTATTCTTTGCGATTTTCACCCAGAAATATTGAGAATTCCGGTTTCTAGAGCAGATTTTCGATTTTTTGAAAAAACGGCAAGGGGTTAGTCCATCGATTTTTTTGGTCAAAAAATTTTTTGTCGAGATTCTGGAAATCCCGCAATGAAAATCAATTAGTAGAACCATTTTAAGTATTCTTTGCGATTTTCACCCAGAAATATTGAGAATTCCGGTTTTTAGAGCAGATTTTCGATTTTTTGAAAAAACGGCAAGGGGTTAGTCCATCGATTTTTTTGGTCAAAAAATTTTTTGTCGAGATTCTGGAAATCCCGCAATGAAAATCAATTAGTAGAACCATTTTAAGTATTCTTTGCGATTTTCACCCAGAAATATTGAGAATTCCGGTTTTTAGAGCAGATTTTCGATTTTTTGAAAAAACGGCAAGGGGTTAGTCCATCGATTTTTTTGGTCAAAAAATTTTTTGTCGAGATTTTGGAAATCCCGGAATGAAAATCAATTAGTAGAAGCATTTTAAGTATTCTTTGCGATTTTCACCCAGAAATATTGAGAATTCCGGTTTTTAGAGCAGATTTTCGATTTTTTGAAAAAACGGCAAGGGGTTAGTCCATCGATTTTTTTGGTCAAAAAATTTTTTGTCGAGATTTTGGAAATCCCGCAATGAAAATCAATTAGTAGAACCATTTTAAGTATTCTTTGCGATTTTCACCCAGAAATATTGAGAATTCCGGTTTTTAGAGCAGATTTTCGATTTTTTGAAAAAACGGCAAGGGGTTAGTCCATCGATTTTTTTGGTCAAAAAATTTTTTGTCGAGATTTTGGAAATCCCGGAATGAAAATCAATTAGTAGAAGCATTTTAAGTATTCTTTGCGATTTTCACCCAGAAATATTGAGAATTCCGGTTTCTAGAGCAGATTTTCGATTTTTTGAAAAAACGGCAAGGGGTTAGTCCATCGATTTTTTTGGTCAAAAAATTTTTTGTCGAGATTTTGGAAATCCCGCAATGAAAATCAATTAGTAGAACCATTTTAAGTATTCTTTGCGATTTTCACCCAGAAATATTGAGAATTCCGGTTTCTAGAGCAGATTTTCGATTTTTTGAAAAAACGGCAAGGGGTTAGTCCATCGATTTTTTTGGTCAAAAAATTTTTTGTCGAGATTCTGGAAATCCCGCAATGAAAATCAATTAGTAGAACCATTTTAAGTATTCTTTGCGATTTTCACCCAGAAATATTGAGAATTCCGGTTTTTAGAGCAGATTTTCGATTTTTTGAAAAAACGGCAAGGGGTTAGTCCATCGATTTTTTTGGTCAAAAAATTTTTTGTCGAGATTTTGGAAATCCCGCAATGAAAATCAATTAGTAGAACCATTTTAAGTATTCTTTGCGATTTTCACCCAGAAATATTGAGAATTCCGGTTTTTAGAGCAGATTTTCGATTTTTTGAAAAAACGGCAAGGGGTTAGTCCATCGATTTTTTTGGTCAAAAAATTTTTTGTCGAGATTCTGGAAATCCCGCAATGAAAATCAATTAGTAGAACCATTTTAAGTATTCTTTGCGATTTTCACCCAGAAATATTGAGAATTCCGGTTTTTAGAGCAGATTTTCGATTTTTTGAAAAAACGGCAAGGGGTTAGTCCATCGATTTTTTTGGTCAAAAAATTTTTTGTCGAGATTTTGGAAATCCCGGAATGAAAATCAATTAGTAGAAGCATTTTAAGTATTCTTTGCGATTTTCACCCAGAAATATTGAGAATTCCGGTTTTTAGAGCAGATTTTCGATTTTTTGAAAAAACGGCAAGGGGTTAGTCCATCGATTTTTTTGGTCAAAAAATTTTTTGTCGAGATTTTGGAAATCCCGCAATGAAAATCAATTAGTAGAACCATTTTAAGTATTCTTTGCGATTTTCACCCAGAAATATTGAGAATTCCGGTTTCTAGAGCAGATTTTCGATTTTTTGAAAAAACGGTAAGGGGTTAGTCCATCGATTTTTTTGGTCAAAAAATTTTTTGTCGAGATTCTGGAAATCCCGCAATGAAAATCAATTAGTAGAAGCATTTTAAGTATTCTTTGCGATTTTCACCCAGAAATATTGAGAATTCCGGTTTTTAGGGCCGATTTTCGATTTTTTGAAAAAACGGCAAGGGGTTAGTCCATCGATTTTTTTGGTCAAAAAATTTTTTGTCGAGATTTTGCAAATTCCGCAATGGAAATCAATTGGTAGGACCATTTTAAGTATTCTTTGCGATTTTCACCCAGAAATATTGAGAATTCCGGTTTTTAGAGCAGATTTTCGATTTTTTGAAAAAACGGCAAGGGGTTAGTCCATCGATTTTTTTGGTCAAAAAATTTTTTGTCGAGATTTTGGAAATCCCGGAATGAAAATCAATTAGTAGAAGCATTTTAAGTATTCTTTGCGATTTTCACCCAGAAATATTGAGAATTCCGGTTTTTAGGGCCGATTTTCGATTTTTTGAAAAAACGGCAAGGGGTTAGTCCATCGATTTTTTTGGTCAAAAAATTTTTTGTCGAGATTTTGGAAATCCCGCAATGAAAATCAATTAGTAGAACCATTTTAAGTATTCTTTGCGATTTTCACCCAGAAATATTGAGAATTCCGGTTTCTAGAGCAGATTTTCGATTTTTTGAAAAAACGGCAAGGGGTTAGTCCATCGATTTTTTTGGTCAAAAAATTTTTTGTCGAGATTCTGGAAATCCCGCAATGAAAATCAATTAGTAGAACCATTTTAAGTATTCTTTGCGATTTTCACCCAGAAATATTGAGAATTCCGGTTTTTAGAGCAGATTTTCGATTTTTTGAAAAAACGGCAAGGGGTTAGTCCATCGATTTTTTTGGTCAAAAAATTTTTTGTCGAGATTTTGGAAATCCCGGAATGAAAATCAATTAGTAGAAGCATTTTAAGTATTCTTTGCGATTTTCACCCAGAAATATTGAGAATTCCGGTTTCTAGAGCAGATTTTCGATTTTTTGAAAAAACGGTAAGGGGTTAGTCCATCGATTTTTTTGGTCAAAAAATTTTTTGTCGAGATTTTGGAAATCCCGGAATGAAAATCAATTAGTAGAAGCATTTTAAGTATTCTTTGCGATTTTCACCCAGAAATATTGAGAATTCCGGTTTCTAGAGCAGATTTTCGATTTTTTGAAAAAACGGCAAGGGGTTAGTCCATCGATTTTTTTGGTCAAAAAATTTTTTGTCGAGATTTTGGAAATCCCGGAATGAAAATCAATTAGTAGAAGCATTTTAAGTATTCTTTGCGATTTTCACCCAGAAATATTGAGAATTCCGGTTTCTAGAGCAGATTTTCGATTTTTTGAAAAAACGGTAAGGGGTTAGTCCATCGATTTTTTTGGTCAAAAAATTTTTTGTCGAGATTCTGGAAATCCCGCAATGAAAATCAATTAGTAGAACCATTTTAAGTATTCTTTGCGATTTTCACCCAGAAATATTGAGAATTCCGGTTTTTAGAGCAGATTTTCGATTTTTTGAAAAAACGGCAAGGGGTTAGTCCATCGATTTTTTTGGTCAAAAAATTTTTTGTCGAGATTTTGGAAATCCCGCAATGAAAATCAATTAGTAGAAGCATTTTAAGTATTCTTTGCGATTTTCACCCAGAAATATTGAGAATTCCGGTTTCTAGAGCAGATTTTCGATTTTTTGAAAAAACGGCAAGGGGTTAGTCCATCGATTTTTTTGGTCAAAAAATTTTTTGTCGAGATTCTGGAAATCCCGCAATGAAAATCAATTAGTAGAAGCATTTTAAGTATTCTTTGCGATTTTCACCCAGAAATATTGAGAATTCCGGTTTTTAGAGCAGATTTTCGATTTTTTGAAAAAACGGCAAGGGGTTAGTCCATCGATTTTTTTGGTCAAAAAATTTTTTGTCGAGATTCTGGAAATCCCGCAATGAAAATCAATTAGTAGAAGCATTTTAAGTATTCTTTGCGATTTTCACCCAGAAATATTGAGAATTCCGGTTTCTAGAGCAGATTTTCGATTTTTTGAAAAAACGGTAAGGGGTTAGTCCATCGATTTTTTTGGTCAAAAAATTTTTTGTCGAGATTCTGGAAATCCCGCAATGAAAATCAATTAGTAGAAGCATTTTAAGTATTCTTTGCGATTTTCACCCAGAAATATTGAGAATTCCGGTTTTTAGAGCAGATTTTCGATTTTTTGAAAAAACGGCAAGGGGTTAGTCCATCGATTTTTTTGGTCAAAAAATTTTTTGTCGAGATTCTGGAAATCCCGCAATGAAAATCAATTAGTAGAACCATTTTAAGTATTCTTTGCGATTTTCACCCAGAAATATTGAGAATTCCGGTTTTTAGAGCAGATTTTCGATTTTTTGAAAAAACGGCAAGGGGTTAGTCCATCGATTTTTTTGGTCAAAAAATTTTTTGTCGAGATTTTGAAAATCCCGCAATGAAAATCAATTAGTAGAACCATTTTAAGTATTCTTTGCGATTTTCACCCAGAAATATTGAGAATTCCGGTTTCTAGAGCAGATTTTCGATTTTTTGAAAAAACGGTAAGGGGTTAGTCCATCGATTTTTTTGGTCAAAAAATTTTTTGTCGAGATTTTGGAAATCCCGCAATGAAAATCAATTAGTAGAACCATTTTAAGTATTCTTTGCGATTTTCACCCAGAAATATTGAGAATTCCGGTTTTTAGAGCAGATTTTCGATTTTTTGAAAAAACGGCAAGGGGTTAGTCCATCGATTTTTTTGGTCAAAAAATTTTTTGTCGAGATTTTGGAAATCCCGGAATGAAAATCAATTAGTAGAAGCATTTTAAGTATTCTTTGCGATTTTCACCCAGAAATATTGAGAATTCCGGTTTCTAGAGCAGATTTTCGATTTTTTGAAAAAACGGCAAGGGGTTAGTCCATCGATTTTTTTGGTCAAAAAATTTTTTGTCGAGATTTTGGAAATCCCGCAATGAAAATCAATTAGTAGAACCATTTTAAGTATTCTTTGCGATTTTCACCCAGAAATATTGAGAATTCCGGTTTCTAGAGCAGATTTTCGATTTTTTGAAAAAACGGCAAGGGGTTAGTCCATCGATTTTTTTGGTCAAAAAATTTTTTGTCGAGATTCTGGAAATCCCGCAATGAAAATCAATTAGTAGAACCATTTTAAGTATTCTTTGCGATTTTCACCCAGAAATATTGAGAATTCCGGTTTTTAGAGCAGATTTTCGATTTTTTGAAAAAACGGCAAGGGGTTAGTCCATCGATTTTTTTGGTCAAAAAATTTTTTGTCGAGATTTTGGAAATCCCGCAATGAAAATCAATTAGTAGAACCATTTTAAGTATTCTTTGCGATTTTCACCCAGAAATATTGAGAATTCCGGTTTTTAGAGCAGATTTTCGATTTTTTGAAAAAACGGCAAGGGGTTAGTCCATCGATTTTTTTGGTCAAAAAATTTTTTGTCGAGATTCTGGAAATCCCGCAATGAAAATCAATTAGTAGAACCATTTTAAGTATTCTTTGCGATTTTCACCCAGAAATATTGAGAATTCCGGTTTTTAGAGCAGATTTTCGATTTTTTGAAAAAACGGCAAGGGGTTAGTCCATCGATTTTTTTGGTCAAAAAATTTTTTGTCGAGATTTTGGAAATCCCGGAATGAAAATCAATTAGTAGAAGCATTTTAAGTATTCTTTGCGATTTTCACCCAGAAATATTGAGAATTCCGGTTTTTAGAGCAGATTTTCGATTTTTTGAAAAAACGGCAAGGGGTTAGTCCATCGATTTTTTTGGTCAAAAAATTTTTTGTCGAGATTTTGGAAATCCCGCAATGAAAATCAATTAGTAGAACCATTTTAAGTATTCTTTGCGATTTTCACCCAGAAATATTGAGAATTCCGGTTTCTAGAGCAGATTTTCGATTTTTTGAAAAAACGGTAAGGGGTTAGTCCATCGATTTTTTTGGTCAAAAAATTTTTTGTCGAGATTCTGGAAATCCCGCAATGAAAATCAATTAGTAGAAGCATTTTAAGTATTCTTTGCGATTTTCACCCAGAAATATTGAGAATTCCGGTTTTTAGAGCAGATTTTCGATTTTTTGAAAAAACGGCAAGGGGTTAGTCCATCGATTTTTTTGGTCAAAAAATTTTTTGTCGAGATTTTGGAAATTCCGCAATGGAAATCAATTAGTAGAACCATTTTAAGTATTCTTTGCGATTTTCACCCAGAAATATTGAGAATTCCGGTTTTTAGAGCAGATTTTCGATTTTTTGAAAAAACGGCAAGGGGTTAGTCCATCGATTTTTTTGGTCAAAAAATTTTTTGTCGAGATTTTGGAAATCCCGGAATGAAAATCAATTAGTAGAAGCATTTTAAGTATTCTTTGCGATTTTCACCCAGAAATATTGAGAATTCCGGTTTTTAGAGCAGATTTTCGATTTTTTGAAAAAACGGCAAGGGGTTAGTCCATCGATTTTTTTGGTCAAAAAATTTTTTGTCGAGATTTTGGAAATCCCGCAATGAAAATCAATTAGTAGAACCATTTTAAGTATTCTTTGCGATTTTCACCCAGAAATATTGAGAATTCCGGTTTCTAGAGCAGATTTTCGATTTTTTGAAAAAACGGCAAGGGGTTAGTCCATCGATTTTTTTGGTCAAAAAATTTTTTGTCGAGATTCTGGAAATCCCGCAATGAAAATCAATTAGTAGAACCATTTTAAGTATTCTTTGCGATTTTCACCCAGAAATATTGAGAATTCCGGTTTTTAGAGCAGATTTTCGATTTTTTGAAAAAACGGCAAGGGGTTAGTCCATCGATTTTTTTGGTCAAAAAATTTTTTGTCGAGATTTTGGAAATCCCGGAATGAAAATCAATTAGTAGAAGCATTTTAAGTATTCTTTGCGATTTTCACCCAGAAATATTGAGAATTCCGGTTTCTAGAGCAGATTTTCGATTTTTTGAAAAAACGGCAAGGGGTTAGTCCATCGATTTTTTTGGTCAAAAAATTTTTTGTCGAGATTCTTGGAAATCCCGCAATGAAAATCAATTAGTAGAAGCATTTTAAGTATTCTTTGCGATTTTCACCCAGAAATATTGAGAATTCCGGTTTCTAGAGCAGATTTTCGATTTTTTGAAAAAACGGCAAGGGGTTAGTCCATCGATTTTTTTGGTCAAAAAATTTTTTGTCGAGATTTTGGAAATCTGGAGAAGATTTTCGATTTTTTGAAAAAACGGTAAGGGGTTAGTCCCGCAATGAAAATCAATTAGTAGAAGCATTTTAAGTATTCTTTGCGATTTTCACCCAGAAATATTGAGAATTCCGGTTTCTAGAGCAGATTTTCGATTTTTTGAAAAAACGGCAAGGGGTTAGTCCATCGATTTTTTTGGTCAAAAAATTTTTTGTCGAGATTCTGGAAATCCCGCAATGAAAATCAATTAGTAGAACCATTTTAAGTATTCTTTGCGATTTTCACCCAGAAATATTGAGAATTCCGGTTTTTAGAGCAGATTTTCGATTTTTTGAAAAAACGGCAAGGGGTTAGTCCATCGATTTTTTTGGTCAAAAAATTTTTTGTCGAGATTTTGGAAATCCCGCAATGAAAATCAATTAGTAGAACCATTTTAAGTATTCTTTGCGATTTTCACCCAGAAATATTGAGAATTCCGGTTTTTAGAGCAGATTTTCGATTTTTTGAAAAAACGGCAAGGGGTTAGTCCATCGATTTTTTTGGTCAAAAAATTTTTTGTCGAGATTTTGGAAATCCCGCAATGAAAATCAATTAGTAGAAGCATTTTAAGTATTCTTTGCGATTTTCACCCAGAAATATTGAGAATTCCGGTTTTTAGAGCAGATTTTCGATTTTTTGAAAAAACGGCAAGGGGTTAGTCCATCGATTTTTTTGCAAAAAATTTTTTGTCGAGGGAAATTATAGAGCAGATTTTCGTATTCGCGATTTTTTCAATGAAAATAATTAGTAGAAAAAGTATTGAGAATTCGGATTTTCAAGAAAAAAATAGATTCTGGGTTTTCACCCAGAAATAGAGCAGAGCAGATCGATTTTTGAAAAAACGGCAAGGGGTGTCCATCGAAAAAAATTTTTTGTCGAGATTTTGGAAATCAAGTAGAAGGTCCATCGATTTTTTTGGTCAAAAAATTTTTTGTCGAGATTCTGGAAATCCCGCAATGAAAATCAATTAGTAGAAGCATTTTAAGTATTCTTTGCGATTTTCACCCAGAAATATTGAGAATTCCGGTTTCTAGAGCAGATTTTCGATTTTTTGAAAAAACGGTAAGGGGTTAGTCCATCGATTTTTTTGGTCAAAAAATTTTTTGGTCAAAAAATTTTTTGTCGAGATTCTGGAAATCCCGCAATGAAAATCAATTAGTAGAAGCATTTTAAGTATTCTTTGCGATTTTCACCCAGAAATATTGAGAATTCCGGTTTTTAGAGCAGATTTTCGATTTTTTGAAAAAACGGCAAGGGGTTAGTCCATCGATTTTTTTGGTCAAAAAATTTTTTGTCGAGATTCTGGAAATCCCGCAATGAAAATCAATTAGTAGAACCATTTTAAGTATTCTTTGCGATTTTCACCCAGAAATATTGAGAATTCCGGTTTTTAGAGCAGATTTTCGATTTTTTGAAAAAACGGCAAGGGGTTAGTCCATCGATTTTTTTGGTCAAAAAATTTTTTGTCGAGATTTTGAAAATCCCGCAATGAAAATCAATTAGTAGAACCATTTTAAGTATTCTTTGCGATTTTCACCCAGAAATATTGAGAATTCCGGTTTCTAGAGCAGATTTTCGATTTTTTGAAAAAACGGTAAGGGGTTAGTCCATCGATTTTTTTGGTCAAAAAATTTTTTGTCGAGATTCTGGAAATCCCGCAATGAAAATCAATTAGTAGAAGCATTTTAAGTATTCTTTGCGATTTTCACCCAGAAATATTGAGAATTCCGGTTTTTAGAGCAGATTTTCGATTTTTTGAAAAAACGGCAAGGGGTTAGTCCATCGATTTTTTTGGTCAAAAAATTTTTTGTCGAGATTCTGGAAATCCCGCAATGAAAATCAATTAGTAGAAGCATTTTAAGTATTCTTTGCGATTTTCACCCAGAAATATTGAGAATTCCGGTTTCTAGAGCAGATTTTCGATTTTTTGAAAAAACGGTAAGGGGTTAGTCCATCGATTTTTTTGGTCAAAAAATTTTTTGTCGAGATTCTGGAAATCCCGCAATGAAAATCAATTAGTAGAAGCATTTTAAGTATTCTTTGCGATTTTCACCCAGAAATATTGAGAATTCCGGTTTTTAGAGCAGATTTTCGATTTTTTGAAAAAACGGCAAGGGGTTAGTCCATCGATTTTTTTGGTCAAAAAATTTTTTGTCGAGATTTTGGAAATCCCGGAATGAAAATCAATTAGTAGAAGCATTTTAAGTATTCTTTGCGATTTTCACCCAGAAATATTGAGAATTCCGGTTTTTAGAGCAGATTTTCGATTTTTTGAAAAAACGGCAAGGGGTTAGTCCATCGATTTTTTTGGTCAAAAAATTTTTTGTCGAGATTTTGGAAATCCCGCAATGAAAATCAATTAGTAGAAGCATTTTAAGTATTCTTTGCGATTTTCACCCAGAAATATTGAGAATTCCGGTTTCTAGAGCAGATTTTCGATTTTTTGAAAAAACGGTAAGGGGTTAGTCCATCGATTTTTTTGGTCAAAAAATTTTTTGTCGAGATTCTGGAAATCCCGCAATGAAAATCAATTAGTAGAACCATTTTAAGTATTCTTTGCGATTTTCACCCAGAAATATTGAGAATTCCGGTTTTTAGAGCAGATTTTCGATTTTTTGAAAAAACGGCAAGGGGTTAGTCCATCGATTTTTTTGGTCAAAAAATTTTTTGTCGAGATTTTGGAAATCCCGGAATGAAAATCAATTAGTAGAAGCATTTTAAGTATTCTTTGCGATTTTCACCCAGAAATATTGAGAATTCCGGTTTCTAGAGCAGATTTTCGATTTTTTGAAAAAACGGTAAGGGGTTAGTCCATCGATTTTTTTGGTCAAAAAATTTTTTGTCGAGATTTTGGAAATCCCGGAATGAAAATCAATTAGTAGAAGCATTTTAAGTATTCTTTGCGATTTTCACCCAGAAATATTGAGAATTCCGGTTTCTAGAGCAGATTTTCGATTTTTTGAAAAAACGGCAAGGGGTTAGTCCATCGATTTTTTTGGTCAAAAAATTTTTTGTCGAGATTTTGGAAATCCCGGAATGAAAATCAATTAGTAGAAGCATTTTAAGTATTCTTTGCGATTTTCACCCAGAAATATTGAGAATTCCGGTTTCTAGAGCAGATTTTCGATTTTTTGAAAAAACGGTAAGGGGTTAGTCCATCGATTTTTTTGGTCAAAAAATTTTTTGTCGAGATTCTGGAAATCCCGCAATGAAAATCAATTAGTAGAACCATTTTAAGTATTCTTTGCGATTTTCACCCAGAAATATTGAGAATTCCGGTTTTTAGAGCAGATTTTCGATTTTTTGAAAAAACGGCAAGGGGTTAGTCCATCGATTTTTTTGGTCAAAAAATTTTTTGTCGAGATTTTGGAAATCCCGGAATGAAAATCAATTAGTAGAAGCATTTTAAGTATTCTTTGCGATTTTCACCCAGAAATATTGAGAATTCCGGTTTCTAGAGCAGATTTTCGATTTTTTGAAAAAACGGTAAGGGGTTAGTCCATCGATTTTTTTGGTCAAAAAATTTTTTGTCGAGATTTTGGAAATCCCGGAATGAAAATCAATTAGTAGAAGCATTTTAAGTATTCTTTGCGATTTTCACCCAGAAATATTGAGAATTCCGGTTTCTAGAGCAGATTTTCGATTTTTTGAAAAAACGGCAAGGGGTTAGTCCATCGTTTTTTTTGGTCAAAAAATTTTTTGTCGAGATTTTGGAAATCCCGGAATGAAAATCAATTAGTAGAAGCATTTTAAGTATTCTTTGCGATTTTCACCCAGAAATATTGAGAATTCCGGTTTCTAGAGCAGATTTTCGATTTTTTGAAAAAACGGTAAGGGGTTAGTCCATCGATTTTTTTGGTCAAAAAATTTTTTGTCGAGATTCTGGAAATCCCGCAATGAAAATCAATTAGTAGAACCATTTTAAGTATTCTTTGCGATTTTCACCCAGAAATATTGAGAATTCCGGTTTTTAGAGCAGATTTTCGATTTTTTGAAAAAACGGCAAGGGGTTAGTCCATCGATTTTTTTGGTCAAAAAATTTTTTGTCGAGATTTTGGAAATCCCGGAATGAAAATCAATTAGTAGAAGCATTTTAAGTATTCTTTGCGATTTTCACCCAGAAATATTGAGAATTCCGGTTTCTAGAGCAGATTTTCGATTTTTTGAAAAAACGGTAAGGGGTTAGTCCATCGATTTTTTTGGTCAAAAAATTTTTTGTCGAGATTTTGGAAATCCCGCAATGAAAATCAATTAGTAGAACCATTTTAAGTATTCTTTGCGATTTTCACCCAGAAATATTGAGAATTCCGGTTTCTAGAGCAGATTTTCGATTTTTTGAAAAAACGGTAAGGGGTTAGTCCATCGATTTTTTTGGTCAAAAAATTTTTTGTCGAGATTTTGGAAATCCTGCAATGAAAATCAATTAGTAGAACCATTTTAAGTATTCTTTGCGATTTTCACCCAGAAATATTGAGAATTCCGGTTTTTAGGGCCGATTTTCGATTTTTTGAAAAAACTGTAAGGGGTTAGCCTATCGATTTTTTTGGTCAAAAAATTTTTTGTCGAGATTTTGGAAATCCCGGAATGAAAATCAATTAGTAGAAGCATTTTAAGTATTCTTTGCGATTTTCACCCAGAAATATTGAGAATTCCGGTTTCTAGAGCAGATTTTCGATTTTTTGAAAAAACGGCAAGGGGTTAGTCCATCGATTTTTTTGGTCAAAAAATTTTTTGTCGAGATTTTGGAAATCCCGGAATGAAAATCAATTAGTAGAAGCATTTTAAGTATTCTTTGCGATTTTCACCCAGAAATATTGAGAATTCCGGTTTCTAGAGCAGATTTTCGATTTTTTGAAAAAACGGTAAGGGGTTAGTCCATCGATTTTTTTGGTCAAAAAATTTTTTGTCGAGATTCTGGAAATCCCGCAATGAAAATCAATTAGTAGAACCATTTTAAGTATTCTTTGCGATTTTCACCCAGAAATATTGAGAATTCCGGTTTTTAGAGCAGATTTTCGATTTTTTGAAAAAACGGCAAGGGGTTAGTCCATCGATTTTTTTGGTCAAAAAATTTTTTGTCGAGATTTTGGAAATCCCGGAATGAAAATCAATTAGTAGAAGCATTTTAAGTATTCTTTGCGATTTTCACCCAGAAATATTGAGAATTCCGGTTTCTAGAGCAGATTTTCGATTTTTTGAAAAAACGGTAAGGGGTTAGTCCATCGATTTTTTTGGTCAAAAAATTTTTTGTCGAGATTTTGGAAATCCCGCAATGAAAATCAATTAGTAGAACCATTTTAAGTATTCTTTGCGATTTTCACCCAGAAATATTGAGAATTCCGGTTTCTAGAGCAGATTTTCGATTTTTTGAAAAAACGGTAAGGGGTTAGTCCATCGATTTTTTTGGTCAAAAAATTTTTTGTCGAGATTTTGGAAATCCTGCAATGAAAATCAATTAGTAGAACCATTTTAAGTATTCTTTGCGATTTTCACCCAGAAATATTGAGAATTCCGGTTTTTAGGGCCGATTTTCGATTTTTTGAAAAAACTGTAAGGGGTTAGCCTATCGATTTTTTTGGTCAAAAAATTTTTTGTCGAGATTTTGCAAATTCCGCAATGGAAATCAATTGGTAGGACCATTTCAAGTATTCTTTGCGATTTTCATCCAGAAATATTGAGAATTACGGTTTTTAGGGCCGATTTTCGATTTTTTGAAAAAACTGTAAGGGGTTAGCCTATCGATTTTTTTGGTCAAAAAATTTTTTGTCGAGATTTTGCAAATTCCGCAATGGAAATCAATTGGTAGGACCATTTCAAGTATTCTTTGCGATTTTCATCCAGAAATATTGAGAATTACGGTTTTTAGGGCCGATTTTCGATTTTTTGAAAAAACTGTAAGGGGTTAGCCTATCGATTTTTTTGGTCAAAAAATTTTTTGTCGAGATTCTGGAAATCCCGCAATGAAAATCAATTAGTAGAACCATTTTAAGTATTCTTTGCGATTTTCACCCAGAAATATTGAGAATTCCGGTTTTTAGGGCCGATTTTCGATTTTTTGAAAAAACTGTAAGGGGTTAGCCTATCGATTTTTTTGGTCAAAAATTTTTTTGTCGAGATTTTGCAAATTCCGCAATGGAAATCAATTGGTAGGACCATTTCAAGTATTCTTTGCGATTTTCACCCAGAAATATTGAGAATTCCGGTTTTTAGAGCAGATTTTCGATTTTTTGAAAAAACGGCAAGGGGTTAGTCCATCGATTTTTTTGGTCAAAAAATTTTTTGTCGAGATTTTGGAAATCCCGGAATGAAAATCAATTAGTAGAAGCATTTTAAGTATTCTTTGCGATTTTCACCCAGAAATATTGAGAATTCCGGTTTCTAGAGCAGATTTTCGATTTTTTGAAAAAACGGTAAGGGGTTAGTCCATCGATTTTTTTGGTCAAAAAATTTTTTGTCGAGATTTTGGAAATCCCGCAATGAAAATCAATTAGTAGAACCATTTTAAGTATTCTTTGCGATTTTCACCCAGAAATATTGAGAATTCCGGTTTCTAGAGCAGATTTTCGATTTTTTGAAAAAACGGTAAGGGGTTAGTCCATCGATTTTTTTGGTCAAAAAATTTTTTGTCGAGATTTTGGAAATCCTGCAATGAAAATCAATTAGTAGAACCATTTTAAGTATTCTTTGCGATTTTCACCCAGAAATATTGAGAATTCCGGTTTTTAGGGCCGATTTTCGATTTTTTGAAAAAACTGTAAGGGGTTAGCCTATCGATTTTTTTGGTCAAAAAATTTTTTGTCGAGATTTTGCAAATTCCGCAATGGAAATCAATTGGTAGGACCATTTCAAGTATTCTTTGCGATTTTCATCCAGAAATATTGAGAATTACGGTTTTTAGGGCCGATTTTCGATTTTTTGAAAAAACTGTAAGGGGTTAGCCTATCGATTTTTTTGGTCAAAAAATTTTTTGTCGAGATTTTGCAAATTCCGCAATGGAAATCAATTGGTAGGACCATTTCAAGTATTCTTTGCGATTTTCATCCAGAAATATTGAGAATTACGGTTTTTAGGGCCGATTTTCGATTTTTTGAAAAAACTGTAAGGGGTTAGCCTATCGATTTTTTTGGTCAAAAAATTTTTTGTCGAGATTTTGCAAATTCCGCAATGGAAATCAATTGGTAGGACCATTTCAAGTATTCTTTGCGATTTTCATCCAGAAATATTGAGAATTACGGTTTTTAGGGCCGATTTTCGATTTTTTGAAAAAACTGTAAGGGGTTAGCCTATCGATTTTTTTGGTCAAAAAATTTTTTGTCGAGATTCTGGAAATCCCGCAATGAAAATCAATTAGTAGAACCATTTTAAGTATTCTTTGCGATTTTCACCCAGAAATATTGAGAATTCCGGTTTTTAGGGCCGATTTTCGATTTTTTGAAAAAACTGTAAGGGGTTAGCCTATCGATTTTTTTGGTCAAAAAATTTTTTGTCGAGATTTTGCAAATTCCGCAATGGAAATCAATTGGTAGGACCATTTCAAGTATTCTTTGCGATTTTCATCCAGAAATATTGAGAATTACGGTTTTTAGGGCCGATTTTCGATTTTTTGAAAAAACGGTAAGGGGTTAGTCCATCGATTTTTTTGGTCAAAAAATTTTTTGTCGAGATTTTGGAAATCCTGCAATGAAAATCAATTAGTAGAACCATTTTAAGTATTCTTTGCGATTTTCACCCAGAAATATTGAGAATTCCGGTTTTTAGGGCCGATTTTCGATTTTTTGAAAAAACGGCAAGGGGTTAGTCCATCGATTTTTTTGGTCAAAAAATTTTTTGTCGAGATTTTGCAAATTCCGCAATGGAAATCAATTGGTAGGACCATTTCAAGTATTCTTTGCGATTTTCATCCAGAAATATTGAGAATTACGGTTTTTAGGGCCGATTTTCGATTTTTTGAAAAAACTGTAAGGGGTTAGCCTATCGATTTTTTTGGTCAAAAAATTTTTTGTCGAGATTCTGGAAATCCCGCAATGAAAATCAATTAGTAGAACCATTTTAAGTATTCTTTGCGATTTTCACCCAGAAATATTGAGAATTCCGGTTTTTAGAGCAGATTTCCGATTTTTTGAAAAAATGGCAAGGGGTTAGTCCATCGATTTTTTTGGTCAAAAAATTTTTTGTCGAGATTCTGGAAATCCCGCAATGAAAATCAATTAGTAGAACCATTTTAAGTATTCTTTGCGATTTTCACCCAGAAATATTGAGAATTCCGGTTTTTAGAGCAGATTTCCGATTTTTTGAAAAAACGGTAAGGGGTTAGTCCATCGATTTTTTTGGTCAAAAAATTTTTTGTCGAGATTCTGGAAATCCCGCAATGAAAATCAATTAGTAGAACCATTTTAAGTATTCTTTGCGATTTTCATCCAGAAATATTGAGAATTACGGTTTTTAGGGCCGATTTTCGATTTTTTGAAAAAACTGTAAGGGGTTAGCCTATCGATTTTTTTGGTCAAAAAATTTTTTGTCGAGATTTTGCAAATTCCGCAATGGAAATCAATTGGTAGGACCATTTCAAGTATTCTTTGCGATTTTCATCCAGAAATATTGAGAATTACGGTTTTTAGGGCCGATTTTCGATTTTTTGAAAAAACTGTAAGGGGTTAGCCTATCGATTTTTTTGGTCAAAAAATTTTTTGTCGAGATTTTGCAAATTCCGCAATGGAAATCAATTGGTAGGACCATTTCAAGTATTCTTTGCGATTTTCATCCAGAAATATTGAGAATTACGGTTTTTAGGGCCGATTTTCGATTTTTTGAAAAAACTGTAAGGGGTTAGCCTATCGATTTTTTTGGTCAAAAAATTTTTTGTCGAGATTTTGCAAATTCCGCAATGGAAATCAATTGGTAGGACCATTTCAAGTATTCTTTGCGATTTTCATCCAGAAATATTGAGAATTACGGTTTTTAGGGCCGATTTTCGATTTTTTGAAAAAACGGTAAGGGGTTAGTCCATCGATTTTTTTGGTCAAAAAATTTTTTGTCGAGATTTTGGAAATCCTGCAATGAAAATCAATTAGTAGAACCATTTTAAGTATTCTTTGCGATTTTCACCCAGAAATATTGAGAATTCCGGTTTTTAGGGCCGATTTTCGATTTTTTGAAAAAACTGTAAGGGGTTAGCCTATCGATTTTTTTGGTCAAAAAATTTTTTGTCGAGATTTTGCAAATTCCGCAATGGAAATCAATTGGTAGGACCATTTCAAGTATTCTTTGCGATTTTCATCCAGAAATATTGAGAATTACGGTTTTTAGGGCCGATTTTCGATTTTTTGAAAAAACTGTAAGGGGTTAGCCTATCGATTTTTTTGGTCAAAAAATTTTTTGTCGAGATTCTGGAAATCCCGCAATGAAAATCAATTAGTAGAACCATTTTAAGTATTCTTTGCGATTTTCACCCAGAAATATTGAGAATTCCGGTTTTTAGAGCAGATTTCCGATTTTTTGAAAAAACGGCTGCTGTCTTTCAGTGCTAAGAAAGAGAAATTCCCAGACGAAGAAGAAGATCCGAAAATTGTGCCAAGTAATACAAAAATTAGTAAAATACAAGAAGAGTGTCCCCATTCCCTTTTATGCCCTGGTGTAATCCTGACCAAAACCCTGAACGAGTCTCAGAGAAAGATTGTAAGACTTGACCACTGATGAAGGCTTGGAGACCGAGCCGAAAGCTCTGAAGATAGTTGATGTGTTTCCCTGAGTGATTATCTCATCCCGACGACTTCCGGTTTTCCCTATTGTTGATATGTTTTAGAGATTATTAATCGTATCGGGATATATTTGTTACAATTCAATTATGTTTTCGTATATCCCGTGTTGGAAGAATCTGCTAATCGTATATCGCCCAGGAACGCCTTCCTTGTAATGTGGAGGCTTTTTCATGTTCCTGTAGTGTTTTTGGGCAGAGGCGGTGCATTTTTATGACGTTATAAGGTAAAGTGCCCTTGCTTGACCGGTTTCCCCGTCACGACCGGTAGATTTATTTATTCAATTTATTTATATTTGCTATAATATTTTGCGTATGTTCTAACATTAATAGGTTAATCATTCCATGAACAATACGAACCAGTGACAAATTCATAGAAATTGACCATGAAGCATTTAAAAATTGACCCACCGGTCGAGTCGAGGAACCAGGTCGAGTGAGAGTACTTTAACTTTATTCTTATCACAGTGAAAATGTCTTTTTCTGGAGCTAGACATTCAGATCTTTGCACCGGGTGGGACTCGAACTCACAACACTGTGCTCAAACCGGGGCTCTATACACTGAGAAAAAAGGGTGCGATTAACTTTTTTTCCTCAGAACTTTAACACATATTAGGTGTAAAAATATATCAACATTTTTTAATTTTAATTTTACACCTTTTTAAGTGTAGAAATAACATGAAAAAGGGTAACTTTAACCCCTAATACACCTAAAAAGCATAATATTTACACCGATTTCGGATCAATACTGCAGAGTAAAATTAACATTTCCGGAATGTTATTTTAACTTTTTCGGATTTCTCTCAGTGCGCCCAAGAACCAACGGTCTTGCTATTGCGCCACTGAGATCCCCCCGTTTTAGAGATTATCCAGGCGGACATTTAACCATGTGCGAAAATACCGTTGAATCATTCCCAATAACGGGTTTTCAAGGTAAAATGTTAAGAAAAAACTCTAGAGATCGCATTTTCAGGCGAATAGGGTCATGTTTCTGCTCGTTGGAAAGGTCTTGGAATTCCCGACAAAACTGAACTGGTTCCAATCGGTTTTGAATCTGTAATGAACCGGATCATAACCTATAACTATTTTTTATAGGAAATTCAATTAAACTACACCCGAGGTGTATTTTGGGAAATATATTCAGAGTGATTTATAAATCGATTGTAAACCGGTTATGAACCGGTAAGTAATTTTTGTCCGAAAATCAATTTTGTTACGAGTTATCACGAGTTCGAGCATTTCGCAAAACCTGGCACACTTTCCCACATCTTTTTTATAATGTAATAAAATGTACTTACCAAACTGCTTGAGCAAACGTTTCATAAATTTAACACAAATATGAGTTAGGAAATCTTAAAATTCAAAATTAAATTCTGTTGCAAAATGCCCCCTATCTATCGTAAATAATTAGATAGGGCTATTGCTTTATTGTTAAAATTCAATTAACTGACCAAATTCTTTAAAGCAAACAATTTAATTGAATTCTTGAAGAAATAAGAACATTTGTTCAGATGAATCTCTGTAGACGTTTTAGAATGATTCTCAAAATCAAATTAAAATTAAATAAAATATTTGTAACTGAATTTATGTAAAAAAAAAACTCAAAATATCTCTGACGTAGGTCATCCAAAAATTTCTAGTCATAAAATTAGCCATATTTGTTGTTTTATTGATGTGTTTTAAAAAGAATATTTATGTTGTTGATTGAATATATGAAACACTTACCATTGTGTTATTTCACTTGATCCTTGTGAAGAAAATATAGTTGATAAAAAACAAATGCCTAATGTTGCAAAAGAATTTATTTGCGTTGAACGACGTTGCGTAAAATTGAGTGAAGTGAGAAGAAAATTTAGCCGTAACTTGTGATATATGTCTTTGAGTTGTACAGTGTTTCTTTTTTTGTTTAAAAAAAATAAATAAATAAAAAGAAAAAACAATATTTTTCATCACACCTTTCAGGTAAAAATTGCAATTAGGGTAAGAGAAAGGAATAACTAATAAATTGCCGCAAAAATGTTAGATGCTACGTGTGAATGATAGACAAAAAAATTGAGAAATTTCGATATTCGAGCTTTTTCGCTAGGGCAACAAAATGATATTTGTAAAGTCAAATGTATAATAAATAAATTTAAAAACAAAAATTAATGGCGTGAAGTGCGATGAATAAATTAATTTATCAACAAATTTAGACAAAATGGTGAAACATGAATTTTAAATGCGTGTGTTTGTAATTTTTACAGGTAATTTAATAACAAGATTTAAAAAAAACAAACTCGTGAAAAAAACTCAATCATTTATCACATTAATTCCTACATTCAGAAAAAAAAATCACGGATAAATAAAAAGATTGAAGTTGCTAAAAGGATAGTATCTTAAGACAATTTAGAGATTATGAATTTCTAATGAAAGGAAATGAAGAAAAAAATAATAAAAAGAAAATCGAAATAAAAATAACAAAAGTAATTGAAAACCCTGCCACATGCTAATAAAATAATAATAACGTGAATTATAAATTAAAAAAAGGAGAAACAATTCATACTTAATTAAAGAGAATGGATTTAACTATTTAACAAGATTTAATACTTAATAATAAAAAAAAGTAAAACTAAATAAATAAAATGAGAAGAATTACGAAGAAAAAAAGAAACTGTACATAATTGTTATAAATTTATTAACTGTTTCTTATTAAAAACAACATTTTTCCATTTCAAAAGTTTTCATTTATTTCTTTATAATGAAATATATTTGCGAAATCACAATTTTTTACAAGTATACCATTTAGTGCTGTAGTTAATGCCCAGCGCACAATAACTTTTGTTTGTAAATATATTTTCAAAATTTTCTGTGAGAGTGAGCGAGATGACTAGATCTAGATCTCACTCACTCTCATTGAAATGTCAAAAACATGTTTACAAAACAAAAGTTATTGTGCGTTGAGCAAAAAATCATTAAAAACAAAAATATATTCACATTTTAAACAAAATTATTGCAATTTCTCAGTGTTGTGTGTGATTTTCTTTTTATTTTCTTTGGGTATTTTTCATTCTAAATTTTTCAAATTGGCTCTCTTTTCCCAAACAATATTATTTTTCTTTATTTTGTAAAGGTTTTTACTATTTTCAATTTTTTTTATATATTTAAAAATTCTCTACATTTTGATTTCCACTCTTTCTTTTTTCGTATCTTTAATTTCTCTTTTTAAAAATCTCTAAACAAAAAAAAATGACAAAAATCGCACATTAAATGTAAGGGCATCTCTAGTAAAAAGGAAAAATACAACCAAAAAAAAAATCAAGAAATACATTGAGCAAGAAAAAAAAATCAATTTCGCACTATTGTTTGCTCATTTTTTTGTAAGAAAAAAAGTCATTGAAAAAATGCTATGAAAAAAAACATTAAGATCATAAAAAAGAAAAAACATGTTGTTAATGTTAAAATAATTGTTAAATTAATAAAAAATATTTTTTTTGAGCTAAAATCACAATTGTTTTTTTTCTATTTTTTTGGTTCTCTTGCGGTTAAAGTAGTTATATCTTCTCTGACACGTATATTCACTATTTTAGCCGAGATTCTTTACAATCTCTTCCTCGGACCATTTACAAAAACTTCCAAAAATGTGATTTAATGTCTTTAGCACACTTTTTAGATCAGGAAAATTTCATAAAAACCAAAATTAACGTCCATTTCTTTCTTAAAAGCTTTGCATATGTCTATTGTACTCTTTCACAGTCTTCTTCTTCTTCTTTTAAACATCACACCAAATTTAATTCAGTCTAATTTTGAGACCGAAAACCAAGTCAATTTTGACTCGTAAGAATTTTTTCTGATCTAAAAGGCGTGCCCCAGAGCCATAAACAACTAAATTCGAAAGTCTGTCACGGTTACTTTGTACTCCTCTTTTTTTTTATTTCAAAAACAACTTAATGTGAATTTATATTTAGTTGAATTTTAATTACAACAATTTGTATTTAATATTTACAATACATACATTTGGTTTTTGGTTTAAGGCATTTGGTATTGCAATTTTTTTTTTAGTTTTTTTCTTCTTAAACAGTGACACTTCTGATATTCTTTTATTTGAAAGACGTTTTACTAAGATGCAGCATTTGTAAATACATTTTTTTAATATCGAAGTTAAATTTAGGTAGTGATAACGTCGCTTATTTGTTTGGAAAACCATTTTTCATTTAACACTAGAGATTTAAACATTTAAGATAGGCCACAATTAATGCCGCTTCCCACTAAACAGATTGTGAAGGACAGTTTTAGTTTTCGAGATATTTTGATACAATTTACTAAAAAGTTCGATTTTCCATGTCTTCTGACATGTATGAGACTACAGCGCCCCTGGTGTCGGTTTTATGAACTTTTTCTGTCGGGAATGTAGAGGAAAACCGGGAAAACCACTTTTACCTTATTAAAAAATAAATCGGTTCAACAGATTCAGAAATATAGTTACCCATGTACCAAAAGACGGTCAAAAACGGTTTTGCCTAGATTCCAGACGCAAAAACAAAGTGAAATCAAAATAATAAGTATTTGCGTAAATTATTTGGCCCAAGCTATACAAAAAAAAAATAGCGTGAGAACCAAAGGACAAAAAGAAGTTAAAAGTTGTAGCATAGTGACAGGTCATTCAAAAATCAAGAGCCTAGCCCTTATTTCCTCCACTGAGAAAAAAGGGTGCGATTAACTTTTTTTCCTCAGAACTTTAACACTTTTTAGGTGTAAAAATATATCAACATTTTTTAATGTTAATTTTACACCTTTTTAAGGGTAAAATTAAAATGAAAAAGGGTAACTTTAACCCCTAATACACCTAAAAAGCATGATATTTACACCGATTTCGGATAAATAATGCAGGGTAAACTTAACATTTCCGGAATTTTATTTTAACTTTTTCGGATTTCTCTCAGTGGGCGCTGGGACAAAAAATCGAAAATGAGGTCTAAATTGCAATTTTGGTGTTCCACAATTCATGTTATTTTTCATAATAAATGTAGCATTTACCGCAGGTTGGAGCCACAGTCTAGGCAAAAAAGATCCACCATATTGAATTGTGATGTGTAATCAGTTCAGTTTGAGTCCCCATTAATCTCCCATATTATATAATCATTTTATGAAAGACATTTTGTTCATTTAAATAAAGTTCAAGGCTGTTTATTTCACCTCAAGAACCCGATAAAAATTTTCTTTATAAAATATAATATTACTAATAAATCTTCTATTTATCAGTCATAGAAGGTTAATCAGGGTTAACCCTTTAAGGACGATTGGGTCACCGGTGACCCAAAAATGAAATTTTTCCTACGGCTTTCTAAAGTTATGTTTTGCTCTAAAAAGTCAGAAAAAGTGGGTTTTTCTGACCCCCGATTTTAAACCTCGTCCTTAAAGGGTTAATGTTTCTGCAAATAGGGGAAAGTGCCCATGCATTGTACGATCCCAAGCTTTGTAATAACTACATTTTTTTCAATGAATGTTTCTGAATAGTTTCCTCTGCAATATAACTTTTAAAAAAAACTGGGCATTTTCATAGGAAACATAGTAAAAATTTAGTTATTACGAAGCTTGGGTTTGTACGAAACATGGGAACTTTCCTCTACATGTTCGTTCAGATGAGACAATTTATTTTTGTGGGCACTAAATATTTGTGAATATCACCCTATGGGCAGCCTTTGAATCTTAGTATTATCTTTCCATATATCGAAGCACCTGGCAGCTTCCCGACGGGAACAAAATATAAAATCATTTGTGCGACATTCTTCACGACAAATTTGAAGGTCCACTTCTCATATTCACTTAGAATTTAGATGGTATCTCAGTATTAATTTTTTTAAATGCATGATATCGGAATCAGACTGCAGTGGATCTCTTTGGTTCAGAAATCTTGACTCCGTAAAATTTAAAGTTCCTTCTAGTAAACATGCAACATTTGGATGAAATGAAGTGAGCAATGCTACATGATCGTGATCATTTAAGAATCGAACGAGAGATCAGAAGAAGAGTGTCAGTAAACGATGAACAATGACTTTTCTAGTTATAATAACTAGTGCATTAGCGGACCTCTTTACCGGATCTACTGAAAAAAAAAACGTACTGGACCTTCAAATCATCAAAGAAGCCATGAGAGTTGTTGGAGTCCCAGCAACTTAATCTCACTGTCCCATCAACTACGAAAAATCAAAGATAAACTATGTTAAATGATACGGAGATACGGATATAGGCAAAATAGGGTGAAGTCATCACTTATGAACGTTCTAACACTTATAGACAAATGATAGTATGCGAAAGTGCCCATGCTTCATACAATCCCAAGCTTCGTAATGACTAAATTTTTCTCATTTTTCCTATGTTTCTGAATAAATGTGACTCTGCAATATATTTTTAAAAACTGGACACTTTCCCCTAGTTCACATTTATTGAGAAACATAGGAAAAATTTAGTCATTACGAAGCTTGGGAATGTACGACGCATGGGTACCTTCACCTAATCTTCAATTTTTACATAAAACAGATTTCAAAAATGATTACAGTCTTAGTCTGCCCTTCGAGGTGCCAAGACGCAATTCTTGCTCTTGTTTCTTGCGAGAAACTCACACAAATAAAGACGATAGCGCAGAAAGAGGTAAAATTTTCCTACCACCCTTCTCTGAACAAAAGCAAGGATGTCATCGCATGCTTCGATTTTACTTATCTTTCTGATGAGGAACTCAAGAGAGAATTGGCGGAGCATGGAGTTTGCTAGGTCAAGAGAATTCAAGAGAAAAGAGGAGAAAAATGGACGAGAAGTACCCGAGACTATCGACGCGTACTACACATTCTCAAGGTGAGATTTTACGTCCGATATCTCGTTAGATGCAAAGGATGCCAAAGGTGGAGCCATTTTGAGGATCTCTGCAAAACAAAGCGCTAGGTCTGTGAAATGTGCGCCCTTCCCAAACACGAGAAAAAATGTCCCCGATCAGTGACCTGTGTCAATTGTGGGGAAAACCACCCAGCATGGAGCAGAAAGTGTCTCGCCTTTAAAGAGGAATTTGCTATTTTGGCACTCCATGCTAAAAGACAAATTTCCTATTTTGAAGCAAAGACAGCTGCACAAGGAAATAAAAAAGGGAAGAGGAAACGTTTTCTAGGGTTCTTAATAACCTCAGAAATCAACGAATCTTTCCGGTCCTGCCACGAGGAGAACAACAGGAGAACAACAATGAGAACGGAGTCGTCTTCAAATTCTCAGCGCAGAGTAAAGACAAACTCCCACCCGATCCACCGGACAGGGAAAAGATATCAGAAGCAGCACAGCAACCAGAAATCACACTGAACAGAAACAGAAGAAGAAAATTCAGCCGAATTTGAAGATGATGCATCAATGGTCTGCATCGGTATTGAAGAACAATCTTTACTTACAACAGTACAACAATCAAAACAACAGTATCTAAGCATATAGATAAGTAAAAAAAAAAACTAAATTTTTAATCATGTCTATTATCCAATATTAACGATCTTTATAATAATATTAGTGATCTCCAATTGCTTGCAAAAGATAATTCTAACATTATATTTTGTCTGCAAAAGACATATTTGACGAGACAGAAAACATTTCTTTAAGAAATTTCAAGTCAATATCAAACAAAAATATTTTTGAAAGTCCAAATGGAGGTTGGGCAATTTTCATCCGTGAAAATTGGCTCATTAATCTATGTTAAAAAAAAATTTAGATGGTTTCTCAAAACTGAAACTCCTTCACCTATTCAATAGAATATTTTTCGAAAGAAAATTCCTTTTTTGTTAGATGGCAGCGCATTTGCCATTTTTCCGGAAATTCGAACTTCATGTTCGAATCACGATGACAACCGGGCAAACGTCCCCTATAAGAAATGGATCCACCCGCGGATGACAGACCGGATATTTCCATGAGTGCACATGGAAATAACCACTGGAAATCTCTGGAAGAAATCTCTGAAAGCGGTGGACTAGTGCTGGAGTTTTATCAAAAGCACAGAGTATTGGACGAGTATGGCCAACGACTAGTTACACGAAAAATCGTATCAGAGTAGAGTGGTCGCAATCAAACCATGACAACTAAGGATTTTCTGTACTGGAGCCAGGAAATTGTTCGTCTCTTTTGATAAAAAAAAGTCCAGTATGTAATTTTAAATTTTAATTTTAGTTTTTGATAACTTTCGTTGTATTTTTTTAAAATATAAGATGTGTATTTCCTGCGAAAGATGGGTTTAAGGCTAAGAGAAAGCTTTTTGATCGCTACCGAAATGAGCATCACAAAATTATGAAAAAGAGAAGAAGCGCAGGAGGTGAAGAAAACAGCAACGAAACGCAAAGCAGATGATTCAAACAATGGTAATTTTTTTAAAGTTTTTCATCAGTTGGTGTTGGTATTATTATTTATTTTTGTTCAATTGTAGTGTCCTTTTACGAAAATTCTCTCAACAACAACTTTTCTTGAGAGAAAATGTGCTTGAATAAAAGTACACGATATGAGAATGGATGATGTGAACAGCATCAACCTGAAGAAAACTAGAAAACGCCACCTCATCGCCTTGGAATCGTGGTCGGATTTTACTGAAAAATGGCCAAGGTATTCTGATCCTGAGAGTTATGAGCTGGTAAGCTTTTTTGAGAGCCAATTTCAAAAACGTTTTCAGAGTCAATGTCTTTGAAAGGTTCCTTGAGAATATCAAGAACTTTAGAGAAAGCCTCTTGATGTTCTCTTGATTTTATACAACGTGCAAGATTGGAGATAATTTCATGAAGCGTAGTCATAATGAAATCTAAATGCTAGGGATTTTAAATTCAACAATAGAGTATCTCAAAATTCAATTTCTGCAATTGATTTTATATTGAAATATTACGGTTTTTGGTTTGAAACGCCCAGGATCTCAATGCATTTTTCAGCTAATTTTCAGTGGAATTTTCCAGTGTGAACATCCAGTGGAAGACCCTGGATCCTCCCATGGTATTTTACACTCATACACATGGTAATTTCCACTGGCAATCCCGTAGTTTCTCACCATGGTTTTATTAGTGGAATGCCAGTGGAATTTTCCTTGGTGATGCATGAATATCACCATGAGGATCCCAAGGGTTTTCCCGTTGAAGGTTCCTGGTGGAAAATTCCAACTTTGAGATGGAAAATCCCAATGGAATTCATGTAGAGTACCAGTGGAATTTTCCAGTGGAAGACCCTAAGTTCTATTTAATTAAAAATTATATTTCACCTAGTTATTAAGCATACTTTTCCTTTATTATTTTTCTCAGATTTTACCTTGCCATCGCTGCGAGCTCTGCTTGTGCTCCCTATTTTGTAAGAATCGAAATTATCTATCAACGGTTACTAATATTTAAAATCTGATCGAAGAGTCGATACGCGATCGATGAAAAGCAACGCCATTTCAGAGCACGCGCAGATGTCATGGAGTTTTTTTTCTGGAAGAGTGCTTGGCGTCGTTTTGTAAAAATTAAGAAAAAAGTCAATTAAAACATTAAAAAAACTAGTGAGAAGTGCGCAGGAAAAAGTAGTTGAGGGTGTGAAAACAATTTGACAGCTCTTCTTCCTAATGAAATGCTCACATAATTTGGACTGGACCACCATCCTCACCTTTTGGACATCTTTTGGAAATTGGAGTTTATCAATTCATTGCCAATGCACTCAATTCTTTTCCAAAGAATACTTAACAACGCACTCAAATCACCTCGAAGGCACACTCAACTAGCGTCATCAACATTTTTTAGGCACTTCGGTAACTTGTTACCCGAATAAAAAAAAAAGCAATACGACAAAAATTCATCGTATTCAAAGAAATATCATAACATTGAAAATACCATATTTGGAAGCTAGGTAGATTCAACATTTTATAGTAAAAAGTAATAATAATACGGTACGTATAGGTTTTAGTAACCCAACCCCGTCATAAGATTTATTATTAGTTATAGGTGTGGTGTAATTAGGCTTTCAATTCATACAGAAATTCTACACCTTTAACATCATCATTTTCATACAATAATTGCAATAAAGGATAGACATCCTATAGTACTTAAACGAATTGAGCATTGAAAAATAATTCATTAGACATCATTGATACATAGTCCCTTACAAAAAAAAGTAGCACAATTAAATGAACTACTTAAACATGTTCGCTGAAAACGCATTTGATGGGATGTGTAATGTAATATACTAAGAATTTCTGATAACAACGCAGCAGTATAGGCCAATTGGCAGGAACTGCAAAGTATGATCTATTAAAAAATGATAATGCCTTTCATGTAGACATGTGCTCGACGAAGAGCATTTTTTAAAATAAATTGAAACAAAGTTAAGATAAGATTACTTAAAACTCAAATGCTTTATTACGGAAAGGCTTAGGCTTCGTACGCACATATACTCTGGCTTCGAACATTTCATATTTTTCCCATATTCTTTCAATGAATCCGATCTATTTTTTTCTTCAGAAAATGTGTTACTTGAGATTCACTGAAGGAATATAGGAAAAAATTAAGCGTTCGAAGCCAGAGTGTGTGTGAAGCCTGAAATCCTTCCCTTGGAAACTTCTGTGAACCTTCAGAATTCAGATACTTCAGCTCCACTTGACCCTTCTGAAGAAACGGATAATGCAGATTCTGATGAGAATCTTCAGTTAACACTTAGAGCGTTTGGAAAAACGCAAGAAAATTCTTTTGCTGCAAAAAGAAATTGCAGCCCTTGAGCAAGTACCCTACCCCCCTTAAAAAGGATAAGAAAAAATTAATAATCTCCTCCAGGCAATTAGAAATTAAATAAGGGAAATCTAACAAAGTTGGGTTTAGAAAAATGTATTTCAAAACACTGGATGTATCATTTGAGAAATAAATATTCTGTCTACACAAATCTATTGGAAGAAAAACCAACCGAAACAAGTCTCAGATGGAGGAACACCTGCCTGTTTCAGACCATATAGCTAATTGGGAACTCACTGATAGTGGTTACACAGAAAATAGGGGAATGTTTCCTATTATTTCACGTTCACCCGAACGAACAAACGAACCTTTAATTAAAATTCAGAAAGCCTTACAGGAGCTCTGAACGAGTAGACCACAACACATCAAATCTCGACAAAAGAACTGCTGGCAACATCGTCACCAGACATGATTGGAAATCTCCGAGATGAAGCCAGAAACTTCGATATTCGCCGGCAGGAATTTCCCAGATCATCAATTCTATTTCTACGTCTGAATTCACCTTCCGCTACAATTCGAGATTCAACTAAACACGGATTATGCCTCAACCTTGATCGAGATCAAAGTCAAGCTGGATTTCTTTCCGCATTGGATAGAGATCCTATAATACTCGTGAAACACCATTGGTAAGATTGGATCAACGGGTCGCATTATTTCCTGAATTAACTAGTAAGTCCATACAACTATTCTTTACTAATGCCGATTTAACTTATTCCTTATATGAAATAGAAGGGGATCCTCAATTAGATCGTTATTATACATCTCTGCTACTTAGTAAAATGAGTGTTGAGATTTTCGATTCAATTAGGGATTCAAGGTATCAAGAATAATGGAAAAAAGCGATGGCGCATTGTAATTGTTTTTCGAAAATTAAATGAAATGACTATACAAGATTCACATCCCATATTGAAGTTTTTTTTTTTGATCGGTTTTGGAAATAGTATATACTTTTCAACATTAGATCATCCACAGACATGTGGAGGCATAGAAAGATATCAGCGTTCCCTTCCAAAATATTTGCGTAATTATACGCAATCATGTTAAAAGGACTAGGATGTAGTAGCCCGACTTTGAGGGTTACTTTCAATGACAAATTCATCATCCTGAGATTTTTCTAGAAATATAACTTGCAGAAATAATCCAGATCAAAACAGGAGATAATTGACAAAAAATATATGATTAAAAAGTATTTGTCACACCATAAGTGTGAAGTAATTAAATATAGGCGACACTCTTATCTCAAAATGATGGTGCGGAATCTGAACACCACCAAAGATGAAAGCAAATCATGTGGCAGGTTGGGCACCAAGAACAAAATAATATGGTAAGAGTGGCGCCTCCGAAAATAATAACCACAACATTGCCAAATAACAATCTATCGGGAAAAATTATAAAAGAGGTTGCGCTGGAAGGAATAGTCAGTCTACTCCCAGCAGTGCCTTTGTAAAGACGTTGTATCAAATCGTACTCATAACATCTATGTATACGCAACATAGTCGAGAAATAAATTCTTAATCACTCTCACCGAGAGTTTCAATGCACCGTGACAGTGTCCTGAGACCTCTCAATCAACCCAACCACTACACTACAACTTCTCCAAGTACAACTCCTATGTCTCGTAATCGTATAATAAATTACAGAACTATAAGAGTTAACTATACTAGTAAACCTGTAAAAGCGGTTCCTATAAAATCGAATAAAGGCAAAAAAAACATTGCCAAATTACTATCTATTGCAAAAATTATAAAAGAGGGTGAGATAGAAGGAAGAGTCAGTCTACTCCATCCACTAAGTGGGTACTTATACCAGCTATGTACACAACTTAGTGGAGAAATAAATTCTTAATCACTCTCACCGAGAGTTTTTATACCGAGACAGTGTCATGAGTCTTCTTGACAATCCCACCACTGAACTACATAATTTTGGTGTTTTCGCCCGGGATCGAACCGGGGACTTTGTGCGTGTGAAGCACACGTGATGGACACCGCGAGTTCATACGATCAGCCAAACTACATTTCCAAACATTTTGGGAATATGAACAGGAGTATACTCGTCTACAAGCTAGGAGATACGCACCCATTGCTCGAAATCGCCAGGCATCATTTAGAAGTGAGTGTAGCGATTATGAATCAGATTAGGAAAATTAAAAAAAAAAAAATAGGAGAAAGAAAATGTAACTCACATAAAAAAAAATATAATCCTAGATCGAAACTAGCATTTAACGCCTATCAGATTTTTCCAATGCCATTTATGCATGGAGATAAATTGAGCATCCTAAATATTAACAATCCATATATTATTTCAAACAAAGAATATGACAGATACAGAGCAATATCTACCAATCAATTTAATAAATGCATAATTTTGGAGAATAATCGCATTTGTAATGTACCAATTGTATATTCCCTTAATGTACCATCATGCGAAGTTTCAGTACTAAGAGAAAAAAAAACGGACGACTGCGAAATAAAAAAATACATATTTAAAAGAAACTACTGGGCACAAATAGAAGATTATCTGTTTCTATTCATAGTAAAACCCAAGACGTCCATTCAATACTTTTGTAATTTTTTACTTTTTAAAACTTGCCGATTTTTATCACGCATTTATCATATACACAGGTAACCCATCAAACAATGATAGTTCATCAATTATTTGACTTAAAATTATAGTTTTTAAGCAAAAGAAAGAAGAAAGTCTATGCTTAATAAAAAAAGAAAAAAAATCCATAAATAGAAGTTGAAAGTAATTCAATTTAATTAAATCGAATCATAAAGAAATTTGATAGAAGTAAATAATTTAGACATCAAGACTAAATTGATATAAGAATGGGAGCTTCCCAAAATAATAGCGAAACATATAAAAATGCCCATGGTTGTTACTAATAAGTCTTCAAATATTCAAAAATCATTGTAGATTTTGTGATGACTGGAAGATCAGAGGATATCAACGGTTAATACGTTGTTGTGACTCATTTCTGCATCACAACCATTGTCCTGTATTTACGCGAGATCATGCACGCTCGTTCGAGAAGTGACATGATAGATCATTTCAGTACCGTGAGAAAGTTTTCTAAGCAATTGGTCCTCAAGGAATTTATAGCCCAGTGACAAAGTAACACCTTGAAGTCATTAGTACCCCTTCAGGGTAATAAACACATCACGTTCATTAGAGAAAAGGCAGGTGATCTCAAAAAGGTCATAAAATCACGATGGGCGAGATATGAGGACCAAGAAGAAAAAAAGGGGTGCATTTGTTGGCTTAGGCAGACAAAGGCACCCTCTATTCCTGAAGAGCTCGTAAAATAGGTGATCTATGGTGACAAGTTCTTAAGATTACTTTCTCTTCGAGACGGTCGTTAAATTAGAGCTCGCGCCAAGAAGAGCAATAAAATCCTGAAAAAGAAATAGAGATCGACAATGTGTGAGGTCCTTGGTCATCCTAATTAAGCAATCTCTTTCTTAAGGATATATAAGGTATGGGGAAAAACTCTAGAGACAACGAAAGTGGAAAGTTGGACATGCACCTAGCGATCGTCTCCAGACGATCGCTATCTAAAGGGTTGTCCTGAATCACTAATTGGACATCTTCCCACGGGAAATAATGCCGAGAAAATAGGGGGTGAGTGGAGAATTTTAGTATAAAAAGGGTAGCTGAATCTAAGGAAGGGGTCAGTCACTGTGTAAACGTAGCCCATGTCATTGGGTAGTGTATTCTTCCTTAAATAAAGCAGCTCTTGGAAAAAAGAAGTTGTGTTTCACTGGATCCAGAGACAACAAGGTGAACCCCCCCTCTCCAGTTGGTTTACCACAACGTAGTGCCCAAGAGCCCAGTGTTCTTGAACTTCGCAATAGAGATATTGTGTGTTACGATGTTTAAGACCACAAATTCAGAGGAAAACAGAAACAAAAGCCTTAAAGACGAATTGCTTCTCAGCCAAATAAATCTTCCAGCGGAGAAACCAGAGTGTAGCCTCTGAATTATTTTTTAAATTAAATAAATTCAATCTGATTCTTCTTAACTTTACAAGATGTCATTCAACAAAGTAAAGATAAAAGAAAAATCTTATTACAACTCCTCAAAAAGAGGTTATTAGATGACAGCGCATTTGCCATCTTTCCGGAAATTCGAACTTCATGTTCGAATCACGATGACAACCGAGCAAACGTCAACTTGACAACTCTTCTTCCTAATGAAAACAACTTGTGAATTTATCAAAGTGCAAATTGAATTAAAATCTTTTTCTCGATCATAAATAAAGTGTTATTTATTTGGAGTGTCCTCCCTATTCAGCAGGAGTATTTAAAAAGTGCATAGCAGCGGCGAAAAAAGCTGGGATCTACTTTACTAATTATATTGGGAATCTTTTCCAGGTAAATCTCCCGGCTCACGCCATAATAGAGGTCAAGACAAGAATTGGTTGTAGCGGCATCTAAATCCATCTATTTTTATTTTTATTTTTTTTTTTTATAAAGGACTTGTAATTTTCAGCAACATATTAAAAATAAATCCCATCTGTCAATATCAGAAGTGGGAAGCAACTTTTGCAATTTACAATATAATTTAAATAAAAATCATACAACGTAATATGCAAGATACTGTGATGGTCATACCTTTTTAAATTTAATACAAAATCATCAATTATATTGACACGTATTTCCTCTCCCTTTTTCTGCTGGGAAGACAATTAAAAACTTAATTGAAGATAAGATAAGATCTTAATTGAATCTAATTTATTCAGAAGATATAATATTCTTAGTTTTTTATAAACCCTATCACTTTTTTTTGAAACTAGCAGATTTATAAGTCTACGAAATTAATATTATTAACTCGTATTAACTATATCTCAATTTCTCTTGAAGTTATTGCAGATTAGGCCCACAGTTGTAACTATTGGTATATAAACTCACGTAATTGTGACATATGTTGGGAAATATGTTGACATATGTTGGGTCGTCAACACTCCAAAATATTTTAGACCACTACAAACAAATTGAATCGTTCATTGTGACGTTAAATCATCCAGAGTTAGCACAAAGTACTTTTCTCTTGATGGCCAAGAAGTATAATAATAATGATAATTAATAGATCTTTGGAATGAGTATTACCCTAATAAAATGTCATTTAAGATCTGTAAGAAACGTAGCTACTGCTACCCCCAAAAAGTTACAAACTTTTTGTTTTAAAGAAAATCAGTTAATTATTTTACTGATTTGGAATAAAAAGAACTTAAAAAGGAATTTTGGGTTCTTCAATGAAGAACTAAAAGAAGCTCCTCTGTCCATAACTCACCATGAGTTGTATGAGCAGATGAGGTACTTGGTGAATAAGTTCCACCAATACGTAAAATGGCTTGAAACATCTACATGACGTCGAAAATATCTAACGTCTACTATTCGAAACAATGCAGGACATTCACTGTTTAATCAATATTCTAAAATTTACTTTCATTTTATGAACAAGAATCTTCACACAAGATCAAAAATAAGGGGAATGATAATAATAACAAGTTAATAGAATAAGTGCCAACCCTAAAGAAATAGAAGAAACCTTAAGATCGAACACCCCAACTTAGGACAGTCGCTGTCCAACCAGTCAATAAGAAACATCAACCAAAATAAACTTCGTGAACTTCTTCAGAGGAATTTTATCTTACTTGGCCCGCCTATGGACATTTGTCCAAGGCTATCCTGAGACGGAAATCCGAATACTATTGGAGAGGGATCTGATAACTTCCAATGAGGAGGATTATCTGCAGGTGGTGAACGAAAGTCCTTGGGCTATCGGCTTGATAGCTAGCCAAAGAGGCTTACGACACCATTATGACGTCTATAGCCTGCTCGGGGCTCTAGTGTGGGACTACGAAAGTTTCCTACATTGGAGAAGACGAGTAGTGCTGGAGAATGAGTTTTATGGCCGAAGGAGATTTCTCTACTGAGCTTTTTCAGATGATGTTGGAATTTGAGATTCGTTTGGACGAGGAAAGTTCGGACAGCGGTGTGACGTCCGATTGGGATACTGATGAATTTTCCGGGGAAGAGAATGAAGAATAATAAAAAAAAAGAAGGAAAGAAAAAAAAATTTTAACACAGTATAATTAAATACATGACCAGGGAGATGGAAGTTGGTCTATTCTTTTGTCATATTGTCCTATAAAGATGTTAATGTTAAAAAAAAAGAAATATTTTTGTAATGCTAGCTTATTAACCCTTATCAACATTTCTTCCTTCCTACCCAAACCTCCTTTTTCTCAGGGGAAAGGAATGTTGTAACCCCATTTAAGGGTTACATTGTATTAGGCGCCAAAAAGATGATGAAATCATTTTGATCTTGGTGATCTTTGGTCATAAATCATAATTTTTATGGATATCTGTGAGATGTGATTCCGAGAATAGTAAGCGGTAATCTTTATCAGAATGCTTGTGTAAACAGAGAAACTGGACTTGAGTCATATGATCACTCCTTTGAGATATTTTTAGAAATTTGAATGTGAGATCGAAGTGTCGCCAGATTGTGAAATTGGGGACAATGACAAAGGGACCGCTTAGGGCGGAGATAATCAAAGAAGGAAGAAATGTTTAGCCGCGAATTGCTTAGACTATAAAAAGGGAGATCAACTTGATTGAGTGGTCCAGTTGTCTAGAAATGGTTATACACCGATCATTGTGAAAATCATTGTAAGAAGGAACGAAATAAAGTTTGTGTCTACCCAAAAGTGCATTGAGTGTTTGGACTTCTGATCCACCCTTACAACCTGTGAAGTGAATTTTTTACAACCCCGCATATATTGAGATTGCAAAGGGGTTCAATATGAAAACAGCAAAACTGTGTCTAGAAAAAAATATTTTGAACCACACCAATAAAATTGAATCGTTCATTGTGACGTTAAATCATCCAGAGTTAGCACAAAGTACTTTTCCCTTGATGGCCAAGAAGTATAACAATAATGATAATTAATAGATCTTTGGAATGAGTATTACCCTAATAAAATCTCATTTAAGATCTGTAAAAAACGTAGCTACTGCTACCCCCAAAAAGTTACAAACTTTTTGTTTTAAAGAAAATCAGTTAATTATTTTACTGATTTGGAATAAAAATAACTTATTATATAACTTAATAACCAGTGTATTGTGAACAGTAGTGTGCAGTGTGCACAGTAAAGTCTAATTTGTGCATTTACAAAGTGATCACAGAGAAAATTCGCCACGACCAAAGAAAAAACTTGTTCGAAAGGGCGATTTGTTCTCTCTGGTGATAAAAAGTGACAAAAAGTACTCGCAACGGCACAGTATTGTATTGTGGATACGGCATTTAAGTGCCAAAGTTGTACAACTTCTCTTAGTGCGTAAGGTGTACTACGCATGAAAGTACTACGGCAAAATCATCCCTCAAGCGCAAAGTTCAACATAAAAAGGAGTTGAGTACACACCTCGGTTCGAACTCCACAATTCAAGAATTATCATTCGGTTCTTTTTTTTTAAATCTTTAACGTCATAATTATACGGAAATCAATTGTTCAGCATTAAAAACTAAATGCTAAGTAAGCTCATTAATCGGGCGACAGTCTAAAGAAAAAAAATAATGCGTTGAACATTTTGGACTAAAAATTTTTGGCTGTTAAACAATGTGCAAAAACCCTAAAGTTAACTACCAAATGGGTACCTAGTTAGCCAAGTGCGAGTCTCCCAAGTGGTGTATATATACAACTAGAAGAAGGTTCGGATAGCGGTGTGACGTCCAACTGGGACACTGACGACGGGGAGATGGAACTTTCAGGAGTTTTTCTATCCAATTAGTCCTTACGAAATTTATAACCCAGAGATACCTTGAAGTCATTAGACAGCCATTAGAGAAAAGGCAGGTGATCGCAAAATGGTCGTAAAATCACGATGGGCGAGATATGAGTGACCAAAAAGGGGGTGCATTTGTTTATCGCAAAGTAGCTCTATCTATTCTGACGGTTTATCGGGATATCCTGACAGTTTATCAGGACAATCTTTCCTGTGCTCAGTGCTTTCTTTTTCAACCTTCTACACCAAGTGAAAGTAGTGAAACTCTACACAAAAAATCTAACTAATTTAAAATCTAATCTAAAGTGGAACAAAAACACATTAAATCTTAAAATAATAAATCCAAAGTCTAAGTAAAAGTGCCAAATAAAATGAACCAAAGACATTACTGAGAAAAAATGACTTGAAAGAACTGAAGTCTCCAGTTTCCAGCGACGAAAGATTCAAAAGAACTTCGATCTTGTGAAAAATTTTCTTCAGTGTGATAAACCGATAATCTCTCAATCAAATAAAATTTAAACTTCAATCAGACGAAAAATAATATTGATATTTTCTTGAAAGACAAAAAACAAAACCAAAAAACGTTTCCTGAGTGAAATTTGTTGCGAGCGCAACATATTTAAATTTAAAACTGTGGAGTGTGTTGCCCTGCTGAGGCGACGAGGGCGCTAGCGACGAGGAGAGGAGGTAGAAAAATCAGCAGCAGCTGATGAGTAAAAGAGCGCCAATCGGCCTCTTTCACCACTGACCGCCGAGGAGGCAACATCAATCACCTCGCCCATCTCCACCAGCCCAATCCCCAGCAGCAACACCATCATCACCACCAAGCATTGAAGCTACTGAAGCCACCGGGAGCCCCCAAGAACACCAAGCCCAGTGCTGAGCTTTCCGGAGTAACCTCTGCTACATCCACCTCTCCCAAATTCCCATCTCAACCTCCGTGGGAGTGTTCTCACCGGAGAACACAGGGGAGTGTGGGACATAGTCCTTGCCCCGAACGTGGGAACTGAAGGAAGGAAGGAACGGAGGGAATAGAAGAGAGGAATAAAAGATTTTTCCCAATAATTTAATTTCGCACTTTTCGGATAAAACAAATGAAACTTCCTTGATCCAGGATCTTCATAATATGTATCAAAATTCAAAAATCGAAGAATTTTATAGAAAGGTGATTGAAATTTTTTCCAACCTTATTAATCAAGTGAAAATTCACGAGGTTTCTGAATCAGCTATTCAAGCAAAACATAATTTATACAAGGAAATGTGTTTGAATGTTTTCCTTCGCGGTTTAAAAGAACCGATTGCGATACAACGTAATATGCAAGATACTGTGATGATCATGCCTTTGAAATGTAATACAAAATCATCAATTATATTGACACGTATTTCCTCTCCCTTTTTCTGCTGGGAAGACAATTAAAAGACTTAATTGAAGATAAGATAAGATCTTAATTGAATCTAATTTATTCAGAAGATATAATATTCTTAGTTTTTTACAAACCCTATCACTTTTTTTTTAAATTAGCAGATTTATAAGTCTACGAAATTAATATTATTAACTCGTATTAACTATATCTCAATTTCTCTTGAAGTTATTGCAGATTAGGCCCACAGTTGTAACTATTGGTATATAAATTCACGTTATTGTGACATATGTTGGGAAATATATTGACGTTGGGTCGTCAACACTCCGTCATCGGATAACCCTGCCTATATTGAGATTGCAAAAGAGGTTCAATATGAAAACAGCAAAACTGTGTCTAGAACAAAATATTTTGAACCACATCAATAAAATTGAATCGTTCATTGTGACGTTAAATCATCCAGAGTTAGCACAAAGTGATGATTCTTGATGGCCAAGAAGTATAATAATAATGATAAAATAGATCTTTGGAATGAATATTACCCTAATAAAATCTCATTTAAGATCTGTAAGAAACGTAGCTCCTGCTACCCCCAAAAGTTACAAACTTTTTGTTTTATAGAAAATCAATTAATTATTTTACTGATTTGGAATAAAAATAACTTAAAAAGGAATTTTGGGTTCTTCAATGAAGAACTAAAAGAAGCTCCTCTGTCCATAACTCACCATGAGTTGTATGAGCAGATGAGGTACTTATAAGTTAGTGAGGTACTTATAAGTTACTACTATAAACTTATAAGACCACTATAAACAAATTGAATCGTTCATTGTGACGTTAAATCATCCAGAGTTAGCACAAAGTATTTTACTCTTGATGGTCAAGAAGTATAATAATATTGATAATTAATAGATCTTTGGAATGAATATTACCCTAATAAAATCTCATTTAAGATCTGTAAGAAACGTAGCTACTGCTACCCCAAAAAGTTACAAACTTTTTGTTTTAAAGAAAATCAGTTAATTTTTTTTGAATCTAGATGAATTTATTGAAAATTTGAAAAAGAAAACTTTTAAGATCTTTAAAAAAGCATAATTTAGATCGGAAATACTCTATTGTCATCCCGATTTTGAGATGCGTCTGTGGAAGGAGCAGGCCGAAAGAGATGCTATAATGAACGGGATCTCCGACATGCAATACACAAAGGACAGCCCGTGGGGGTTAGATTTCATTGGAAGCCAGAGAACCCTCCGGTATCATTACGACGTTTATAATATGCTATGAATCCTAGTATCGGACTTTAACGGTTATCTCCACTGGAGACGACAAGTGATAGCGGAAAGGGAATTTTAGGGTTGAATAAGATTCCTCCATTCGGCCATACGCCACTATCAAATGTTACTGTTATTTGAAATGCAAATGAAAGAAGAAGTCTCGGATAGTGGGATGTCCTCTGAATTGCACATTGAAGTGGAACTCGAGGTTGTATACATATATTAAAATAAAGCTGAATTAATCATCTATAAACTGATTTAGAAAAAAGAATGGTAGCATCTGCATTTATATTCATGGAAATTCGCGCAACATTAAAGATACGCAGATCTCAATTTCAATATTCAACTTGCCAGACCAACCAGCATTAATCGATACGTATTATACAATCCTAAAAGTAAGAATGCTCATGACAAATTCGAATTCGTTAACTTAAATTAATCCCAAAATTGGCAATATAATTTTAATAAGTAAGTAGTTTACTCGGTAATAAGTTAAACTGTTTATCTCTATTGCGGAATTTACTGTTCTGACTTAGAACTTTTCATTAAAATTACAAAATAAAAAATGTTTTATAAAATTGTTGGTAAATGTTTATCAATTCCTATTGGGGACTTACTAATTGTTCGTATATCTTATATAAACCACAAACAAGTTCGTAAAAGTTTGTACTTTTTTCACAAACATTGTTCGTAAAATGATCATTTGACGAGCATTTTTTGTTCTTTTACAAACTTTTGTTCGTAAATGTTCGTAAATATACAAATGTGGAGCTCAGCGGCATAATTGAACATATTGTAGTAACCCGACTTTGAGGGTTACTTTCAATGACAATTTCATCAATCTAAGATTTTTCTAGAAATATAACTTCCAGAAATAATTCAGTTTAAACAGGAAATAGTTGACAAAAAAAGATTGATTAAAAAGTATTTGCCACACCATAAGTGTGAAGTAATTAAATAGAGGCGACACTCTTATCACAAAATGATGGTGCGGAGTCTGAGCACCGCCAAAGATGAAAGCAAATTGTGGGGTAGTTTGAGCACCCGGAATAAAATAATATGATAAGAGTGGAGCCTCCGAAAATAATAGTCACAACATTGCCAAATTATTAGCTATTTTGAAAATTATAAAAGAGGGTGAACTGGAAGGAATAATTAGTCTACTAAGTCCACTCAGTGTGTACTCATACGCTGAGAGAAAAAAGGGGTTGTGATTAACATTTTTTCCTCATAACTTTAACACTTTTAAGGTGTAAAAATATATCAACATTTTTTAATGTTAATTTTACATCTTTTTAAGGGTAAAATTGATATGAAAAAACTAACTTTAACCCCTAATACACCTAAAAAGCATAATATTTACACCGAATTCGTATCAATACTACAGGGTAAAATATACATTTACGGAATGGTATTTTAACTTTTTCGGATATTTCTCAGTGTACCATCTATGTACGCAACATAGTCGACACTGAGAGAAATCCGAAAAAGTTAAAATACCATTCCGGAAATGTATATTTTACCCTGCAGTTTTGATCCGAAATCGGTGTAAATATTATGCTTTTTAGGTGTATTAGGGGTTAAAGTTACCCTTTTTCATGTTAATTTTACCCTTAAAAGGTGTAAAATTAACATTAAAAAATGTTGATATATTTTTACACCTAAAGAGTGTTAAAGTTATGAGGAAAAAAATCTAATCGCATCTCCATTTTTTCCTCAGTAGTGGAGAAATAAATCTTTAGTCACTCTCACCGAGTTTTATTATGCCGTGACAGTGCCCTGAGTCCTCTTAATCAACCCACCATTGCACTACAATATCCTATGGCTAAAGCATAGGATATGCTCAATTTTACCTCTGAGCTCCACAAATAATGTTCGTAAAATTTTGTCATTTGTTCGTAAATTTTTGTTTGACTTGGCGGACATTTTACGAACATTTACGAAGAAATGACAACATTTTACGAAAAATTTTTGCGTTTATGAACATTTACGAACAAATGTTTGTAAAAATACAAAAGAATGCTCGTCAAAAGAACATGTTACAAAGTTTGTGAAAAATTACAAACTTTTACGAACTTGTTTGTGGGTTATATGATTTACGAGCATTTCGTAAGTCCCCAATAGGAATTCATAAATATTTACGAACAATTTTACAAAACATTTGTTTCTCTGTGCAATAATATTCTTGGAAATTCGCGCACTAATATGTTTATATTATGCGATTACTTTATATATCTTACTTTACTTATACTTTATATAAAGCTCCCCAAAGGTCTTATCCTCAAAAAAACAAAGCACAGAGTGAAAATATTTTGTAGTAATCCGACTTTAAGGGTTACTTTCAAGTACAAAGCTATTATCTTCAGATTTTTTGAATCTAGAGACAATAAGCAGTCAATTTTTAAACGCAACATGTAAAACAACAGAAAATAAATATTCTTAAGTCACTCTCATCGAGTTTAAATTTTATTAAAAAGGAAACCAGAGAAATCATGTTGTAATCCCTTTAGGGTTATACTTCATTCGGTCGATATTCTTTTTCTCATAGCAATTTAATTTCTTACGCCGCATAACAGAGAAAATATGATTTCTATTCCCTCAGAATGTAAGTATGATCTCATATTTTGATTATGCCGATCATGCCGCATAGTGTTCCTCGCGTATTCGGAGGCTAATTAAACGCATGACATGTTTATGGTCGTTTAGCTGAATGGCCCAAAAGGCTGAACCACCTAAATGGGTCAAGTGTATTCCAAATGCGGAAGGAGAATTCTTGCGAAATCTTAAGGGATTCGTAGAAATCGCGAAAGAGAAAGAAATTTCGCATGATCAAACTAGAGAATAAGGCAAAAATTATAATAAGTAAATTATAAAACCCCAAGTCAAAACTGTTTTACTGGAAGTTAGTTCCTGCAATGTCGTCGGGTCACAACAATCATCTCGAAGTGTTCCTGAAATCCACTCAATCACAACAATACAATGTCTCATTCATTGAAAATCCAAAAATGTTATTTAGAATAAAAAAAATTATAAATGTCTCTTTTTTTCTAATCATTAAATGAAAATAAAAGATTTTACTAAAATTTTTTAAAAGAAATTTCAAAGAAGACACTAAAATAACTTCACTAAGCTTTAGCAAAAAAATCTAATAATATTAAACATATTCAAAAATATTTGAGTTCTTTTGTGATCAAATAAACGTAAGTTCTACCCCAAAAAGTTACAAACTTTTTGTTTTAAAGAAAATCAGTTAATTTATTTACTAATGTTTTTTTTTAATAAAATTCTAAACACTAATCAGTGCCAAAAGGCCTAAATAATTAACGAAAAAGGATAATTGATATAGTTCCCTTATATATATAGTTTCCTTATATATAGTTTCCTTTTAGTTTGAATTTTCTATATTAACTCGTTTATTCATAATAATAACATGATCTGTAGAGGATATTAAGACACTGAAGAAAAAGTCCTTCATTATACAGGCTTCAGATCTAAGGTTTAGCTGTATGGCTTAACTACTCTATTTTTTTTATCAATTGCGATTTTTTAAATAAATACATATCTGGGATATTAATTTAATTTATGTTATTAATCTGTGACATAAGTAATATATTTTTGTGTACCAAAATTAAAGATATTAAATATTATTATTTCGTTCATTGTGACGTTAAATCATTCAAAGTTAAAAAAATTAATAAACAAAAGTTCAGATGCTTGATATTTAAATTTCTCAGCTAAGCTCGGTTATTCCTGGATTATTTTGATTTCATGAAATTATACCAATCCAAAAGGTGTGCAAGAGGCAAATTGGCTCCCGCACACCTTTTACATCAATAAAACTTCATAAAGTAAAAATTTACATCTCTTTCTTTCTTAAAAGATTTGCATAGGTCTATCCCACTATTTCGATCTCAAAATTGGACTGATTTAAATTTAATTTGGTTTGACGTGCAAAAGAAGAAGAAGAGTGCGAAAGAATAGGATAGATACATGCAAAATTTTTAAGAAAGAAAAGTATGTGGATTTTGGTTTTATGAAATTTTCCTGATCTAAAAGGTGTGCAGAAGTCATAATGGCTCCGGCACACCTTTTAGATCAGGAAAATTTCATGAAGTCGAAATTGGAATGCCTCCCTCTCTTTCTCACACGTTTTACATATGTCTATCTCACTCTTTTGCACTCTTCTTATTTTAAACATCAAAACAAATTCAATTTAGCTCAATCGGATTTGGAGTGCGAAGAATGCGAGATAGACATATTGTAAAGAGTGTGAGAAGGAAAGGGACATGAATTTTGATTTCATTAAATTTTCCTGGTCTAAAAGGTGTGTCGAAGCCATAAGGAATCAAATTAAGGAGCTAAACCGAGATAGAAAATATCGAGGATTGTCAATAGGCGAAAAAATAGTTTCCTTCGCATAGAGGGAATAACCCATAGTATTGATAGTATTCCTATGATGGAAAATAAAGACATAGGATGTAGTCATAACTTATCGATGTTATACACTTATTGACAGCTTGCAAAAATCTTAAGTACTCACCGAAAATAGATTTCGAAAAACCTGATAATTTTATGACATTTCGAAATCGGTTTTAGGTAGGAACTCGAGATTATTGCACGTTGTCAATAAACATATAACGTCCATAAGTGATGACTCCACCATATCATAATTTTGATATGTTCAAATATTATTACAGTAATAATATTGAATCGTTCATTGTGACGTTAAATCATCCAGAGTTAGTACAAAGTACTTTTGTCTTAATGATCAAGAATTATTATAATTATTATTAGAGCCTTGAAATGAAATATTGCCCTAATTATATCTCATGAGACCCGTAAAACGGGCATCGTGAGCTACCGGCCATACTGTGACCTTTTTGGCCTTAATCAACTCCTTTGTGACCAGATAAGGAACCATTTTCAATCAGCCGGATGATTTTTTTTTTCTCAACTGACCTTAAAGTCATTTTCCCCATGGGGATCTAGCAAAACATGTGTCTAGATCAAAATATTTTGGACCACACCAATAAAATTGAATCGTTCATTGTGACGTTAAATCATTCAGAGTTAGCACAAAGTATTTTTCTCTTGATGGCCAAGAAGTATAATAATAATGATAATAGATCTTTGGAATAAATATTACCCTAATAAAATGTCATTTAAGATCTGTAAGAAACGTAGCTACTGCTACCCCAAAAAGTTACAAACTTTTTGTTTTAAAGAAAATCAGTTAATTTACTTACTGATATTTTTTATGCTTTAAACACTAATCAGTGCGAAAAAGCTAAAATTTTGAGTAAATGTGTGATCAAATTTACGTATGCAGAAAGTTTATCGTTGAAAAAAGATCATTTCTACAGCAATTATAAACATATTTAAAAAAAAAATAATGTAATACAATTGTAGAAAATTTAATTTTAAATCAAATTTCAACATTCACAAAAAATGTAAGTATACACAGAAAAAATATTTTGTAAAATTGTTCGTAGGGTAAATTGGTACAAGTTGGACAATCAATGGTACAAGTTGGACAGGGCTTTTTCTCTTGATAAATTTAGTACTTCATTTTCATTTGTATATTTTTAATGCTTTAGTTCTATAATTTGGTTCTTTGTGCTTAAAAAATGTAGTACTGTATTTATCAAGAAAAAATCCCTGTCCAACTTGTACCGGCGAATTGTCCAACTTGTAACACCATGTCCAACTTTACCCTAAATGTTTGTGAATTCCTATGGAAGACTTAAGGTATGCTCGTAAATCGTATAACTCACAAACAAGTTCGTAAATGTTTGTACTTTTTTACTAACTTTGTAACATGATCACTTAACGAGCACTCTTTTGTACTTTTACAAATATTTGTTCGTAAATGTTCGTAAAATATTGTTATTTCTTCGTGCATTCTTGTTTGATAAAAATCAAAAATTTACCAAGAAATGACAAAATGTTACGAACATTTACAAACAAATGTATGTAAGAGAACAAAAAATGCTTGTCAAATGATCATTTTACGAAGAAATTTTGTGACAGTTTTTTACGAACTTTTACGAACTTGTTTGTGGGTTATATGATTTACGAGCATTTCGTAAAAATTAAATTATTTATTTTGAAAATTAATTATTTTGAGCGCTATTGTTGTAAACTTGGAAGAAATGATGGCGGAAATACCTCGAAAAAGAAGAAAATGGTGCAAGGTGTGGCTATTGAACAGAGAAAAATTCTCACATGTGAGTCTCTTGCGAGAGTTGCAATCAAATGCTCCGGAAGACTATAAAAACTTTCTTCGCATGGATCACCAAAGTTTTTTTTTGAAAATCTTGGACAGAATTAAACCAGCAATAATCCGCAAAAATACACAACTGAGAAAAGCGATTTCTGCTGAGTTAATTAAATTAATCGTGTAAGAAAGTGATTTTGTCGTAGAAACTGTCGGGAAAGAGTGACCCTCCTTATCAGGAGCATGGACGTAAGTGCATGAGAGAGTCTCGAGAGTACTGGGTTGTACTTCGAAGAAGAGAAATAAACACTTTTGGTACCCAATATACTTGAGCATTGAATTGTTGTTCATCAATCAAAGTTCAGTTGAATTCAAGATCGTGAACTTGGAAAAATATTAGACTTCCTATCACACGTTACTACATCATGTTTGGACTATGTTCAATAATGGTTTATTTTTAATTGATTAACGTTTTAATCTTTCAGGTAACCTGTCAAACAAAGATTTATTTATGACAGTAATTAAAGTAAAATCGCCTGCAATCAGTTATTTTTAAAATCTATATATTATTTTAAATACTTTGTAATAACAAAAAGAACTGATTTCAAGCCCCTGGTATGGATCAACCAGTTAAAATTTTTTAGTACTTCCATTGAATCTTGAACATTTTCACAAAATTACTTTCAAAACTCAATTAGATCAAGTTGTTAAGAAGTGAACTAGATAGTTTTGGCTAGTTATATGAGAAAGTCTCACAATAATAGTGTAGTGTATTGAATAGCATAAATTTGAGTAACACTAGGTAAAATGTGTAAATTTTAAAAAGAAAAGGACAAGCATATACTGCTATAAAATAAATAAATAACTCCAGAATAGAGAATAAATGAATTCCACAATTCATTTACTCCAGAATAAAATAAATTACTCCAGAATAGAGAAAGAAACATTAACGATATAATTTCTTTAGATTATATCGCGTATATCTCTTTGGGCGCTATTTTACGTTGGAAATAGATCGTAAGCCTCTAGTCTGGATTTATAGTATCAAGAATCCAACTAGCCGAACCCTTCGTTGGCAAATCAAATTGAAAGAACTTTATTTCAAAATCATTTAGGGTAAGTGTGCCAAATTTCGGCATAGTTGCATGCAAGCGTCAAAGTCTCAAGTTTGAAATGTAATATTTTAAATACAAATTTATTTCCTTTTTCATTCTTTCTTCTGAAAGAGTGTTGCTTGGAACCTTGTAAAGAGTTTACCGTCTTGACTTACTCTAAAATCATTCTGAATACATTTTAAAATGAATAAAAATGTAGACATAGCTTTGGTGCTCTATTTCGGCCACCTTCATTCTCATAGTTCCTTGCCCTTCGGGCATTCTTCCAATATCTTTTTCACGTCATCTCGTTTGTCGAAGCTACATTTTTTGTTATACTTTTGCATTGTATAATCTCTAGAGTACGTAAAATATAAAAATTCATGGAAATTCGAGGAACAAAAAAGGTGGACGAAATTGCAAGCTGGCCGGAATTTGGCACACTTACCCTAGATATAGAAGAAAACTAAAAAAAAACTAGAGTAGCGTGCCAAATTCCGGCCACCTTTTTCTTTCCTCGAATTTCCATGAATTTTTAGTTTTTACATACTCTAGAGATTATACAATGCAAAAGAATTACAAAAAATGTAGCTTCGACAAACTAGATGACGTGAAAAAGATATTGGAAGAATTCCCGAAGGGCAAGGAACTATGAGAATGAAGGTGGCCGAAATAGGGCACCAAAGCTATGTCTACATTTTTATTCATTTTAAAATGTATTAAGAATGATTTTAAAGTAAAGACGACAAACTTTCTACAAGGTTCTAAGCAACACCCTTAAGTAAAAGGAATGAAAAAAAAAACAATTTCTATTAAAAATATTACATTTCAAACTTGAGACTTTGGCGCTTGCATGCAACTATGCCGAAATTTTCCATACTTACCCTATAATAGTGTACTTAATGATGATAATAATAACAATGTACTGTAATTTCAAAATATTTTTGAAATTCAAGTAGAAAAAAAGTAAAAAGAAGGGACATTCTCCATTTTTGCTGTCGAATAGTTCGGACATTTAAGAAAAAGAAAAGAAATATAAAAAATGTTCGGATTATTTTATATCTTGAATAACACTATAAGTGCTGTAACAATAAGAATGTTGTAACACCTTCAGGGTTACATTTCATTCAATCTATATTCTTCTTTCTTTTCACAATAATGCTCTAAATATGATTTTTTCTCATTCCCTCGGAGGGTATGATCTCATTTCCTGATCATGCCGGATAATGCTCTTTGCGCATTTGGAGGCTAATAAAAAATGACATGTTTATGGTTGTTAGTTAAATTGCCTAAAAACTTTTAGCTGGACGCCTAATGGGTCAAGCGCATTCCAAATGTGGAGGGAGAATTCATGCGATCTCTTGAGGGATTCGTAGAAATGGTGAAATAGGAAGAAATATCGCATGAGTAATGAGATCATTCTAGAAATAAGACAAAGATTATAAAAAGGGGAATTGGATTAGAAAGATTGTTCAGTTCTGTAAGGGGAGTGGTGGAGTTCAGCTGAATAAAGTGTTCAATCCCCAAAGTGTAGTGTGTTTTCATCAAGGATTGCGTCCTGTGGTTTGATGTGTTCGCTAGATCAAGGATTGTGTCCTGAGGTTTGATGTGTTCACTAGGACAAGGAGTGGGTCCTGTGGTTTGATGTGTTTGCTGGGTCACAACAAGAAGGTTTCGTAGTGATGAAAGCGATCAAGAAAGGGAGCTATGGAATTTAGCTATAGCACAGCTAGATCCTCTTCATTGTAAAGGAAAACACTCCTATACAATATTTTTGTAATAACCAGAAAACATTACTTCATAAAATTATATTACGATAGATCACATGAATATCAGCATGAAGAAATAGAGCCAAAATGTGAGGCTACAAAATAATACCTTTCAACAGGTAATTCCAGGCACATTGTGTACCTCCACCTTCACAAGAAGACGACCTTAATTAAATAACCATGACTTTAAGTCGACCACTTGAATCGATGCAAAATTTTGAAGATTATCTTGTTCCGAATGAACATACATTCAATCCTCGTAATAAAGAAGATTTTTCAAACCGAGTCTATGAAGAAGCAAATGTGAATTCCGAATCTGCTTCTACTTCAAAAGTTCTTGAAATCGTACAATCTAATCAAGAAGATTCCTTAGATCGGACTTATGAAAACATAAATATAAAAAAAGCCCTAAATTCGATACAATAAAAAGGAATGGGCGTTTCCTTACTAAAGAATCATCAATACAAAAACAAAAACACAAGTCAGTATTTCTTTGTATAAAAAATAAATACCAATATTCATATTCTTAAAACAGTATGAGCTTCAACAATTATAGAAGCCCTTAAATATCTTAAGAGACACATTTGTATCGATATTTTAAAATAAAGCTGAATTAATCCAGCTATAAACTGAGTAGAGAATAAAATTGTGAAAATCAAGAAAGGTTCAGTGTCTCCGTCTATTCCCTGCTATAAACTGATTTAGAAAAAAGAATGGTAGCATCTGCATTTATATTCTTGGAAATTCGCGCATCATTAAAGATACGCAGATCTCAATTTTAATATTCAACTTGCCAGACTTACCAGCATCAATCGATACATACTATACAATCCTGAAAGTAAGAATGCTCATGACAAATTCGAATTCGTTAACTTAAATTAATCCCAAAATTGGCAATATAATTTTAATAAGTAATAATAAGATAAACTGTTTATCTCTCTTGCGAAATTTACTGTTCTGACTTAGGGGAAGTGTGCCAAATTTCGGCCAGCCTCTAATTTCGGCCATTTTGAGTGTAATTTCGGCCATGGAAATAAATTAATTAAAATTCATTTATGAAATATTCTATGTTCTATATGAACTTTACAATCAGAAAACCATCTCGCCCGAAGTATAAGCTTAACTTTTACAGAATTTCCCCTGAACTCGACACAGAATTTTCATGTATCTCAGGAAGGAATTTTCGTCTTACGGGGAGAATTTTCCCCTCGATTTCCCTGGGAAATCTTCGAGAATGGTCTTGAAAATTCTAAGACTTTTCCTTGGAAAATTTGTAGGAATCCTCTAGGAATGGCCAGGGTATTTTCCCCCAGGATATATCCCCTTTAAAACCCCAAGAATGTCGATAGAAAATTCGCCTATAAAATTTCCCCACGAATTCATCGGGACGGGAATTCACATGGAACTAGCCAAATTTTCCTAAGCCATTTTGATTTTTTTTACTTTTGCATATTTTTCATCTAAATTTCCCAAATGTTCTTTTATTTATTAATTTGCTAGTGCGATTTTCGTGTATATAATCGAATTGTGCACCAATGTATTTATTTTTTTCTTAAGTTTCTCTGCAGTTTTAACTAATTATGAACATTTTCTTCCATCCAAGAAAACCTCAGTCTCAGGCAGAATAAGTGTGAAATTGTGGCTCCCATATTGGGTACCTGAAACTCCTGTGGAGCTTGAGCTTGGACTTCAATTTCAATTGTGCAATCATCCAGCGTCTGTGATCTCTGCGCTGAAAAGTCTTCTTGGTGTTCCTCTTGAATTTTCACCAATTTTCAGGGTAAGTTTTCATTTTTCTTTAAAACAATCTAGTGAAATATGTTACCATAAGCTTACTGATGTGTTTTGTAAAGCTACTTTAATTGTGTTGTGTTTTTCCTGCCTCATTTTTGCGTATGAAAAATGCAGGGCTTGGAGTGACATATGTTACTAACCGTAAAGATCTAGGTGTTACCATTATTATGGAAACTGCAAGATGTACAGAGAGAGATCAAAAATAATTACTAAGTTTTTAAGTTACTTTTTTACACAAAAAAAAGTAAGTTTTCCTTTTGAAAATACGGAATTTAATATATAACATGAAATAGATTTATAATAAAAATTGCGATTAACATATATAACGTTTGAAATGTTTAAGTGGAATTAGCTTATAAGTTAGTTCTGTTTATATTAGGTTCACTCATAATTATGAAGAAACTTTCAAAATGAATTTTATTTATTCTAACAAAATTCTTAGCCGTAACGTCATTCTACGAACATCTACAGAGTTTGATCTCGAGGAAGAGGAGCGTAGTATAATTAAATGATTAAACGAACTTACCAAAGTGATGTTCAATCATAATTATACGAAGCTCCTCTTCCGAGATGATCAAACCCCACCCAAAATATTTTCCCTAACTTACACTTTTGTAAGTATACATATATTATAAAAATTTATGATATGTAACCCTTCGTTTGATCATACGTTACGGCTATCTACTTTAAAATGATGACATTTCGCGCCCGGCAGCCATAATGCTGGATAAGGCGGGATAACGCTGGATAAATTTGAAAATTATCTATAAAACGTGTGGAAGAAGACATGGAGTAGAGGGACTACAGAGTTTGATCATCTCGGAAGAGGAGCTTCGTATAATTATGATTGAACATCACTTTGGTAAGTTCGTTTAATCATTTAATAAAAGGTATTTGTGATTATTTGAAGTTAAAAAGGACCCAGCGAGCACAGTTAGCAGAATAAAATAGGATTTTCAGCATTTTTTTGCTGAATCGGTCTGCTGGCCAATCAGCAGCTCTCGAACAAAAAGTGCTAAGCAAATACATGAAAATGGCATTGTTTAGCGCTCGCAGTGGATGATGGCAGAACTAAATACTGCCGGTAGATGGCGCCAGGAAGCATTTAGCAGCAAATTTTCTCTTTCATTTTTTTTTCTTTTTCTCTCAAAATGTCAAAATGGAATTGGAATTTCCCCTGAAATTATTTATCAACTTGGGGGATATTATAATCACGATTTTTATTACTTATATTATTATAGGAATTATGCTGCGGTATGCTGCCTATAGAGAATGGTCAAATAAGAGTATTAAACATACTCCCGACCAAAAATGTTGCATTTTTTAGTGAATTGCGTCATAATTTTCCCGAGAAAAAAAAATATTTTTTTCTTAGCAAATATTCAGTCGGCGGTTATAAAATTATTCATTATTTATGAAAAATATGTTTTTTCTTTTGCAAAAAGCATATTTTCTTCAATTTTCGCAATTAAATATTGGCATCTTTCCTGGAACAGCCATTGATGTATTATGCTCACAGTCGGTCACAACTATTGTAATTGATCTTGAAACAGGATTTTTCTACTTTTTTAACTTTTTTATGGTAAATAAAGTTGCAGATGCATTTAAAAAAATCCATTTAAAAGTTGTGACTCCCCCACTTAACTCTTTCGCCTCTTTTGGGACTCTGAGTACACAAAGCAGCATATGAATACTTTGTGGAAAACAATGTTTTTTTTTAATTATTCAGAACTTATAAAAATCCTATTCTTGTGAATGATTACAAACTATAAGGATGTCTAAATGTAAAATATTTTTTTGTAGGACCTCAATTAATTTCTGAGCAGATATTTTTGATTTAAAAAAAAAGTTAAATTGGCTTACAGTATATGCTGCGATCCGGAAAGAGTTAATGAGTTCAATAATGCCTTTAAAAATACTACAAAAAAATTTCTATGGATACTACAAAATAAAATATAATTGTTTTATCACAATTTAAGTTGAAAAATTTACATAAAAGCGTTTTTGTTTGTTGCGGCAAATGCGGAAAATATATTTTTTTTTATGTTATAAAATGTTTTATATTTTACAAGTGAAATAAATGTATGATCCGTGCACGATGCATATGCATAATGTATATGCTGCACTTTTCTATTTATAAATTTTCGATTATAAATTTTCTAAAGCGCATTTTTACGCAAAAAGCTACTTTTATTATCGTGGTAAAATAACAAACCAATAATTATCGTTTTTGTAATACTGTACGTATTTTTTTTAAATGAAAAATTTATTCAATTTGATGATTCATTTTTTAAATTAAAATGATATGCATTTATATTTTTTAGAAGAGAGTTTTTAAATACCTTTAAAGTCAGGAAAATATGCTAATTTGTTGGAAATCATTTCAAATAATTTTGAGTAGACTATGTATACCATTAAATAAAAATGATAGAGGCTCTAAATTCTATATGTTCTTGATCTTCTTGGTATTTCCATGAGGTTCCGAAGTTTTTTCAATATTTAATATCATTTAACATTAAATATCAAAATATATTAAATATCAAAATATCTTGAGAATTCCCAAGAATTTCTTGGGTTATTAATTTTCTAAAATCACAGCGGGCAAGAATTCTTGGCAATGCAATTTTAATTTAGGTGTAGTATATTAGGTGAGATTCTTAACAATCTCACCTACTATAATCCTAACAAAATTTCATGTCGTCCGATCGACCTCAAATTTGGCCAAAATGTGTTTCGCCACTTCCTGATTCCGAATATATATGTGGCTAAGTTACGTTCCCGGCCGGCCGGCCGGCCGCTCTTTGGAGCTTAATAGCTCCTAAACTAAAAAAGATATCGATTTGCGGTTTTCGGCAAAGGTTATATATCGGGTGAAAATTGCAACTTGGTGCATAGACCCCCCACCCCCCACCCCTCCTTCCGCCATTTTGAAGACCCCCCTTTTTTGTTTTCTCAATAGCTCCGCCCCTATAGCATTCAGCGGACTCAAATTTTAGTATGTTATAGCTGGGCCTTAGAGCTTTCCATCAATACCAAACTTAAGGTCCCCCGACCCCCCTGACCCGAGCTATAAGGGTCCAAAAAAAATTTCTTAAAATGGCCGTAACTCCGGTTCTAATTGTCAGAATTTAAAAAGTGAGGGCTTTTTGGAAAGCTCTCGTGAAATGCCACTTCCCCTTCTAACATCGCAAGTTCATAAAACCACCGCTAGGGGCGCTTTTTTTAAAAAGAAAATTTTTAAATCTTAAAAGTTAAATAACTCAAAAATTCCATTGTGCATCGGGCTGAAAATTTAGTATGTTGTAGCCGTTGATTATACCTATCAAACAAAAAAAACCTTAAGTCGATCTAAAACCCCTGACCCGAGCTATAAGGGGTCAAAGTTCGAACATTGACCGGCCTCTATCTCCGGTTCTAATTAACATAGCGACCTAAATTTTACCTTTTTGGTTTCGTCTCGATGAGCACTTTCAGATGGAAGTTCAAAAAGTCACCACAGGTGGCGCTGTGATAGCGTCAAAATTCATCGAAATTCAAAGTCACTTTTTTCAAAAACGGCATTGTGCAAGTTAATGAAATTTTAGTATGTTGTAGTCCAGTCTAGGACGTTTCCAAAATGGTGCGTATGTGCGCTGTGGTTTCAATAGAACCGGAGATATGAGGGGTCAAAGTTCACGAAATTCAAAAAATCATATCTCCGGTTCTATGTGACCGATTTTGATCAATGAGGGCTTAAACGAAAGATCTCACCAAATGCTACAACTTTCTAGAATATTTGAACTTCGTGGGACCAACACCAGGGGCGCCACAGTCGAAAAACCAATTTCAATATCACATAACCTCAATTATCTCGACTGTCGCTGAACCGATTTTGATGATTACTTCGACATAATTGTAGAGCACATTTTTCTCTACATTTCGTCCATACATCATTTTCCGCTCAGACTACGCTATCACTCCGATTTTGCCGTTTAAGTGTGAAAAAATTGATTTTTCCCATAATAATGCTTTGAAATCCCTCAGATGCCAATTTGACTGCCTCTACTCCACCGAGACACTTAAAATAGGGTTTTAAATGGAAAGTCCCGCAAAATACAACAATTCTTTGATTTAGTTGAAGTTCAATAAATGAACACTTGGGGAACTCTGGATGAAAAAACGAGTTAAGAAACAAAAAACCTCGCTTATCTTGGCTTCTGAGTAGTCGATGAGTTCAAGTTCTACGGCAAAATTATAGAGAACATTCTGGTCTACATTTCACCCATATAACACTTTTCTGTCAGTTCATCCAAATCCTTGATATTTTGGTTTAAATACAAAATTTGTATAATTTCACGAATTTGATTCAAGATAACTGAATGGCGACTCACAATTTCAGCTCTAAATCGAATTTGCATGCACTCCGAGTTAGCTCACGTTAAGAATCTCACCTACATAAGCCGGTTAGGATTATCTGTCCCTTTTTTTATAAAAGAATTCACAATATATTTTGATAAAATTATACAAAAAAAATTAAATTTATTGGTCGGAAAAGGTTTAAGAATACATATTATTCAAAATATATTATAAATATGATTTTTTGAAATTTTTGTGAATCTTAAATTTTTTGCTTTATTTTTTAATGTCAAATGTGGTTATTGTAAGAATCACAAAATTGTAATAATGGAAAAGGTTAACCTTAGCTTCTACTCAACTCAGCAAAGACAAAAACCAAGTGCATTAAAGTCTCTCACTCGATTGGGGAAAAAGAATAACTTTGACTAATTGCCACTGCGATCGCTAGTGTAACTTCGAGGTCAGCAGAGCTCAGCTGAAAAAATATATTTTTTCAGCTGATTTGAAAAAGCTTAGCATTTGGTGCTCGCTGGGGAGAGAAAAGTGATTTAATTTCGTGTTACTTTCAAAACAAGTTTTATGAAATCTTGGACAAGTTGATTTTGTGAATGAATTTGGTGGTTTTGTGCAGTGAAATCATGTTCACAAGGAAGACAAAGATCCTTAGGTACCCAGAGAAATAGTTGCAACAGCAGTTAGCAGCTGATTAGGAGAAAATCTCCTGGAAAAGGTTTCAAGGATATCCAGATTCCGAAGACCACTTTTTCTGACAGAATGGATAGTAAATATCGCAAAAAACATCTGGAGAACGACAAAGAGGAGACTCTACAGAACTCCCAAAGGAAGTGGAAAAGGACCTGGGCGGATTGAGTATCCAAATCTGCTAAAAAGTTTCATCTGCTTTAAAGCTGTAACTGCTGGACAGCGCGAGGAGTCTGTGAAATTTACAGAACCTCTTTGGTTGGACGTCCAGGAAGTTTTTGGCAATTAGGGCTCCTGAACTGTTACCCGGACATAAAGGAGGGATTAGCATAACCATCAAATGTGCAAGTACACAGAGAAAACCCTCAACATTTGATTATCTACATATTTTGTATGATATTTTGTCATTAATATCACTATGTCCAACTTTCCAAAAGTTTTTGTCCAACTTTCCAAAATTTTGTCCATCTTTTCAAAATGTGTTGTTTTTTAATTTGATAGAATATTCCAATTAATTGGTTGAAATATCTATTAAAAACTGTTAAGATTCTGTTAGAATATTTCACAAACAATCTCATGATGCAAAGAAAATGAAAAAAATATATATTTATTCGGCTTAAAAATGCATTTGAAATTGAATTTTTTCTTAAGTGTCTCTCTTTCCACAATTCACCCTAGCTGGGGAAGTGCGGGTATTTTCTTCGAGATTTTCGTGAAAAATGGATAATATATCAATTTTCTTGTGAATATATTCAATGAAATCTCTGAATGGGTTAAATGTTCCAGAGCAGGGTGCACACAAAAAAAAAAAAAAAGAGAAATTCTCAAAGTTTTGGTCAATAATTTTGACAATATTTTTTTGTGCAAAGCTGCAAAGTTCAATTTTCCCGAGCTGCCAAAGTGGTAATTTTTGTATATTTTCCTCTACCTACAAAAACGGCGCCCTTTGAACAAAAGATTTTCAGGGTTAAATCAACCCTGATAAACCCTCTGTAACATGTAAGTTGTTTTTTTTTAAAGACATTTCAGGTAAGAAAAAATGCATAAAATATTACACATCAAAATTGCAATTTTATAACTTTTTTTTTTACTTTTTGACCTCGAGAAAAAGGGTCTAGGCTATTAGAATATATGACCTTGGAAGAGATTCATATAGTCACTTAGAAAAAATAGCTTTCACTGCCTTTCTACAAAAAAAAACACATTTTCAGTGGGATTGAATTCTAGGAATAATAAATCTGTAAGCATAAATCCCAAGTCAACCATTTGAAAAATGAAAGAATGTCCCTTCAAAGTCCAAATAAGCGACAAACTATTCAACATAAACAGATGGCCAAAAAAAATATCACGAATCTTGCCCCTTAGTTCACGTCTTTCAACCATTTTCGAGTGTCACTGTTTCCAACAAATAATATTTTCACTTGAATTATCTGTGGTATCAAATTTCAAAATTAATAGCCTTTCAGTTTGCTTCATTTTTTTACACTTCTTTCTTCTGGGGCATTTTTTTTTAATTAATAATATTTAATAACTTGAAGATGTTTTTTTTTCTTAAATAATTGCTGATTAGAAAATATGGGGGCAAGTTAAATGGTTTGTAGAAGCCATTCCTTTTTTTTTCAGAGAGAAAATTTAAATTAGGGAAAATAATTTTAAAGGGAGAGAAAAAGGAGATCTGACCTTAAACAGCATCCCACGGCGACTGGAAATCTCTTCCGGAATGCCAAAAGCTAGTCGATGGGAGAGTTACTCTTGAATCTCGAGGCACTCTGAATGTGTCCGGAGGAAAAGGGATTCTGGCACATTTGGCGTCGATTGATGGCAGAAATGGATCTCATGGCCAATTCCTGTGGTGCCAAATGCTGCCCATCAATAGCTGGCAGGATGCTCGTCCCCTTGCTCCGGGGAGGCTGATGATCCTCACGCTGAGTCTCCCTGTAGATGAGCCTGAGATTGAGAATTGGTGGCATTGGCTCCAAACGATGCGTCACATGATACACTGGCATTTCTGTGGTCCGAATCACCTTTCCCGGCAGCAGGGAATTCGAAGATCTGCTCTGCAGCAGAGTCTCACGACGCGGTGGCCTCACAACAGGCTCCAATTTTTGAATATCCAACCTTTGGAGCCTCGTTGAAAGATTCACTGTTCTATCCGGAGATTTGGGGCGACTCCTGTGTGCCCCTCTTTGGCTCTCCCGGTAAGTCACACTGCCATTGCGCATCCCCCGTGTACCCGGAGACACTTGAAGCCCCTGAAGCGTTGCCGAAGTGGATGGAAAATTCCCAGAAAGATGTTGCTTACGCGCCACATGTCCACTTCGCGTCTCTGACGAAAAGTACGATTTTCTCCGTCTCTGTGGCGGTGGATCAATGCACAGCACCTCTTCAAAGTCCCCATCAGCTTCTGGGAGTCTCTCCGGGTCGTAATAGATTGGCATTTGGGCCCCAGAGATGCGCAAATGGGGAAAAGCCGTCATCCACTCGAGAAATTCCTGACGAGTTTTGGCGTCTGTCGGTAGATCTTCTTCTCCATAGAACATTCTCTCTATACGTTCCCATTCTTCTTGATTTTGCTTAATGGCGTCTTCAGCCCAAGGGATGCTACCAGTGCTGCTGCGACCAACACTATCCGATGCTGACCCGTAGAAGACTTCACTGAGACTGTCGCACGAATCACCAGATGAAAGATCAGCAGCACCACCAAATTTCAGCATTACACACTCACATTTGCTTCACTTTGAGTCTTGCTGATAGATTTTTCCACTCTGCGTGACGCCACACATTATCCGGAAAAGACAAGAACACATAACCTCAATTAGCATCTCGAACAACTTTCGTTAAGTTTTCGACGAGTTCTCTACTTTAATTTTAAACGCTTTTTCTCTACTTTTTTTAATTTTAAGTGTTTTTCTTCGTAATTTTGTAATTATAGAACTAAATCTTCACAAACTTACCTATTATTGTTTAGAATCTTGAGGATTCGATGAGGCATTTTTTGTTCCATTGAAGCAAGCCACCAACCCGCCTGTGATGAAATACAAAATATTTTTTTAGCTACAAAAAACAATTTTCTGCATTGACAATATTTGTATACCTTTCTTTACTCTTTAACAAAAACTTAAAAAACAATAAAAACAGAACTGTTTCCTTGAAAAATAATCTTATTTTCTGGGATTTTCACAAGAGCTCAAAAAACACGTCTGCTCACGCCAAAGACGCCGCGGCAAAAGAAAGAGCGATAAGAGAAAGTGAGCAACTTCTGATGAACTCGCATTACGTAGTGAAGTTATTAACGAATGTGTACTAAATTAAACCCCTTTAACTCAACGGAACGGTATGCGACCATCCGCGGAAAATTCCTTCGAACACTGAGAAAAAAGAGGGTGCGATTAACTTTTTTGCTCGTAACTTTAACACTTTTTAGGTGTAAAAATATATCTACATTTTTTATGTTAATTTTACACCTTTTTAAGTTTAAAATTAACATTAAAAAAAGGGTAATTTTAACCCCTAATACACCTAAAAAGAGTAATATTTACACCGATTTCTGATCAATAATGCAGGGTAAAAGATGCACCAATGTGTGCACCAGGATGTGAAAACGGAGAAAAGGTATTGAAGATATGGACAAATGAAGGGAACAAAAAATGTACTTATTGTATTGCAAGGTTATGCGCATAACGTGTCGATGCACAACTTTTGTGTCGGTTGCATTCAAAATCAATTTGTTTACATTTTGACAAATAAATAAAGGAAATTATTTACTTGGTATTGGTACAGTGCCCGCTTTGTAATCCGGATGGATTTTTTGAATTTGTTCAACGTCTCGAAAATATAATACAGTAGACTCTCGCTTATTCGTGAGAGCGGGACCAAAATGTCATACGGATTTTGAGAGTGATGGTGATACCGGTCCACGGATAAGCGAGAGTCTACTGTACAAGGTTTTTTTTTCTAGAGTTAGAATAAAAGTTTTAAAGAAGTTTAAAAAGACAGAATTAGATAATTCTATGTTATTATACTTCATTTATTAAACAAAAACATCACAGGATACAGTAGACTCTCACTCAATCGGCTCTTTTTCAATCGGGCGTCAAATTTTGTTGACAATTTTCACGCTTAATTATGAAGCTAATTTGCTCAAATTCGCTGTAGTTCTTCCTATTTTATCGTGATTCTTTGTAATTAAGCGCTTTTTGTGGAATTTACAAAGGCTTTGATGCTCAATTCTATCGCTAAACCGGATGACATTTCGCCCCATATTCCCGATTGAGAGAGAGTCTACTGTAGTTCCTTTTCATTGCTGAACACACATGCATACATAACCTCAAAAGTATTTTATATGTAACCGTCGTGAACTTGTCCGGATTACGGCGATCCGGATTAGAAAGCGGGCACTGTAACTAATTTTTCTCGTTTTTAATTTTAGTAATTTTATTTTTCCTGTCTCATATTATAGTTAACCCTCTAACGGTGTTTTCTTTAATATGCGAAAAAAAAGTTATAAAACAATGTTTTCTAGGATAATTATGATCCAATAAAGTCGAAAAAACCATCCATTCTTCATTATCTCTTTTAGTTTAGGCGCTGGGTGAGAAAATATAAAAATTTCTTGAAACTCTTTTTGCTTCTAAAATTCACATTTTTAGTTTTTTAAATTTTTTTTAATAAAATATACAAAATAGAATGACATATCTTTCAGTAAAAAATAAATTTATTTTAGTCAGATAACTTTAAATCGGTATTTTTATGGAAATTGGAAATGAGTTTTTTCCACAAATATTTTTTGTTGCTTCTTCTCTGACCTGTCACACAAAACTGGAATAGCAACAAAACGAAGAGTCAAAATGAGTTCAAACTTTCAAGAGATGTTTATAAGACTATTACCGAGGACACTATAGCACTTTTAAATAAATAAAACCTTTATTGTCGCTGTAAATGTGATTTTTGTGAAGACCGTCTGGAGGCGGTCTTACCCGTTAGAGGGTTAAAATAACACGGGAAATTCTTAAATAATAATAATAATAATTTATTAAAAGAAAGAAAAAAACGTTAGGAATTTCAAAAAAAGTTGTGCATATTGGAGATAGAACTGTCAAAAAAAGTATCCAAACTACCCCATAGCAAAAGAAAGCGGAATAGGAATAACAAATTCAAAATTCCTGGGAATTTTTCACTATTTTTTTCTTAAAAAATTCCATAGGAATTTTCCGTAATACGTTCCAAGGAAAATTTAGTGGATTTGCTGGATTTTTTATATAGAATACATCCATGGAAATGCTCGTGGAATTTATGTGGATTTTTCCACCAAAATAAAATGGAGAAAAAAATGAAGCTGTCACATGCACCTCATGATTTTACTTCCGAATTTTATAGAAACGGCAAAGATTACGAAGATTATAATATGTTTTACTAAACCAGCAATAACGAATTAACATTTTGAGCAATAAAAAAATGTTTTATAAAATAAATAATTTTTCCTAAAATATATATTAAATGACATAAAAACAGTATTATTTTAGGTTGGCGGTCTATTTAATGTAATCACTTCACTATTATCTACACGAAACGCAGTGTCGCATAATTAATGCCACATGAATCGCTAAAAATGTTTGCGGAAGGTTTGGAAACAAATTATCCACGTTGTCACAACACCATTTTATTTGTTTGACATTTGAGAAAAAAGTGGAAAAAACCATATACAGTCGAGTTCCTCAAATTTGAACTCCTCAAATTTGAACGACGGTTGAGTTCAAAATGTAAAATTTGAGGTTATGTGAAGAAAGTTTTTAGTGGAGTTCCATTTTTCTCTGATTTTTCCTCAATATTATGGTATTATATTAACTTCCACAACACATTCCATTTATTTCACAATAAATTACATTGATATATACTGTAAAGTTATTTTTCTTAATTTAGGAAAAGTGCATTTCACATGAATTCCGTTATGTTTTTGAAAATACTGTTCAAATTTGAGGAGTGAGAAATGTCATCTATACCCCCCAAATGTTCAAATTTGAGGAACTTTACTGTAAAACCCTATGGAAAGACAGTGGAAATTTCCATACGATTTTCCAGCTTATCCTGCGAACGTTTCACTTGTGAGTTTGCATATAAATCTTCCGCGGAACTCCGCGGAATTTAACGCCGGAATTCCAGCATATCGTACTAGAAAATTCCATGGAACACTATGATTTCAATGGAATTTCCGGCTCGAAATTCCATAGGAAAACTTAGTGGAATTTTAGCGTCAAATTCCGGCGAATTTTGCAATTTGAATGCAATTTTCCACTGGAATTTCGGCGGAATTTTGCTACATATGGGGTATGCATATAGAGAGGCACCACTGTACATACTTATGTCAAAGATGCATATAGACAGCACTGGTACATGAACAAAAAGTCGTTGTATTTCAAACACTTTACTGCCCGAATTTCTCTCTAATTCGGGTGACACTTTGGTCCCAAATGCCCGAATTTGAGACAGTCTATTGTAATTTTTATTTATTGTGTTATTTTAATTTTAATTCAATAAAATAAAAAATCGAAACATTGAACATTTTTATTCAAGAAACAAATTTTCACTCGAAATTGAAAGATGTCAGGCATGTCGTTATCAATTCGTGTAAGGTATCAGTTAGAGTTTGTCAAGTCAATCAGCAACGCATTTACAGCTGGGATTTAGACGAGTTCACTACTGTCACTCTCAAAAACGTTTTGTTTACCTTTTTATTAGTTGGGAAGATTTTGCAAATTGCTGGTTGATTTATTGAAATGGAGAATCCTCCGGCGAAACGATACCGTCGGGAAGAGTCTGACAGTGATGCAGACGATGACTCCAACTATGTCCCGTATGTTCCTGTGAAGAAGCGCAAGAAGGAACAATTGCTGAAGCTGGGACGGATCGTTCAGCTGACTGCTGAGGCTTCCAACACCAACAAATCCTCAAGTGAAAATGAGCACGATGAGGAGAGTGAGGAAGTGTGGGGTAGGAAGTTCAATATAAGTCTCCTGGATCAGCACACTGAGCTCAAGAAGATTGCTGAAGCCAAGAAGGTGAGTGCAGTGGAGAAACAACTGAAAGAGGAAGAGAAGATCCTCGAGAGTGTGGCTGAGAAGAAGGCACTGATGGGAGTGGCAGAATTGGCCAAAGGCATACAGTATGAGGATCCAATTCAGACCAGCTGGAAGCCACCAAGATTTGTTCTGAAGCGCCCGGAAGCCCGCCATTTGGCTCTGAGGCAGAAATTGCGGATTCTCGTGGAGGGAGATGATCTTCCACCGCCCATAGCTTCATTCCGGGACATGAAATTTCCCAAGGGTGTGCTGACGGGGCTGCAGAGGAAGGGGATTAGGAGGCCAACGCCAATTCAAGTTCAGGGCTTGCCGACGGTGTTGGCGGGAAGGGATTTGATTGGGATAGCATTTACTGGATCTGGAAAGACGCTGGTCTTCGTCCTGCCTCTGATAATGTTCTGCCTGGAACAGGAAGTTCGACTGCCTTTTATCAACAAGGAAGGACCCTATGGGCTGATTATCTGCCCTTCGCGGGAACTGGCCAAGCAGACTCATGACATTATCCAGTATTTCTGCAATCATCTCCTGACCAGCGGAATGCCTCAGATACGCACGTGCATTGCAATCGGAGGAACGCCCGTAAGTGAGGCAATTGAGGTGATCCAGAAGGGAGTGCACATCATGGTGGCTACTCCGGGACGTTTGATGGACATGCTGGACAAGAAAATCGTGACACTAGATTGGTGCAGGTATTTGGTGATGGATGAGGCTGACAGGATGATAGATATGGGCTTTGAGGAGGATGTCAGGACGATTTTCTCCTTCTTCAAGGGGCAGCGTCAAACGCTCCTCTTCTCAGCCACTATGCCCAAGAAGATCCAGAACTTTGCCAGATCTGCCCTCGTGAAGCCCGTCACGATCAATGTGGGCAGAGCTGGAGCAGCTTCCATGAATGTAACCCAAGAAGTTGAGTACGTGAAGCAGGAAGCAAAGATTGTCTACCTTCTGGATTGCCTTCAGAAGACCCCGCCTCCAGTGTTGATCTTCGCGGAGAAAAAGCAAGATGTGGATGCTATCCATGAATATCTTTTGCTGAAAGGAGTCGAAGCTGTGGCCATTCACGGCGGGAAAGACCAGGAAGAGAGATCGAGAGCAGTTGAGGGTTTCCGGAAGCAGGAGAAGGATGTCCTAGTGGCTACAGATGTGGCTTCCAAGGGTCTGGATTTTGCCAATGTCCAGCACGTCATTAACTACGACATGCCCGATGACGTTGAGAACTATGTCCATCGAATTGGACGAACAGGAAGATCAGCAGGAACCAAAGGACTCGCCACAACGTTCATCAACAAATCCACCGATCAATCTGTCTTGCTGGACCTCAAGCATCTTCTCATCGAGGCCAAACAGAAGGTACCGCCCTTCCTGGCTGAACTCTGTTCAGAATCGGAGAAGTATCTGGATCTTGGGGATTCCCAGGGATGCAGCTACTGCGGTGGATTGGGTCACAGGATCACCGAATGTCTCAAGCTCGAAGCTGTTCAGAGCAAACAAGCCTCAAACATCGGAAGACGCGACTATTTGTCCAATACAGCTGCGGATTATTAGTTTTGTTTTGCAATAAAGTTCTCTGTATACTTTGATTTATTTAATTTTAATAAATTTTATTTATTAAATATCTAAAAATCTGTTTTTTTTCTCTTAAGCTGTCTACACATTAGACAAATTATTGAAATAATAGCATTTCAAAGTGACATGAAAAGAAACTTCAATATTGAAGCGAATATTGAAACCAATATTTCAATAATTCGTCAGTTAAATCAGCGTTTGTCGTAACTTCCTTTTGGCAACTTTTCAGGAGACGAAATTTTCAGTTCAATATTATTTTTCTTAAAAATGAGCCCCGAATGCGATACTTTTGAGTCAAAATAATGAAAGTGGCACTAATAAACTGTAAGTTAACTCGAGAGAATCTTTATAAAATTATTTAAAAGCTGCAATATTGAGAAATATGTTAGAAGAAACACAATAATATTTTATCGTAACTTCCATCGTTTATAAAGCCGTAACTTCCAATGTGATTCTGGAAGTTACGACAATTTTCTAAAATGCATTACAGTGCCCGCTTTGTAATCCGGATGATTGGGAGACAAAATGACAGATGTCCGCTTCGTAATCCGGATGGATTTTTTGAATTTGGTCAACGTCTCGAAAATATAATATATAGAGCGATGGCCTATAGCGGGACTCTACTGTATGTCAATAAATCTTTGCAATGTGGAGGCAATCCTTGTCAATATTTGACATTGAAAAGAAATATTTCAATAAATTATGTCTAATGTATTGCCAGCTTTAATTTGAATTTGGAAAAGTTTGATTTAAAAAAAAATGGACATTCTTTAGCATTTATTTGGAGTACGTTAAAGTTTTCCCTCTCATTTGGAAATGAGGTTATTAGAAAGGTATTGAGGTTATTCTTAACCTAACCTCAAAAATAGTCATAAGAATTCTAAGTTCTCTAACATCTGTTTTTCACCTGTAATGCAAAAGCTGTATAATCCTTTAAAGAAATGAATATTTTTTAACAAAAACACTTCAGAAGTATTTTAAATAGCCAGAACCTGTTGAATTTGTGATGTTAGAATTAGATAAATTTAAATTAAAAAAAACTTTTAGGATAGTTTTTTGTCGTGGATAAATTTATAGTCAGAAATTCCTCTACATTAAACGATAATTTAAGAAATTCATACTTCAGAAGCAGCATGTCTCTTTGGTTAATTGTGGTGTCCGGAGCTATCATGCCGAGGGGGTGACCTAGAATACAACATTCTAACATAACCTCACAATTGACATTTTGAATCCAAACGGCCGGCGTTCGAATTTGAGAGATTCAGATTTGAGAGACTCTACTGTACTGTATTAAGGGAAAATAAGGACCATCACATCTATTTCAATATTTGTCTGGAGTTATTCGTTAAATTCGGGAATAAATTAGGTTTTTAGCAGTTTTTATTTTTAGTGAAAATTGCTTGTTCACTGTAGCTACCTGAACTTTTTTGCTACAAAAATCAAATTTTACTGTAAAATGAGATTGTTTCTAGATTTAAATGATAAGAGAGACTACATTTTTATTTTAATTAAGGATGTAATGAAAGTATAAATATTTTAAATGGTTAAAATTTGTTACATTTTTGAGGTTATAAATTGAAAAATTTCAAGAATTTTTACAACGGTTTCCTTTTCTTTTGACGGTTCAGTCTAAAACTTATTTTATGCCACGCTGCTAAGAGATTCTGTTGCACAAAATGTCTTAAATTTTTGAGGTTAGGGTAAACGGGTTAAACGTAACCTAAAATTTTTCGAATTAACGACAAAATGGAGTCTAAGAAATGTTTAATTTTTTTTTTGAAATCGAAAAAACAAGAGATAACAAAAGAGACGAAGAACTTTCAATAGAGACAACCCTTAAAAAATTCAAGAAAAAACAACGAAACTGTGCTTCAAAATAAATCTGATTTATTATTCTTTGCTTTTCAATTTTCTTTTTGAAAATTTTTACATTTTTTTTTACAAAAGAAAAGCTTTTCAATACTTTCTTCTTCTTTCAAATGCTAAGACGCGATTATTTTATATCAAACTGTTTCAAAAAGAAATCTGACATTGCAGTTATTTTTTTATCGTAAATTTTTTATTTCTAAAGTTCCGTAAATCTACATAGGAATTATTAATTTTGAAAAATAATTGATTCAAATGTTCATCCTAATTTTTCTAACGATCTTCACTACAAAAAATTACTAATGTGCTTGATTAATAAATGAAAACAATCCTTACTTACAATTATTATGAAGATGAATAGAGTCGCATGAGTCACATAGATTGAAAAATTACATAAATCCTTTAAATAATTTTCGTCCTTGTTCTTATCTCTCAGCCAAAATTGCCCATTTTAGTTAATTTGATCACATAAGCTCTAAGCATTTCTTTTGTGACTTGGTAGAGCGAAGAAAAAAAGTTTAACACTTTTAACGCAAAAATTGAACAACACAAACTCTAATTATGCATCCAAGATCAATGGAATTTCACACTCTCGCAATTAATTTCCACTTTTTTTTTTAAATTCCTTCACTTGAGAAATTGCGAAGGCAGATATTCGGCCACCACAGTGCATTCTGGCTTCAGTAGCTTAAACTCTTCAATGCCCTGAGGCGTAATCCCAGTTCCAGTTACATCCAGATACTTCAGCCTCGGCGAGCATGTAGCCAAGTGCCTAAGCGTTGCATTAGTTACGTATGTGTAGAATCTAATAACCAGGCGCTCAATGTAAGTGTTTGGATTTCGGTATTCTGCCCGAATCCAAACAACTCCCTCCAAAACAGGATTCCGCGAGAGGCCAAATCCACAAATTCCCCGATCAGTAATGGAAGCAACGGGAATGGAGTTTGTTCTGCAAGTAACAGATGATTTTGTAAATTCGTGCTCGATTTCATTGATGAAAATCATGAAAATAGAATGCGACCCGTGATTAAAATCCATTATTTAGGTTTGATTCTTTTCTAATCAAAATTGTTGTAATGTAACCACTTCAGATCGATTTCAGATTAGCAGGGTAGGTGTTTCGAACGGGTCCTAATGAAAATCCCGAATGGATTAAAATTCCGAAGAGCCAAAATCCCGAAAGCCAAAATCCCAAAAGCTAAAATCCCGAATGGATCAAAATCCCGAGGGTCAAAATTCCGAAAGCCAAAATACCGAATGGATCAAAATCCCAAATATCAAAGTCCTGAAAGCCAAAATCCCAAAAGCTAAAATCCCGAATGAATCAAAATCCCGAAAGCCAAAAAGCCGAATGGATCAAAATCCCAAAATCTAAAATTTCGTATGGATCAAAATCCCGAAACACCAAAATCCCGAAAGCTAAAATCCTGAATGAAACAAAATCGTAAAAACCAAAATCCGGAACACCAAAATCCCAAAAGCTAAAATCCGGAAACGACAAATTCCCTAGGGACAAACTCCTGAAAGCTAAAATGCCGAATGGATCTAAATCCCAAATGTCAAAATTCAAAAGACCAATATCCTGAAAAGCCAAAATTTTGAAAGCCAAAATCCAAAAAAGCTAAAATCCCGAATGGATCAAAATCCCGAAACACCAAAATCCCGAAAGCTAAAATCCTGAATGAAACAAAATCGTAAAAGCCAAAATCCGAAACACCAAAATCCTAAAAGCTAAAATCCCGAAACCCAAAATCCGGAAACGATAAAATCCCGAGGGACAAACTCCTGAAAGCTAAAATGCCGAATGGATCTAAATCCCAAATGTCAAAATTCAAAAGACCAATATCCTGAAAAGCCAAAATTTTGAAAGCCAAAATCCAAAAAAGCTAAAATCCCGAATGGATCAAAATCCCGAAACACCAAAATCCCGAAAGCTAAAATCCTGAATGAAACAAAATCGTAAAAGCCAAAATCCGAAACACCAAAATCCTAAAAGCTAAAATCCCGAAACCCAAAATCCGGAAACGACAAAATCCCGAGGACCAAACTCCTGAAAGCTAAAATGCCGAATGGATCAAAATCCCAAATGTCAAAATTCTAAAGACCAAAATCCCGAAAAGCCAATATTTCGAAAGCCAGAATCCAAAAAGCTAAAATTCCGAATGGATCAAAATCCCGAGGGTCCAAATTACGAAAGCCAAAATGCCGAATGGATCAAAATCCCATATGTCAAAGTCCTGAATGCCAAAATCCTGAAAGACAAAATCCCGAAAACCCAAAATCTAGAACGCCGAAATCCCGAAAGACAAAATCTCAAGAGCTAAAATCCCGAATGGATCAAAATCCCGAAAGCTAAAATCCCGAAATCTATAATACCGAGGGCCAAAGTCTCAAAAGACAAAATGCCGAATGGATCAAAATCCCAAATGTCAAAAATCCTAAGGCCAAAATCCTGAAAGTCAAAATCCCGAAAAGCCAATATCCCAAATGAGCAAAATCCTGGAGACCAAAATCCTGAAAGCCAAAATCCCGAAAAGCCAATATCCCAAATGAGCAAAAATTCCGAACATCAAAATCATGAAATCCATAATCCATCTTTAAGCATCGACCGAGCTCAAATTTAAGTATGTTATAGTTCGGCTTTATGGATTTCTATTAAACAAAAACTTAAGTCCTTCCGACCCAGACTCAAGCTAGAAGAGGTCATTTTTTTATAAATAACTTAACCCCTGCTTGTAATTGTCACTATTCTACCAATGATGCAGTTTTAAAAAGCTCTCATATTATGTCACATCTCCTTTTAAGATCAGAAGTTCGTAAAACCACCGCTAGGGGCGCTATTATTAAAAAGAAAAATTCAATTTCTTAAGTTAAATAACTCAAAAATTCCTTTGTGCATCGGGCTGAAATTTTAGTATGTTGTAGCTGCAGACTATACCTATCAAACAAAAAAAAATACTTAAGTCGATCGATAACCTCTGACGCGAGCTATAAGGGGTCAAAGTTCGAATATTGACCGGCCTCTATCTCCGGTTCTAATTGACATTTTGAGCTAAATTTTGGGTTTTTGGTTTCGTCTCGATGAGCATTTTCAAATGAAAGTTGAAAAAGTCACCACAGGTGACGCTGCGATCGCGTCAAAATTCATCAAAATTCAAACTATTTTTTTTTTTTCAAAAACGCCATTGTGTAAGTTAATCAAATTTTAGAGTATTGTAGTCTAGGCTGTGAAGTTTACAAAAAATGGCATCGGTTCGCTGTGATTCGAATAGAACCGGAGATATGAGGAGTCAAAGTTCACAGAATTCAAAACGCAATTATCTTCGGTTCTATTTGACCGATTTTAACGAGTAAGGGCGCAAATGAAATATCTCACAAAATGCTACAATTTTTTTAGAACACTTGAACTTTGTAGGAGCAACGCTTAACCGACTTTGGTGATTACGATTTTGCCATTTGATGTGAAATAAAGGTTTTTCCCATTAGCATTAAAAATGCAACCTGTTTTAGTGTAAATTTTTTCCTGTTTTCGTACACATTTCACGAGATATCTCCAAAACTACGTAGGTTGACAATTTGGGGTTTTCGGTTGCCTTTTCGTTATTAAATTGGCTTTTATTTTGTATTAGTATTATTTACTAATTTATTCTACAGTGACAGAAAACAGCTAATAAATTCAAAAGTTTTTTCAGCACGCTAGAAACAAATGGGAAACATAGGAAACGTCATGCCCCCGGTTTTTCCCATAATAACGCTGTGAAAGGAAGACACCCCCTGGGAAAAAATTAATATTTCCACTTACCCTACATTGGACACATTTTGTGGTGGCTGATCATTGTAACCTGGATATCCTGGAAGAATTATAATAGGACCTGAAAATGAGAAAACAGCCATTAAATTTTCCACTCTTTCAAATTTCTCCAAATGTTTTTCCTCACCGTAATTGTGATGAATTGGCTGCATTCGATTCTGCGCCGGCATTTCTCCCCTGACTTCAATGCCGCCAGAAATGGTGGAAAAACTCCGATGCTTGGGCATCATGATGTCTGCGACCAGAGCCATTCCCTGCCGACTGCTGCTGCTTCCACTCTCAGCATTGTCATCTTCAGCCAGGGCCATTGGAGGCGCTCGTGTCGATTCCCGCAGAGTTTGCCTGCTGGGCCGTTCCAGGAGCAACTCCCTGAGGGTCGTGGTAACATTGAAGCACTGAATGTCACTGTCCGAAATGGGAGTCTCCCGGACGTCCAATCGCTCCAATTTCTTGAAGCCAAATCTCGACGCGAGACTCCCGTACGGCACGCAATCTTTCAAGGAAGCACAACCTCTGAGACTCAGATCATGCAGTTGAGGAATTTTGGAAAAGAGGATCAGATCGTGCGTCTCGAACCAGTCACAGAACTCCACAGCCAGCCGATGGAGCTGCTCCAGGTGCAGATCGATTTTACTAAAGAAAGGATGCTGCCGAGGGGCAAAGGACACAGAGCAGCTGCGGAAGATGATCGTTTTGAGGGTCTTCGGAAACTTCAGTACATTGATCTGCAAACAAGCCATTAAAATCATTTCTATTGAATGATCGGAGTGATTTCACTAAAATTAGAATAAATCAAGGGGCTAATATCTCAAAGGAAATTAAAAAAAATACAGTGGGTGTCAAAAGTTTGTTACGGCTTGTATGTTTGGGAAACCAGGTGGAAAAAAAGATAGAAAAAAATACTTTTTAAAATTTTTCCTTTTGCAAATTAGTTGCCTGTCATCCGTAGATCTTATATATGTATTTTATAAATTATTATAAATCTTATTTCATATGAAAAATAATTGTTTACCAAATGTTGATTTTTTTTTTGCGTCAAAAGTTTGTTACGTCAATTGGAAAAGTACACCAAAAAGATGAAATGCGTGCAACCACAGTCTAAAAAACAACAGTCAAGTAATGACCTACTTGGTCATAATCGCAGTAGATGACAGCAGTTTCACTTTGTGTCCAGAATAAGTTTTTATGAATGAATAATGTTCCCACCCAATGTTATTTCATTTCATCCTCTCATGTATATTTTTCTCCGTCGCTCCAATAGAAAAATGCAATAAGTTGTCTCAGCGTGCCTTTCAGCCACGCCACACAACGAAACATCAACTGCGCGCGATACTTTTTCTCTCCATCACTCCTGTGAGTTCAAAGCGGGAGATCGAAAGAGGAGAGAAAAATACTCTGGCGCGCGCAGTTCACACAGACAACACATACACTTAAATCAAATTCCGCCGCTCAAGTTTACTCGCTCGCACTCGCAAGTATCAAACGGCAGTGCGAAAGGAAAAAATAACACTCTCACCACTCACACAGTACATCTTGTGAATTGCTCGATCTCTACAGTGTGGAAGAAAAATAATGTAATCCATTGATTTTCTAATACCTCAAAATTTTTATCTTTCTCACTTAAATCTTAATTGAATTGAATAAAAATAAAACCCATCTAATATGTAAAGCTTTTAGAACCAGTCTAAATAGTGCTGAAAATGGTGAAAATGTTAGAGAAATTATATCATTTGGTTTCTTGTAGTGTAATTTTCGTATTAGAATTATTATATACTGGATAAGCAAACAGATAATACAAAAGTAAAAAAAAATACATGGTAAAAGGGAAAGGGAAAAGTAACCGATTAAAAATAATTCAATAAAGTAAATAAATAAATTTATTAAAAACCATTAGAGAATATTTCCATATCGCTCTTTGGAAATTACAAGGGGTTAACTCACTTTCGGCAATTTTTCAGAAGCCAGCATGAAAGATTTAACTTTGTGTAAGTAATTATCTCAGTTCAATGACCGACCAAAAACAATTTATTTCTTTTCTATTTGTATGAGCATTAATATAAACATCGAAACATATAAATTTTCAGCTTTTGAAATATGTATTTTTACGAGTTAGGTCCTTGTGATTCTAAATGATCCACAAATTTTGCTGAAATTAGAACAAGGAAGGATCAACTTGCTTGAGTTAGTCCTTTGTTTCACAAAAAATTGAACGATAAATCTATTTTGTGCCCCTTTACTTCAAACGAAATTGCGCAAGCAATCAGAAAGTTTAAAATTTTGAAAAACTTTTCTAATAACGAAATTTAATGACTTATATCATCCGAAAATTTATTAAATTCTCTTTCTAAGTGTATTAAAATCTCAAAATCGCAAAAAAGTGAGTTGGCTCCTTGTAATTTCCAAGGAGCGATACGTATGTTATTGTTTTGTAATATTTGTCCTTTTAATTGTGATAATCGTAATAAACATGTATTCGTCAATTATTTTTAGTGAGGTTCCTTTTAGTTGGGAAGATTATTATGGTAATTTGAGAACAGGAAAAGTTCTCAGATTACTATAAAGATTTTCTTAATTAAAGATCACAAATATCTCTTTAGAAGATTACAAAACATGTTTATTATGTTTGTCACACTTTAACCCTTTAAGAAAGATTGGAACACCGGTTTCCCATAAAGAAAATAATTTTTCCTGACTACTTAAAGTTATTTTTTATTATGTTAGTACGTAATTGCAAAGTACAAGGTTGAAAGAATCTAGAATATTTTTTGCAAGTCTCCAGCTATTTGCAATTATAGTAAATTTTTAATGTAAAAATGACGAATTTTTATATTCTCATAATGAAAATTAATTTTAAATTTCTTTTATACTTTCAATTTTTTAAGCGAAACCGTTTGGGAAAAAGAAACTACAATATCAAACATAATATTTTTCGTTAGAGTGAAAATTATCTGCCATTGGTATTGTCAGAAAATTTACTTAAATTTTTTGGCTATTTTTGTCCCTATCGCTCATAGAGGTCAGAAATACACCGAATCAGATTCTGATGCATTTTCTAAGGTTAGATGTAAGCCTTTTTACTAATTTTGTTTATCGGTTTCATTTTTATTGCTGATTTTTGGTCCGCAAAAACTGTCTCGTCGTTAAAGGGTTAGAGCACAAAAATATAAAATATTCTCATATACGTATGTTAATATTCTAAAATATTTTCCTTCGATTAAGAGAGTCAGAATAAAATTATAAATTCACACATTTGGAGAATATTTTTTCTGTCATACGCTTAGAGGTTCTCGGGGTTCTCAGACATATTACTGAATTCATTGATGCAACTTTACAAATTACCTAATTTTGGCATGCCAAGTTAATAATAATTTTGGCATGCCAAGTTAATAATAATAATAATAATAATAATATATTTATTCACAAAAATAGGATCATCCCTTTTACAATTGTGAAAGAAAAAAAAAGAAAAAAAATGAGAAAAAAAAGAAATTAACAAATTCAGGAGTTTAAATTAAGGTACGAATGAAAAGAAAATGTAAAGAAAAATAAAAGAAAAAGAAAGTAAAGAAAAATTCCTAAGCTCCTTTGGCTTCGTCTTGGAAAAATTTTCGAATGGCAGCTGCAGAAGAGCGCCTGTCATTCGGGACACTATTAAAAGCAGTGACGCCCTTAACCAGAAGACTCGGCAGGTACTCGGGACATCCAGAAATCAATAGATGAAACAGAAACAGTACAGCTCTCATTTCCAAAAGGGATGTTAAATCACATCCAATGAAAACGTTTCGGTATGGAGTGATGTGATCCCGGCGGTTTATGCCGCAAATATACCTGACTCAATCATTAAAGGAAACCGTCAGCCGAAGAATTGTGTCACTATCCGTCGTAAAAATAGCTCTGCTCCGTAATTAAAAAAAGGAGTGTTAATTAAAAGGAGTGTTATCAAACGAGTGTTATAGGGCGTGATGTCCCGGAAGCTCTAAGGGTATACAGAGAATAGTTGATCTTTCGGCAAATAGATATGGCCTGATCAGACCATTAGAGAGTTGCATTGAAGATTATGCCCATGTTTTCCACCTGATCAGAAAAAGGAATAATTTCACCATAAAGGTGTAATGGATAGAAATCAAGGGAAACTACTTTTTTAGAAATTACAATAGTTTGAGACTTTTTAGGATTCAAAACCAACCCATATCATAAGTCATCATAAGTCGAAAAGTCTGAAGGGAATTGGAGGGCTCAATGATGATAGTAAAAAACTTCGAAAAAACTCGTATCCCTCGCTATAGGGGGTGAAGTTGGGGTTCAAAATTTATAATTTTGGCCATAGCAGACAGAAGGTTGGAAATAGAACCATGGGGTCTTCGAGTGATCCCCCTATATGTTGATTTTGGAAATCTAACTGTGACTTTCATTTTCCCTCCACCCCTTCTCTTCTCTTAAAAAACGTGTTTTTCGGTTTCGAAAACTACTCATCAAATAGTTTTCATTGTCACATGCTTTCGACGTTGTCCTGACGGATATATGAGTCATTCATAGCAAAAGCCCTGTATGTCCAGTGGTGACATCAAAACACCTCCCCAGAAATTTAGACAGCAAAAAGCGGCTACATAAAATTGGGCAGTAAAAAAAACCATTTAACACGAATTTCTCAGACTGTAACTGAGTTCAATTTTGAATCGAAAAGCGATTTCTGATTTTTTAAGATAATACAACATTTTCATAATTTTTCTAAAATTCAGATCTTCTTTATCCACATGATGACTATCCCCAGAATTGTTCTGGACAGAACATTCTTTTGCTTCTCCTGACTTTTCTTCCAGAACTGTTCGGATTCTAGGTCCATCCACATGATGACCATCACCAAAATTGTTTTAGACAGGAAATTCTTCTGCTTTTTCTTGATTTTTCTAACAGAAATGATCAGTTCTGAGTTCAACCACATGGTGACTATACCTGGCATTTTTTTTTAATATATTCAAACCCCATAGACAGTGGAGCCGAAAGTAGATAGTAGGTGAGATTATTAAAAATCTCACCTAACATTGTAAAAGTGTTTAAAGTGTAAAAAAACTCAGCTGTATTGAATAGAATTCCTCAAACATTAATGAAAATGCTCCAGAATTAGTATAAAACACGCACTACTTAAGAAAAAAGAAACAGTGTTGGCAAAAGAAGATTGGTAGCAAAGAATTTACGGTATGATGACATCACACTACGTGTCAGAGATTATAGAGCATTCCCACGAAATTTAATTGTGACCTTTTGGTTATCGAGCGCATAAGATTACGCATTGCTGAATCATAAAACGGTAATGGAGCTTAAAATCACGCACAGCTGAATCATAAAACGATAAATGCGCTTGAAATCACGCACAACACCATTATAAAACGGTAAATACACTTAAAATCACGAACAACTGAATCATAAAACGGTGAATGCGCTTAAAACCACGCATAGCTCAATGACAAAACGGTAAATACGCTTAAAATCACGCACAACACCATTATAAAACGGTAAATACGCTTAAAATCACGCACAGCTGAATCATAAAACGGTAAATGCGCTTAAAATCATGCATAGCTCAATAGTAAAAAGGTATATGCGCTTAAAATTACGCACTGCTGAATCATAAAACGGTAAATGTGCTTAAAATCACGCACAGCTGAATCATAAAATGGTAAATACGCTTAAAATCACGAACAGTTGAATCATAAAACCGTAAATGCGCTTAAAATCATGCATAGCTCAATAATAAAAAGGTATATGCGCTTAAAATCACGCACAGCTGAATCATAAAATGGTAAATACGCTTAAAATCACGAACAGTTGAATCATAAAACCGTAAATGCGCTTAAAATCATGTATAGCTCAATATTAAAAAGGTTTAATTAAAAATATTACAATCACGCACAGCTCAATCATAAAACGGTACTTTTTAATGTACTTGTCATTACATACAGATCAATCACGAAACGCTTGGGATTGCGCATAAAAAAGCGCAGTCTTAACTGTTTTATGATTGATCTGTGTGTAATTTTAAGCGTATTTACCGTTTCATGATCAAGATGTGCGTGATTTTAAGCACATTTACCGTCTTATCATTCAGCTGTGCGTGATTTTAAGCGAATTTACCGTTTTATGATCAAGCTCGTGATTTTAAGCGTATTTACCGTTTCATGATTCAGCTGTGCGTGATTTTAAGCACATTTACCGTTTTATGATTCACCAGTGTGTGATTTTAAGCGCATTTACCGTTTTACGTTTAAGCTATGGGTGATTTTATGCGCATTATTCGTTTTATAATGGAATTGTGCGTGATTTTAAGCATATTAATGTTTTGTGATTCAGCTGTGCAGATTTTAAGCGAATTTAACGTTTTGAGATAGAGTTTTGCGTGATTTTAAGCACATTACCGTTTTACGATGGAGTTGTGCGTGATTTTAAACGCATTTACTGTTTTATGATTGAGCAGAGCGTATTTTTAGCGTTTTTTTTTACAAATTTTATACTTGAGCTATTTGTACCACAGGGTTAATCGTTTTATGCTTGAACTGTGCATGTTTTAAATGTACTTTTTACCGTTTTGTGATTGATCTGCGTAGTTTTTCTAAAGATGTCTAGTATGACTTTAAAATATTTAATTTTAAAAATATTCCTTCCATAAAATAGGATTTTTTGTTCATGATAGTATATAGGTTTTTATTTACTTGAAATTCAATACAATAATCATTATTAACTACAATCCTTGTTATAAATTTAAGATTATTAATCAGCAGTCATTAAAACATTATTCAGTAAGTTTTCGTAAGTTTCATAAAGTTTATTAAATTTCATAAATTTCATAAAAATTTCATTACCATAATGTCTTACTTCAGGAAAACAGTCAATGCCCAATATCAGAAATTGGTAGACATAAAGTATTTTTATAATATTTGGAATTGAAGTACAGTGCCCGCTTTGTAATCCGGATGATTGGGAGACAATATGACAGAAATCCGCTTCGTAATCCGGATGGTTTTTTTTAATTTGTTCAACGTCTCGAAAATATAATACAAGTTTTTTGTAGAATTAGAATAAAAGTTTTAAGGAAGATTAAAAAGATTTAATTAGAGAATTCTATGTTATTATACTTCATTTATTAAACAAAGACATCACAGGATAATTCATTTTAATTGCTACATTTTCATGCATACATGACTTCAAAATTATTTTAAATGTAACCCTCGATAACTCGTCCGGATTACACCGATCCGTATTAGAGTGCGGGTACTGTATATATAAATATCAAAAACGTGGTAACGGCATTAAAGTGGCTTAAATTGTTAATTAATCAATAAATTAGTATTACAAAATCATACTTTGATAAAATTGATTGAAAAAGATGAAAATTTGAGGCGTAATACATTTGACTTTGAAAAATTACATGAAGAAATGTTTCAAGGTCATTGGTATGTATATACGAAATATCCGTCTGGACAACGTCTAAAATATATGTGACAATGAAAACTATCGGATGAGTAGTTTTCGAAACCAAAAAACACGTTTTTTTTTTAAGAGAAGAGAAGGGGAGGAGGGAAAATGAAAGTCACAGTTAGATTTCCAAAATCAACATATAGGGGGATCACCCGAAGACCCCATGGTGCTATTTCCAACCTTCTATCTGCTAGGGTCAAGATTATGAATTTTGAACCCCAACTTCACCCCCTATAGCGGGGGATACGAGTTTTTCCGAAGTTTTCTATTATCATCATTGAATTTGGCATGCCAAAATTAGGTAATGTGCAAATTAATTCAGTAATGTGTCCGAGAACCTCTCTTGTAAATGTAACAAAATCCTTTGTGACAAGTTCTTTCCCAATCATTTCCATACCTGATGAAGGAGGAAAACCCCTCCGAAACGTCAATGTCGAGAAAAGTAAAGGATAAGAAGCCAAAGGTCATATCCGTGTTTCAATTGTTGCTATATCAACCTATTGGCCGAAAGTCATCCACTAATTATTCTTACTTTTATACTATCATCACTATCATACTCTATAAGAAAAATTCAAGCACATAATTTCTTAATTATAAGAGAAAATAGTTTTAAATTCTGGTAGTTTAGATTCAAAACCACGTTTCTTAAATTTTTCTTAACTCAAAATTTTTTCTGTGAAAGAATTTATAATTTTCACTATAATGGAAAATAGTATGCTTGAGTATTGTAGTTAATTTTCCAAAACAGATTTGCTTAAAAAAATTGGAAGTATAATAAATAATTAAAATTAGTTTTCATTATGAGAATTTAAAAATTCGTCATTTTGAGCTCAAAAATTTACTAATATAGCAAAACGCTGGAGACTTGCAAAAAAGGAACAGATAATCCTAACCGGCTTATGTAGGTGAGATTCTTAACGTGAGCTAACTCGGAGTGCATGCAAATTCGATTTAGAGCTGAAGTTGGGAGACGCCATTCAGTTATCTTGAATCAAATTCGTGAAATTATACAAATTTTGTATTTAAACCAAAATATCAAGGATTTGGATGAACTGACAGAAAAGTGATATATGGATGAAATGTAGACCAGAATGTTCTCTATAATTTTCTTATAGAACATGATCTCATCGATTACTCAGAAGCCAAGATAAGCGAGGTTTTTTGTTTCTTAACTCGTTTTTTCATCCAGAGTGCCCCAAGTAGTCATTTGTTGAGCTTCAACTATTTCAAAGAATTGTTGTATTTTGTGGGACTTTCCATTTAAAACCCTATTTTAAGTGTCTTGGTGGAGTAGAGGCAGTCAAATTGGCATCTGAGTGATTTCAAAGCGTTTTTATGGGAAAAATTATTTTTTTCACACTTAAACGGCAAAATCGGAGTGATAGCGTAGTCTGAGCGGAAAATGATGTATGGACGAAATATAGAGACAAATGTGTTCTACAATTGTGTCGAAGTAATCATCAAAATCGGTTTAGCGACAGTCGAGATAATTGAGGTTATGTGATATTGAAATTGGTTTTTCGACTGTGGCGCCCCTGGTGTTGGTCCCACGAAGTTCAAATATTCTAGAAAGTTGTAGCATTTGGTGAGATCTTTCGTTTAAGCCCTCACTCATCAAAATCGGTCACATAGAACCGGAGATATGATTTTTTGAATTTCGTGAACTTTGACCCCTCATATCTCCGGTTCTGTTTTAACCACAGCGCGCATACGCACCATTTTGGAAACGTCCTAGACTGGACTACAACATACTAAAATTTCATTAACTTGCACAATGCCGTTTTTGAGAAAAGTGACTTTGAATTTCGATGAATTTTGACGCTATCACAGCGCCACCTGTGGTGACTTTTTGAACTTCCATCTGAAAGTGCTCATCGAGACGAAACCAAAAAGGTAAAATTTAGGTCGCTATGTTAATTAGAACCGGAGATAGAGGCCGGTCAATGTTCGAACTTTGACCCCTTATAGCTCGGGTCAGGGGTTATGGATCGACTTAAGGTTTTTTTTGTTTGATAGGTATAATCAACGGCTACAACATACTAAATTTTCAGCCCGATGCACAATGGAATTTTTGAGTTATTTAACTTTTAAGATTTAAAAATTTTCTTTTTAAAAAAAGCGCCCCTAGCGGTGGTTTTATGAACTTGCGATGTTAGAAGGGGAAGTGGCATTTCACGAGAGCTTTCCAAAAAGCCCTCACTTTTTAAATTCTGACAATTAGAACCGGAGTTATGGCCATTTTAAGAAATTTTTTTTGGACCCTTATAGCTCGGGTCAGGGGGGTCGGGGGACCTTAAGTTTGGTATTTATGGAAAGCTCTAAGGCCCAGCTATAACATACTAAAATTTGAGTCCGCTGAATGCCATAGGGGCGGAGCTATTGAGAAAACAAAAAAAGGGGGGTCTTCAAAATGGCGGAAGGAGGGGTGGGGGGTGGGGGGTCTATGCACCAAGTTGCAATTTTCACCCGATATATAACCTTTGCCGAAAACCGCAAGTCGATATCTTTTTTAGTTTAGGAGCTATTAAGCTCCAAAGAGCGGCCGGCCGGCCGGCCGGGAACGTAAAATAGCCACATATATATTCGGAATCAGGAAGTGGCGAAACACATTTTGGCCAAATTTGAGGTCGATCGGACGACATGAAATTTTGTTAGGATTATAGTAGGTGAGATTTTGTTAAGAATCTCACCTAATATCCTAGATTCCTTCAACGCCTTCAACCTTCTATTTTGCAATGGCAAAAAACAAATGGTCAGTAAAAAGTCAAAAGTGGTCAGCAGAAAATCAAATTTGATCAGCAAATAATTCGAAATAATCAGCAAAAATTTTCAATTTTGTCAGTAAAAAGTTAAATTTGGTCAGTAAAAACTTCGAATTGATCAGTAGATATATTCGAGTTGATCAGTAAAAAATTAAAAATTAATCAGCAAAAAATTAAAAATGGTTAGTAAAAAGAAAATATGGTCAGTAAAAAATTAAAAATGAGCAGTAAAAATATTCGAGTTGATCATCAAAAAATTAAAAATGAGCAGCAAAAAAAATTTAAAAAGCAGTAAAAAATTAAAAATGAGCAGTAAAAAATAAAGTGGCCAGCAAAAAATTAAAAATGATCGGTAGAAATATTCGTATCGATCAGTGAAATATTAAAAAGTGGTCAGTAAAAAATTAAAAAGCAGTAAAAAATAAAAAATGGTCAGCAAAAAATTAAATGAGGTCAGTAAAAAATTAAAATTGATCAGTGAAAAATAAAATATGGTCAGTATAAAATTAAAAATGAGCAGTAAAAAATAAAAAAATGAGCAGTAAAAAATAAAATTTGATCAGTAGAAAATCACAAGTGGTCAGCAAAAAAATAAAAAGTGGCCAGCAAAAAATTAAAAGTGGTCAGTAAAAAATTAAGTGATCAGCAAAAAATAAAAAGTGGTCAGTAAAAAATAAAAAGTGATCAGCAAAAAATTAAGTGACCAGTAAAAAATAAAATATGGTCAGTAAACAAATTAAAATTGAGCAGTAAAAAATAAAATTTGATCAGTAGAAAATCAAAAGTGGTCACTAGAAAATAAAAATTGGTCAGTAAAAAATTAAAAGTAAACAATAAAAAATTAAATGTGACCAGTAAAAAATTAAAAGTGGTCAGTAAAAAATGAAATGTGGTCAGCAAAAAATTAAAAGAGCAGTAAAAAATTAAGAGTGGTCAGTAAAAAATTTAAATTGGTCAGTAAAAAATTAAAATTGGTCAGTAAAAAATATAAATTGGTCAGCGAAGAATTAAGCTAGTGATAATCCTAAATCAGCTTACAGCATTTCCTTCGGGATCGGGAATCTTGGTTTTTTCCATTTTGTTTTTTATACTTTTGTTTTTCCCGGTTTTTTCTTTGAAATCTTTGTCTTCGGTAACTTTTGTTTTTAAAAACTTTGTCTTTGGAAATCTTCTCTTTCATACATTTTTCACAATTTTCATAAATTTTGTCTGTAACACATTTTGCACAAATATATTTTATACCTTTCCAAAAATTTTTTTTTTCTCAAAAAAATTCCATTTGCCCCAAAGGACGAAACTAAAAACTTCCCAAACCATAGAGAATTTCCCTTTGCCCCAAAGTACGAAACTAAAAACCTCCCAAAAACAGAAAACTTCCTTTTGCCCCGACAGACGATACTGGTAAGTTCCCAAAATACAGAAAATTTCCATTTGCCCAAAATGACGAAACTTAAAATTTGCCAAAACAAAATTTCCCTTTGCCCCGACAGACGATATTGATAACTTTCCAAAACACAGAAAATTTCCCTTTGCCCCAAAAGACGAAACTAAAAATTTCCCAAAACACAGAAAATTTCCCTTTGCCCTGAAGGACGAAACTAAAAACTTCAAAGAACACCATTGTAATATCATTATTTTATTTAATAAAATAATATTTGTTTAAAATATATAAAAGACAAGATTTCCATAGACAAAGTTTCCAAAAAAGAAGGGTTACCGAAGAAAAAGATTCCAAAGACAAATTGGAAAAAACAAAATGGAAAAAAAAGATTCCGCAAACCCTTGGAAACTATGAGAGATAGAGGCCTCATAATTTACACCCTATTAAAGTCTCCTTTAGACTCGAGATGTGCGAAATTTCACTTGAAAATGAAAAAAAAATACTGCTCATTCTTAATTTTTTACTGACCACTTTATATTTTTGATTGTCCATTTTTTATTTTTTCTGACCACATTATATTTTTAACTGCACATTTTTAATTTTTGCTGACCAGTTTTTTACTGTATTGAATATTTTCAATTTCTTGTTGATTTTCAATTTTAAATTTCTTGTATTTTATTGAACTTTTTACTGACCACTTCATTTTATACTAATCAAATTTTATTTTCTACTGCCCATTTTAAATTTTTAACTGACCACTTTTTATTTTTTACTGGTCACTTTTTATTTTTTACTGATCAAATTTTATTTTTTACTGATCATTTTTAATTTTTTACAGGCCACTTTTTATTTTCTATTGATAACACTTTATTTTCTACTGATCAAATTTTATTTTTTACTGCTCAATTTTAAATTTTTTACTGACCATATTTTACTTTTCACTGATCACTTTTAATTTTTTCCCGCTCACTTTTTATTTTTTACTGACCACTTTTAATTTTTTGCTGACCACTTTTGATTTCCTACTGATCAAATTTTATTTTTTACTGATCATTTTTAATTTTTTACTGCTCATTTTTAATTTTTTACTGACCATATTTTATTTTTCACTGATCACTTTTAATTTTTTGCTGATCACTTTTAATTTTTTTGCTGACCAATTTTTATTTTTTGCTGACCACTTTAGATTTTCTACTGATCAAATTTTATTTTTTACTGCTCATTTTTAATTTTTTACTGACCATATTTTGTTTTTTACTGATCATCTTTTACTTTTTACTGATCATGTTTAATTTTTTGCTGACCACTTTTCATTTTTTACTGACCGTTTTAATAAAGTACTGCACTTTTTTAATTTTTTACTGATCTTTTTAAACTTTTTGCTGCTCTTTTTTTGTTTTTTACTGACCATTTTTTTATTTTTTACTGATCATTTCGAATTTTTTGCTGACCAATTTTGACTTTTTATTTTACTGCTCGTTTATTCAATGCCTTTTGCAATTACGTATAAACCTAAAAAAAAATAACTTTAGGTGGTCAGGAAAAATTATTTTCTTTATGGGACACCGGTTATCCAATAGTCCTTGAAAGATTAAAGTTGAAGAATATGTATCATTTTGATTTCGTTTTTTCTTCTTTTAGCCGATATTCTCTAAAATCACTTTGAAAATATTCATTCAATTTCTTTTAGGCGAATTTACGTGTTATTTATTTCATTTATAATAATATCCATTTCTAAATTATTCTTATTTTAATTATTAATATTATAAAACCATTTGTGGCATTGGAACGCTTGAAAATCTTTATAATTTTAGCTTTGTTTGCCCCTAGCCAAGGCAATGCGGTGGAAACATGCGGAAAAAGATGTATTGTGTGAGTGGTGAGAGTGTATATTTTTTCCTTTCGCACTGCCGTTTGATACTTGCGAGTGCGAGCGAGTAAACTTGAGCGGCGGAATTTGATTTAAGTGTATGTGTTGTCTGTGTGAACTGCGCGCGCCAGAGTATTTTTCTCTCCTCTTTCGATCTCCCGCTTTGAACTCACAGGAGTGATGGAGAGAAAAAGTATCGCGCGCAGTTGATGTTTCGTTGTGTGGCGTGGCTGAAAGGCACGCTGAGACAACTTATTGCATTTTTCTATTGGAGCGACGGGGAAAAATATACACGAGGGGTGGGTTTTTCATTTACGATACTTAATTTTTATGAATGAATTTCTTACGCAAATTTATTTAGACACACTCCAAAGGTTTATGTCTAAATACGGGTAATCTATGCACATCATGACCAAATACTCGCATTATTTGACTGTTCTTTTTTAGACTGTGGTCGCACGCATTTCATCTTTTTGAGGTACTTTTCCAATAGACGTAACAAACTTTTGACGCAAAAAAATAATCAACATTTGGCAAACAATTATTTTTCATATGAAATAAGATTTATAATAATTTATAAAATACATATATAAGATCTACGGATGACAGGCAACCAATTTGCAAAAAGAAAAATTTTAAAAAGTATTTTTTTCTATCTTTTTTTCCACTTGGTTTCCTGAAAATACAAGCCGTAACAAACTTTTGACACCCACTGTAGAATATTTTTAATCATTATCAACAGTCAATTAAATATTTAATTAAACCCTTAAAATATTTTTGTTTTATACGTTTCTCTGCATTGGATGAAACTTTTAATGAAGGGTGAATATAAACCTTCTATTATCGAAGAAATAGGAGCATTGAGTTTTCGCATTTTGGGCCCTTGGGTAGTAGGTTATGCTAGAGCCCAGGACATCAATTTAACCTTATTGAATGTTTCGGAGTTTAGGAATAATCGCATTTAAAATGGTGTTGAATGTGTTTGTTGTTCATTAATTTGTCTAATACTCAATGCCGGATTTAGATGGGTTCCCTGAGGCCACGGCACCAGGCCCCCACATTTTAGGGGTCTCCATATTTAAAAAGTTTACTATGGTCACAAAATATAAATCATTAAAAAAAGAAAAGAGCTTTTACCATTCCATTTTTAATCAATTTCCTGTAATTTTCGTCAGGGAAAATTTTTGTCTTGGTGGCTTTAGCAAGCTTTCAGCTTACGAAATCCTCCGAAAGATTGGATTTAATTTATGTTTTTAATCTTAAACGCACAAAAGAACATATTTTCTTTATCCGAATGACCACCCAAGAAATCCATGAAGCAAAATAGCTGCCTTACATAATAGGGTAGCTGAAAAAAAAACGCAACAAACTAAGATGCTGTATTATCCTCATTTTCTGTTTAACTTTTTTGAAATAAGAATAAAATGGTAGTAAATACATCAAAATTTTAGAATACTATCGGTTTTGTTCAGTACAATCTTATTTTGACTTGACTATGGTCTTAAGTCTGTCAGAAAATGCATTGTAGTTTTCACGATTGCCAGCCTTTCGAATGCCCTGCCATTTACGACGAAGGGTTGTCTTCAGTTCATCGACATTTCGCTACCTTGTAGTCCTAACTTTGACCAACAAAATGTCCCTCTTGGAGAAGTCAAGCAGTTTTGCATCCGGGAATCGTTGAGGTCATTGTGCTCCAAAATCCAAAAGCTAAACGTTGTTTTTTAGCCAAATTATATTTGGAGCGTCATTTCTGCGACGGTTTCGAGCAGGGTTTCGTGTCTTGTTCGAACATCCAGAATAATTTACCGAAATTTTTGTATGCCCACGGCTTCAGGGGTCTTTCCACGACAATTCTCAAATACACATTGGCATTCATATTTACGCTGCGGCCTAAAAATACCAGTGAAAACCGATAATTTGCCATCGCGGAAGTCCAGGCCTTCAAATACGGTGGTCTTCGACTTCCAGTGGCCATTCAAATGTCCAAATTATCGTAAGATTCTCCCTTCACACTGGTAAAAATAAAAGGGTCAAATTGACCCTTTTCAAGAAAAATGGATCATATTTGACCCTTTGAAAGGTTCACTTGAATCTTTTAAAACTTTGTATGCATATTTATCATGATAGATCGTATTTTATAGTTTATTTATTACTCTTATCGTATTTCTCTCATCTGAGCGAACACCAAAGATGACTTTTTCATTGTTTTTATTCATTTATTTCGGAGATAAATAGGTGTCAAAACAGTGTCTCTTTCAAAAGGTCATTGGTGACCCTTTTGTTTTTACCAGTGCAGGTAGACACAATCATTTTGTTCGCTGATCAATTGGTCAATTGGAACATTTTTCTCATTAAAAAATATATATTCTGGAACTGGCCTTAAACATGCAAGTCATAAGGTACTTCTTTACTCTAATCGAGTATAACTTTTTTTAAGGAAAGGATCGATAAAATCTTGTCGTTTTTGGGATTTTTAAGGCTTCACATGGAGGTTCTTTTCCACTGGAGTTCCGTTTTAATTTTAGATGCTTCAGATTTTTTTTGCGGAAATGTTCTCGTCTGGGTCTTCGACTATGTAGCTACAACTGTGATTCATAGGCAAAAAAATAGAGGGATTGTACTGTTCTTTTTCTTCGATAGAGTTCCAGTACTAAAAACAAGGCCTCAGGTCTCAGGTAAATTTAAAGTTGCTTAAATTTATCTGTTTTTTTTTTAAGAAATCGTCACAAATTCCGTTTTTAATCCCAAATTGAATAATTTTATTGTTTTTGGAAAGCTCTTAAAATTCAATAAAATACATTTTAAGTAATTAAAAGTGCTTTTCTCTGGCCAAATTGCCTTAAAGGCACTAAAATTCAAGTATTTTTTGATTTTTTTTTTAAAAAAATTTATTCTTTTTTGTGTATTAAATGTGGTGAAGGAGACAGCAACCCCGTGTCTGAGACGTTTTTAAACAAATTTTTGCATTTTCTTTTTGGAATAATTTTCAAAGTTATGAGATATTAGCCCCTTGGAATTGGAATGATACTCTTACCTTGGAAGTATTTAAAAATCCTTGCGTCAGAGAAAACTCCTCCAGCTTCGGGCACATATCCGTCAGCATTGTCAGCATGAGCTCAGTGATTGTGGCATTTCTCCAGTTGTTGTCCGGATAAGTGCCTTGAAGGCCACGGATCCGGAAGATTCTTGTATCACTGTTGATATACCTCATTCTCCTGAGGATTTCTATTCCAGACAGTGGGATGGAATCAAAGTCAAACACTTGCCACAGTTGCTTGTCCTTTGTCAGCTCCTTGAATCTCGTGCAGGTGCATCCGAAATTGTAAATTGATTCGCTGTCCAGGTGCATGAGAATCTCCAGAAGAATTTCGTCACTGAAATGGCTGATATTGAAGATATGTTCGGCTTGGAACACTTTAGCTTGTGGCTCATAAGAGTGGGCATCATCGTCGGGGCGGCGTTTCCGGGAATTCTTTGAGCATGTGGCTGTTTGGTCCATTTTATGGGGAGGGATCAATGTTTTCTGTGCAGTTAGAGCTCCAAAGTTAACTATCACTGAAAACAGGCATTCACAGGAGATTTTGGCAATTTCAACTAAATCTAATCATTCAAGGACACTCAAATTTGGTTTCGCACACAGCATTTATGCAAAAATGTTTCAATTTCAGGGAAAAAATGAGATTATAAAAAAACTCTGGCACTGCACAATTTCCGTGTCAAAATATTTTTGGTTTTATTTGACGGCCTCCACTCAAACTTAACGAAAGTGAACGAAACGGTGATAAAATTGGGCAACCCTGCGCAATATTTAAAAATTAAGCGGGAAAAGAAGAAAATAACGGAAATAATCTGAATATTAATAAAATTTGATATTTTATTTCTCGAAGACGGTTTAACCGATCTTAATGAGATTTCGAGCATCAACAGTGCAATAAAATTTAAAGGCTGTTTCTGTGATGGGAAACCATCGGTATTTTCGAAGTCCTTGGACGCATCCTGAATATACGTTATAACAATGACAAGAATGGTCAAATACATTACGATCACATCCTCGTTATGACCACGTTATGACCTCTTTACGACTGCTTGATGATCACATTATGACAACATTACACACAGAAAAATTTTGACTCTAAATTTAAGAATATATAAGATCCTGGGAACTTAAATTGGACGTGAATCCGCGAAGCGTTTAAGTTTAGAAGCTCTGAGCCAAAGAAATGGGCTAGAATCCCTAGCTCTTTCATGTTCAGAGTTCGGAAACTTAAGCTCAGCATTACCTGGAAAATGAAAAATGTCTACAGATTTGCAAATTGCAACTGAAACTAAATGATCGAGGATTTAGAATTAGGGTATTGGCATTCATTGGATGGGATTTCAAATTAAATTCCTGAGTGTTTCTGTTTAAGAATTTTCCATTTTTCTGTGTGTATGACTTATTATGTGTATGACTTGTGTATGAATATGAGTAAATTAGCTTCATTAAGCGTGAAAATTGTCAACAAAATTTTTCGCCCAATTGAAAAGAGCCGATTGAGCGAGAGTCTACTGTATGACCACTTTTTGACCACTTTACGACTACAATACAACCTCTTTATGACCACTTTATGACCACTGTACTGTAGCAAGATTGCTACGGGTCTCACACCAGAACATGCTGCAGCACCCTTCACCGCTTGTCTTCGGAAGTGAACCACCATTGCCCATTCCAAGACAGTCACGAATCTGGCGTCCTCCTCGCTTCGCTATGGTTAAGACTGACTGAGGAGCCGATTCGATTGTGCCTTCGCAATAACTCGTCGAGCAGTCACAACCCCATCTATAGAAACTATAGCGATTTCGTAACTTAAATTTAGACGCCGTTATAGCATCCCTCAAGTCACCATGCCAGCTGACCGTTGCGTTGGCATAGAATTGATTGGTACCGTTGGCATAGAAGAGTCTTCGTCAGGACAGGGCTTTCTCTCTCCAACTCCTCCAGGCTCAACAGTCCTACAACAGTACGACTAATTTATGACCACTTTTTATCCACTTTACGACTATTTTATAACCACATTAAAACCACTTTATTCCCACTTCATGATCACTTTGTTACCACCAAGGTTACCATTTTATGACCAAGATTACAGTAGAGTCTCGCTATAGGCCATATTTGGTTCCAGATTTGACACTTGGGTCGCACTATAGTCCATGTCATTTTTCAAAATTATCAACGAATTTTAGTATTGAAATTGCTCGACGGCCTCCACTATCTTTGCTATTGTAGTACTTGTCCTCGCTCTCTTCATTATGGATCATAATTAACACAAGTACTCAATAAAGTTTGCCAAAATATTAAAATAATTATGACAACATTGCATGTCGCGTACTAAAAAACATAACCTAACTTAAAATCAGTGTTTTGAAATCAATGGTCGATAAATTGTGGACTATAGAGCGATGGCCTATAGCGGGGCTCTACTGTATAACCACTTTATGACAACTTTACTCAGACTTTAACACTTTCGCGTCATTAGGGTCATATATGACACAGGGAAAAAAAATTTTTTTGACTATTTACATTAATTGAAATCTATCGGTTTGTGCACGACATCATAATAGAAGGATGTGAGATTCTTGGCTAATTTTCTCAAGACTGCAGATATCCAGGGAAAGAAAATATTTGAGATCAAAAATCATGAACTTCGAACTTTGTGAAATGACTTTTCTTTTTCAAAATTTTTTATATTCAATTATTTTTTTCAGCAAAAAGTTCTTTAGAAATAAAACATAGAATATCCAAAGATTGTATATTGCATATTAGGTGAGATTCTTAACAATCTCACCCTACTATAATCCTAACAAAATTTCATGTCGTCCGATCGCGCTCAAACTTGGCCAAAATGTGTTTCAGCACTTCCTGATCACGAATATATATGTGGCTAATTTACGTTCCCGGCCGGCCGGCCGGCCGCTCTTTGGAGCTTAATAGCTCCTAAACTAAAAAAGATATCGACTTGCGGTTTTCGGCAAAGGTTATATATCGGGTGAAAATTGCAACTTGGTGCATTGACCCCCCACCCCCCACCCCTCCTTCCGCCATTTTGAAGACCACCCTTTTTTTGTTTTCTCAATAGCTCCGTCCCTATGGCATCGAGCGGGCTCAAATTTTAGTATGTTATAGCTGGGCCTTAGAGCTTTCCATCAATACCCAACTTAAGGTCCCCCGACCCCCCTGACCCGAGCTATAAGGGTCCAAAAAAAATTTCTTAAAATGGCCATAACTCCGGTTCTAATTGTCAGAATTTAAAAAGTGAGGGCTTTTTGGAAAGCTCTCGTGAAATGCCACTTCCCCTTCTAACATCGCAAGTTCATAAAACCACCGCTAGGGGCGCTATTATTAAAAAGAAAATTTTTAAATCTTATAAGTTAAATAACTCAAAAATTCCATTGTGCATCGGGCTGAAATTTTAGTGTTTTGTAGTCGTTGATTATACCTATCAAACAAAAAAAAACCTTAAGTCGATCTAAAACCCCTGACCCGAGCTATAAGGGGTCAAAGTTCGAACATTGACCGGCCTCTATCTCCGGTTCTAATTAACATAGCGACCTAAATTTTACCTTTTTGGTTTCGTCTCGATGAGCACTTTCAGATAGAAGTTCAAAAATTCACCACAGGTGGCGCTGCGATAGCGTCAAAATTCCTCGAAATTCAAAGTCACTTTTCTCAAAAACGGCATTGTGCAAGTTAATGAAATTTTAGTATGTTGTAGTCCAGTCTAGGACGTTTCCAAAATGGTGCGTAAGCGCGCTGTGGTTAAAACAGAACCGGATATATGAGGGGTCAAAGTTCACAAAATTCAAAAAATCATATCTCCGGTTCTATGTGACCGATTTTGATGATTGAGGGCTTAAACGAAAGATCTCACCAAATGCTACAACTTTCTAGAACATTTGAACTTTGTGGGACCAACACCAGGGGCGCCACAGTCGAAAAACCAATTTCAATATCACATAACCTCAATTATCTCGACTGTCGCTGAACCGATTTTGATAATTACTTCGACATAATTATAGAGCACATTTGTCTCTACATTTCGTCCATACATCATTTTCCACTCAGACTACGCTATCACTCCGATTTTGCCGTTTAAGTGTGAAAAAAATGATTTTTCCCATAATAACGCTTTGAAATCACTCAGATGCCAATTTGACTGCCTCTACTCCACAAAAACACTTAAAATATGGTTTTAAATGGAAAGTCCCACAAAATACAACAATTCTTTGATATAGTTGAAGTTCAACAAATCACTACTTGGGGCACTCTGGATGAAAAAACGAGTTAAGAAACAAAAAACCTCGCTTATCTTGGCTTCTGAGTAATCGATGAGATCATGTTCTATAGGAAAATTATAGAGTACATTCTGGTCTACATTTCACCCATATATCACTTTTGTGCCAGTTCATCCAAATCCTTGATATTTTGGTTTAAATACAAAATTTGTATAATTTCACGAATTTGATTCAAGATAACTGAATGGCGACTCACAATTTCAGCTCTAAATCGAATTTGCATGCACTCCGAGTTAGCTCACGTTAAGAATCTCACCTACATAAGCCGGTTAGGATTATCTGTCCCTTTTGATATAATAAACTACTCTCAATTTTTCAGAAAAGCGCGTAGAATTTTCCGGGTCATATATGACCCTATTGTCGGCAAGGGTAAAAGTTTATGATAGTTTTTCGTGCCAACAATGTAGTTGGGACAGTTGGGACATTGTTTTTCCTTGTGAAATCCAGAAGGAAAATATCTTGCTCCTGGACATTTCATCTTATATCTGATGAATTATAACATATTTTGCAATATTTTAGAGTATTCTGCAAGCGTCCCATATTGTGCAATTGTATTGTGTGTGGATAAATATGTAGATAAGTTTATTTTTGCTAAATACCTCTCAAAATATTGTGACAGTGACTGTTAAAGGGATTACCAGGAAGATTCCTTGAACACCAGGAGTACAGTGTTCATCAAAACAATTCAGTTTGCCATGGTTTTGGCCAAATTAATAACTTCAAGCAAAAAAAACTCTTAAAAAGCCCGTGATATAGATTTTGAAAATGGTATGTACACTTTCCTTGAGGATAATAGGGTCATATATGACCCGGGGTTTTTCCAAGTTTTCACGCAATGGAAAATTTATTTCCTCTCTGAACTATTATATTTTATCATAAAGCATTAGGAAAAACTCAATTTTACATGAATTCATCTGTTGAATAAAAGTGTGACGAAAGAGTTAAGACCACTTTATGACCATTTTACTACCACTTTATGACCACTTCATGACCACTTTACGACTACTTTATGACCATTCTGTAACCACATTATGACTACATTGTGAAAAGAAAATTATACTCTATTAAGACAGAAAATTCAAACCAAAGTATTTTGTATTAAAAAAAAAATATATACATATATAGAGAGAGAGAAAAATATTTAAGTTATTGAAAAGTGACTTGAGTAATGGTACACAGTACACACACAGATGGTATAGGGTGGCGGCATTACTTGTGGCCTGTCTTCACTTTATGGCCACGCCGCAATTTTTGTTAGAAAATGATTAGGAAAACCAAAGAAATGTGATGTGCTATTAAAACACATAAAATATTTTTAATTTTAAGGTTTTTCGAAATCATTTTGTGAGATTGTAGTTTTTTGCGAAGAGACCATAAAGATAAAGGCCACAAGTAATGCCGCCACCCTACACACTTTTTTTTGTGAACTTTCACTGCCCATAGCTCCAGTTCTATTGAAATCACAGGGAACCTCCTACGCAAGTTTTTGATAATATTTCAGCCCTATCATCCTAGACTACACACAACACATTGGTAAAATGTGATCAACGTAAACAATGTCGATTAAGAGAATCAGCTCAAAATTCGTATCAGCTCTCAATTGTGAAAGCCGTTGTATACATTTCAAAGTTTTAACAGGCTTTCACTGCAGGATAATTCTGAATTTAGTTCAAGTCTATTCAGAACGATTGTTAACAAGAACGATTGTGAATTTAATTGTACATAATTTTAATTATTAAGAAATTTTATTTTTGAAAATATTTTGCATTAAGTGAGATAACAAATTTCTAATTAGATGAGATTTTAATAAATCTTACGTATTAAATTGCATGGACTATTATATTATTTACATATTTTATACCAGAAGTAAATAATTCGAAAATCCCACAATTTGTGTTTGAGAAATACAACAGAAACCGAAGATACTCCATAATCCCATTAAAGCTATCCTTTAAGCATTGCATTTGGTCAGGATCATTTAGCATTGTCGGAAAATGCAAGGATTCCCTTTCCATCACCTTGGTGAAGTAACAGGCATCTTAAGCTAACTGAATTCATAGTAATGTTCTGGCAAAAGGGTCTAATCATCGAGTGTTCTATCTTCAATTTATCATCATTCTATCATTTGTCATTTGTCATTTATCATCATCAGTGCTTTCGCTTTGTTGCCTCTTTCTCTTGCGTGCCAAATTCAAAATGATGAAATAATTCACCTGCTGTGTAGGCACTTTTAGAGAGGTCTCCTTGCCTTGTCCTCTTCCGTGTGTTTAACAACATAACGGCGGGAAGTGCGGTTTCCAGATAAACTCTCTCGCAGGAGTTCCTCCAAACAACCTGTGACACTTTCGGCATGTCGCAAATTGTAGACAATAATTTTGTGGTTTAACACTCAGACATAAAAGCTAAATTTATCATCAAATTTACCATTTTGGTTCTCTCCAGAATGAGCTGGGTTTACTCTTGCCATTTGCCAAAAACCGTTGATGAAAAATTAATAATCTTAGAGACATTTTAAATGTTTCAGCAAAATTTGTAATTTACAAACCAATTTAGCAAAATTTCATATTTCTAAAATGCTTGACTTTTTCAAATTGCTTGAACTTTCAAAAATAAGTTCAGTTTTAATTAATTTGAGCTTATTTAAAAATCAATAAAATCCTTAATAGCACCTTTAGGAAAAACGAAAATCGCTTAGAGACCCTTTTTCGAGGAAACTGCTTTTTTCTGTTGTTGTTCTCATGGCTCTGAGTAGCTTTTTATTACAAAAACTTGGATCTGAAGCTTTTGAGAATAATGTCCCAAAGCTTTCAGGTCATCTGATGATATAAATCTTATTTTAATCCGATTTTAATGATTTTAAGTGATTCAAATAGCTCATAAACAGTTATCAAATAGTTTTTAAAAAGCAAATAGCTTTTCTTGTTTTAGAGAATGTCAATCAGAAGCAGCTTCAGTTCTTTCTTTTTTGAAATTCCACTAGAAAGACTTCAACAAGCTTTATAATTAAAATTAACCATAGGGTAAATTAAGCTAATTCAAAATCTGCTCACATTGTTTGTCTCCACTTACAAACTTTCCCTTGTCTCCATTTGGATTAATATGTTTGCAATAGAAGCATTTTACACTAGTGTTTTTTTCTTGTATTTAAGAAGTTTACAAATTATATCTAAAGAATTTTTACTAAACAGTAACATTCTAGAAGAGTCAAGGACCAAATTTATGTAATTCTCTTCAGGAAAAATATGAACTTAATGTGTTGAATCTTCTGTCAAAGTTAAAGCGTTTGGTTTTGTATTAGGACATTTACTCTAAACTATAGGGGAGACCGGGGAGGTGTGGGACAGGGGTAGTGTGGGACAAGGCGATTTTTCCAATTAATTTTTGAAATAAATGGGATTTAACCATTACTGTATCGTAGGCAATATTAAGATGTATCTTGACTAAAAGAATGGATATCCTCAGTTTTATTGTTTTAATTCTATGAACATTTTTTTAAAAATTGATAAAAATCGTATATTTTGACGTCTCGGTTTTCCTCTTTGTATTTCATATCAGTGATATATAATCAAAACTTTTTTATCTCATTAGGTAGCAGTGTAATCTGCGAACATATTTTTATAAAAGTTTTAGAGATTATACGCTCTTGTTTTTTACATAAGGATTTTAAATACCAAAACTACACGTGGGGATGTTTGGGACACCTGAAAGGGGATGATTGGGACGTTGATTTTCGACAAGATTGTAGGTGGTATGCAATTGTTTATTGTCAAAATGAAGAGTAATGCCCAGTTTCTACTGGAAATCTCCTTCTTGTGCAAAGTTTACCAGTAGAGCAAATTTCTCTAACTACAGGGACAATTAAATCATCAATGTCTTTGGAATCAATAATTCCTTCTCAGAGAATATTAGATCTTTGCCCAATCTAGTTAAAAACTATTTTGCTTCGAAAATTTCTCGAACAATTTTTCCAGAAAAGGCAAGGCGAGAGCTAATTTAGAGAAATAATGAGAAAACAGGTACAATGCAGTTGTCGTAAAATCAAACAGGAATCCATCAATGAGTTCAAAACTAAGATTTGCAAGAAAATCTACTCTCCTGAGGAATTTGATAATCATGATTGCAATATTTAGAATTAAAAAAAGAAAAGAAAGTTAGATGGAAAATAAGAAGAAAATACTTTAAATAATTGATTGACAATAAATGACTCTACTGTACAAATAAAATTGATATTAATTTCTAAGTGTAAATAAAATATGAAACATTTTTATTTCTATCAGAAATATTTTTAATCTGGTATTTAAAATTAATTAACGTGTTCCAGTAATACAAATTATGCGAGAAAAAACGCGTCCCAAACATCACCTTTTGCGTCCCATACTGCCCCACGTCGGGGAGATTTGGGACAAAGCGTCAAGTAAAATGTTTTATCTTCTCCAAGAAAACTCAGTTGTTTTCCAAGTTCTATCGAGTACTTTTTATAAAGTCAATACCCATAAGTATCCTTTAGACCGCATAAAATTGTAACACACTATCGTGGTTTTTTGGAATAGTGTCTCAAAGTCAAAACATGAAAAAGTGTCCCAAACCTCCCCGGTCTCCCCTATATCGATTTTTATAATCTCAAATTATTTACAAAGACGAGAACACTTTCATAAAAAAATCTCCAAAACGTCTAAAATATATTCGAAACGGGGTCTTTTTTCGGTGGAAATTCTGATAAAGCAAAGATATGTTCTTTTTTTATGTATTTAGAATTTAAAATTTAATTTAAATTCAATTTTTGGCGGATGTTTTCGTAAGCTTAAAACTTGCTAAAACCACTATGAATTTTCTTTGAAGAAAATGCCGAGAATTTCATCAAGATTAGAATGGAACTGGTCTTTACGATCCAAAAAACTTCTTGCAAGACCACATTGTAGCTTTCATTTGAGAAAAAAGCGATCAAAAATGTCTTCAAAAATCTTCAAAATGGGCTTTCAACGTTTTGAAAATTTTTAAAAATTAGGTTTTTGCACAAATCCTTTAATGAATTTAACCAATTTTTGCCTTTTATCGATTTTTAATCCAAATTAAATTATTTTGGACATTTTAGAAAGCTCAAAAATTCTAACAAAATACAGTCGGTGCCAAAAGTTTGCTGCCTCATGTATGTTCGAGAAACCATTCAAAAAAAAAAACAATAGAAAAAATATTTTTCAGAATTTTTCTTCTTGCTAATATTGTGACCTGTACTTCCCAGCACAATAATTATTTGCTTCAATTCTGAGACCAAGATCAAGAATATTTGAAGATTTTGGTATTCTAAAATCAAAAAATCAAGATCAAGATGTTAAATCTGTCAAATGTCTTGAAAACTTGAAATCCAAGACACAAACCATGTGGATATCAAGATTTGCAATTCTGGAACCAATATTTCAAGATGTCGAATTTCTTGTTTTCTTGAAATAATTCCAAGAACCTCTCGGAGGTGCTTGGAATTTTCAAGATACCAACAATATGAAGGGTTTCATACAGAAACGCTTATTGATGAGGAATATTTCTATAAGAGATGGTACAAAAAGAGAATTACTTTGAAAAATACTGTGTTTGATCTTGTAAATTAATCGAAATTGTACGTATTTCTAGATGTATGTTTCGAAGTACAACACCCTGAGGATAACTGCAAAATAATCATATCCTGCATAAGCATTTCCTGGTTTATCACAAGTCACAAGTTGGGTTTGCACTTCCTACTCCCGTTTATGGCCTCTCATTTATTCTTTAATACGTCCTATTAATTAATTTTTTTTAATTAATATGACGAGATTGTAACAAATTCAACAGAGAAATGAAGATGCAGGGGTGCCCAAGATTGTCAAAGCCGAATATTCGGGCATCTTCGTGAAGTCAAAGTTGGTTGTCAAAGTGTAAAATACACTGTTAGAAAATATGTGGTAAAAATGTGTGAGGGCTTTGAGGGGTATACCCATACAAATTTGAGATACCCCTTTCTGAATTAAAATTGGCATTATGAGAATTCTGTTATATATATATATATATATATATATATATACATATATATATATATATATATATGTATATATATATATATATATATATATATATATAAAATATTCTTTTCTTTAATTCGACATTAATTATTATGTAGATTTTTTATTTTATTTAACTTTAATTTACATAAAACAATCAATATATTAAAAACATTTAAAATAAAAAATCATACTCAATATAATCTTAATATATAGTGCGTATCATTACTAAAAGTTCATTTTTCAGGTCTCAAAATTTTCTGTATTCTTTTTATTTATCTTTTTTCTGCATAATACTTTGAATTGAATTCATTTACAAATTATAGTAATTTTTGGACATTGCAACGTCTTTCTCAAATTTCAATTACAGAAATTCTGATTTTTATGGTTTTCCAGTATATTATTACTTAACGCCACTTCTGAATACTCACATTTTTTATTATGCATTTTTTAATTATTATTTTTCCACAAAAAATTGCAGATTTTAACTTCAAAACGTAAAATCAAACAAGAATTCCCCAAATATTTTCAATTGGCCTGAGGTTAAGAGTGGAAGAGTTGAGGTGGCCACGCCAAGACTTTAATATTCTGAGCTCGGATCCAATCCTGAATTATCCTGCTGGAATACGAAGTCATGGCGCCAGTCTATTGGAATCTCTGAGAACCTTTGCTCTCTCTGGAAGCAAACCATCTCTGAGAACCTTAATGCCGGCTTTTCGGATAATGCCCGGATCCATATAAGAGTAGAACTTTGAAATGAAATGTAGTGACAAACTACTACATTATGATTCGGCTTAAGTTTTTGGGACAGCGGAAAGTGAAAGACTTTTTATTCATTCCAAAGTCTTAGATTGACTTTTATTCAATGAATTAACAATACATAATACATATGCAATTCTCTTAATTGGTAATTGCTGTCTTTTACTTCTCACTTACACATAACTACTTAGCACCATTTTGCCATATATTTTTCTCATTTATTAGAACACATTCTTCTATTACAGTCCACAAATTTTGGTTTTTAGAAAAATATCAAAACGATAAAGATACCAAAGCGCTTAAAAACACGTCCAGCTCAATCATAAAACGGTAAATGCGCTCAAAAACACGCTCATCTCCATCATAAAACGGTAAATGCGTTTACAATCACGCACAGAGCAATCATAAAACGGCGAATGTGCTTGAAATCACGCACAGAGCAATCATAAAACGGTGAATACACTTAAAATCACGCACAGAGCAATCATAAAACGGTGAATGCGATTAAAATCACGCACAGAACAATCATAAAACGGTTTATTCGCTTAAAATCACGCACAGAGCAATCATAGAATGGTGAATACGCTTAAAATCACGCACAGAGCAATCATAAAACGGTGAATACGCTTCAAATTACGCACAGAGCAATCATAAAACGGTGAATACGCTTCAAATTACGCACAGAGCAATCATAAAACGATGAATGCACTTAAAATCTCGCAAAGAGCAATCATAAAACGGTGATTGCGCTTAAAATCACGCACAGAGCAATCATAAAACGGTTTATTCGTTTAAAATCACGCACAGAGCAATCATAGAACGGTGAACACGCTTCAAATTACGCACAGAGCAATCATAAAACGGTGAATGCGCTTCAAATTACACACAGCTCAATCATAAAACGGTGAATGCGCTTAAAATCTCGCAAAGAGCAATCGTAAATCGGTGATTACGCTTAAAATCACGCACAGCACAATCATGAAACGGTAAATGCGCTTAAAATCTCGCACAGGGCAATCATAAAACGGTGAATGCACTTAAAATCACGCACAGAGCAATCATAAAACGGCGAAAGCGCTTAAAATTACGCACAGTTCAATCTTAAAACGGTGAATGCGCTTAAAATCACGCACAGGGCAATCCTAAAACGGTAAATGCGCTTAAAATCACGCACAGAGCAATCATAAAACGGTGAATACACTTAAAATCACGCACAGAGCAATTATAAAACGGTGAATGCGCTTAAAATTACGCACAGAGCAATCATAAAACGGTGAATGCGCTTAAAATTACGCACAGAGCAATCATAAAACGGTGAATGCGCATAAAATCACGCACAGCACAATCATAAAACGGTGAATGCGCTTAAAATCTCGCACAGAGCATTCATAAAACGGCGAATGTGCTTAAAATCACGCACAGAGCAATCATAAAACGATGAATGCGCTTAAAATCACGCACAGAGCAATCATAAAACAGTAAATGCGCTTAAAATCACGCACAGAGCAATCATAAAACGTTTAAGAGTGCGCTCAAAATCACGCTTTAAACGCATTCACCGTTTTATGATTGCTCTGTGCGAGATTTTAAGCGCATTCATCGTTTTATGATTGTGCTGTGCGTGATTTTAAGCGCATTTACCGTTTTATGATTGAAATGTGCGTAATTTGAAGCGCATTTACCGTTTTATGATTGCTCTGTGCGTAATTTTAAGTGCATTCACCGTTTTATGGTTGCTCTGTGCGTGATTTTAAGCGCATTCACCGTTTTAAGATTGGGCCGTGCGTGATTTTAACCGAATTCACCGTTTTATGATTGCTCTGTGCGAGATTTTAAGCGCATTTACCGTTTTATGATTGAACTGTGCGTGATTTTTAGCGCATTCACTGTTTTATGATTGCTCTGTGCGAGATTTTAAGCGCATTTACCGTTTTATGACTGTGCTGTGCGTGATTTTAAGCGCATTTACCGTTTTATAATTGCTCTGTGCGTAATTTTAAGCGCATTCGCCGTTTTATGATTGCTCTGTGCGTGATTTTAAGCGTATTCACCGTTTTATGATTGCTCTGTGCGTGATTTTAAGCGAATAAACCGTTTTATGAGTGAGCTGTGCGTGATTTTAACCGCATTTACCGTTTTATGATTGAAATGTGCGTGATTTTAAGCGCATTCAACGTTTTATGATTGCTCTGTGCGAGATTTTAAGCGCATTCATCGTTTTATGATTGTGCTGTGCGTGATTTTAAGCGCATTTACCGTTTTATGATTGCTCTGTGCGTAATTTGAAGCGCATTTACCGTTTTATGATTGCTCTGTGCGTAATTTTAAGTGCATTCACCGTTTTATGGTTGCTCTGTGCGTGATTTTAAGCGCATTCACCGTTTTAAGATTGGGCCGTGCGTGATTTTAAGCGAATTCACCGTTTTATGATTGCTCTGTGCGAGATTTTAAGCGCATTTACCGTTTTATGATTGAACTGTGCGTGATTTTTAGCGCATTCACCGTTTTATGATTGCTCTGTGCGAGATTTTAAGCGCATTTACCGTTTTATGACTGTGCTGTGCGTGATTTTAAGCGCATTTACCGTTTTATAATTGCTCTGTGCGTAATTTTAAGCGAATTCGCCGTTTTATGATTGCTCTGTGCGTGATTTTAAGCGTATTCACCGTTTTATGATTGCTCTGTGCGTGATTTTAAGCGAATAAACCGTTTTATGAGTGAGCTGTGCGTGATTTTAACCGCATTTACCGTTTTATGATTGAAATGTGCGTGATTTTAAGCGCATTCAACGTTTTATGATTGCTCTGTGCGAGATTTTAAGCGCATTTACCGTTTTATGATTGAACTGTGCGTGATTTTAAGCGCATTCACCGTTTTATGATTGTTCTGTGCGAGATTTTAAGCGCATTTACCGTTTTATGATTGAACTGTGCGTAATTTGAAGCGCATTCACCGTTTTATGATTGTGCTGTGCGTAATTTGAAGCGCATTCACCGTTTTATGATTGCTCTGTGCGTGATTTTAAGCGAATAAACCGTTTTATGAGTGAGCTGTGCGTGACTTTAAGCGAATAAACCGTTTTATGAGTGAGCTGTGCGTGATTTTAACCGCATTTACCGTTTTATGATTGAAATGTGCGTGATTTTAAGCGAATTCACCGTTTTATGATTGCCCTGTGCGAGATTTTAAGCGCATTTACCGTTTTATGATTGAACTGTGCGTGATTTTAAGCGCATTCACCGTTTTATGATTGTTCTGTGCGAGATTTTAAGCGCATTCATCGTTTTATGATTGCTCTGTGCGAGATTTTAAGCGCATTTACCGTTTTATGATTGAACTGTGCGTGATTTTTAGCGCATTCACCGTTTTATGATTGCTCTGTGCGAGATTTTAAGCGCATTTACCGTTTTATGACTGTGCTGTGCGTGATTTTAAGCGCATTTACCGTTTTATAATTGCTCTGTGCGTAATTTGAAGCGCATTCACCGTTTTATGATTGCTCTGTGCGTAATTTGAAGCGCATTCACCGTTCTATGATTGCTCTGTGTGTGATTTTAAGCGCATTTACCGTTTTATGACTGTGCTGTGCGTGATTTTAACCGCATTTACCGTTTTATGATTGAACTGTGCGTGATTTTAAGCGCATTCACCGTTTTATGATTGTTCTGTGCGAGATTTTAAGCGCATTCATCGTTTTATGATTGTACTGTGCGTAATTTGAAGCGCATTCACCGTTTTATGATTGTGCTGTGCGTAATTTGCGCTTAAACATTCACCGTTCTATGATTGCTCTGTGCGTGATTTTAAGCGCATTCACCGTTTTATGATTGATCTGTGCGTAATTTTAAGCGCATTCGCCGTTTTATGATTGAACTGTGCGTGATTTTAAGCTCATTCACCGTTTTATGATTGTGCTGTGCGTGATTTTATGCGCATTTACCGTTTTATGATTAAGTTCTGCGTGATTTTAAGCGCAATCTCAACCGTTTTATTGAGCTGTTTATGTTTATAAGAACAATTTGATGCATTTTTTGATTGAGTTGTGCTTTTTTATAAGCGCAATTTTAATCGTTTTATTATTGAGCTTTGCGTGATTTAAGCATATTCTTAACTATTTGGTGCTTCAACTGTGCGTATTTCAGCACAGTCATAACCATTTATGCTTGAGCTGTGAGTGTTTCTAATATAATTTGAATTATTTTGTGCTTGATATGTGCGTGTTTTGTGCATAATTTTAACTCTTTTATGCTTAGGTAGTGCAAAATATTTGCCCGATTTAAATAGTTTTTTTATAGTGTCTACCCACTACATGCAATTTTCTTCAAAAATTGCTTTTAAAAAAAAATCTGACGTTTCTGCCTACAAGGATAGGAGAAATTTTCTTTTAAAATAGATTTTTTAAAAGAAATTTCTACTAGTGTGTAGAGGCCATCAGAGAAATGAGTATTTAGTACACAATCTAAATTAGTTTATGCTTATGTAAAGTGTGTAGATGAAAATATTTTCCATTTGAAAAATGGCTCTCAAATATGAAGTAATTATTACAATATTTATTCTGCAATATTATCAAATTGACTGATAAAAATTCCATTGCAGTTTTTTCTGTGTTTTCTCATACAGTTCTTATTTAATAGATAAAAGTTCATTCGAATCATTTTTATTTTCATGTAATTGGATTTCGGTGAAATGAAGACAAAATTAAGACAATCAGACACTGTTGATATGAAATTAATATTAAACTCATTGTAGATATATGAACACTTCTCTAAAATACTTTGAATTAGCTTAGAATCTTATTTTTTAATATTCAAAAACTGTGTCTGTTTTGGTGGGATTCGTCGAAAATTTGGCGAGATCTCAAAAATCATTTGACTTTTCGTGAATTTGGAGTGTGGAATGGCTTAGTCTGGAAAGCAGATCCCAATTCACCGTTTTGATGCTGTCTTGGATCATAAAAATACAATAATAATGAGCACTACCGTGTTACAATACCACTCTATTGTGCATCTTTTCTCGTTCGGCCCATAACTTTTAGCAATACATGGTACAAAATGACAGTT